>NC_053396.1:146495706-146832189 GCF_905171765.1 Bufo bufo | reverse complement strand
GGGTTCATGTCACCCAGCAATAGAACAGACAATTTTGAGAGATTTAGGCCCCTGTCAACCAGGCACAGCAGGGGTTCATTCATGGCAAAAGGGGATTCCTGTCACCTAGCAATAGAACAGAGGATTTTGAGAGATTTAGGGCCATGTCAGCCAGGCACAGCAGGGGTTTATTCACGGCAAAAGGGGGTTCATGTCACCCAGCAATAGAACAGACAATTTTGAGAGATTTTGGCCCCTGTCACCCAGGCACAGCAGGGGTTCATTCACGGCAAAAGGGGGTTCATGTCACCCAGCAATAGAACAGAGGATTCTGAGAGATTTAGGCCCCTGTCACCCAGGCACAGCAGGGGTTTGTTCACAGCAAAAGGGGGTTCATGTCACCCAGCAATAGAACAGACGATTTTGAGAGATTTAGGCCCCTGTCACCCAGGCACAGCAGGGGTTCATTCACGGCAAAAGGGGGGTTCATGTCACCCAGTAATAGAACAGACGATTTTGAGAGATTTAGGCCCCTGTCACCCAGGCACAGCAGGGGTTCATTCACGGCAAAAGGGGGTTCATGTCACCCAGCAATAGAACAGAGGATTTTGAGAGATTTAGGCCCATGTCAGCCAGGCACAGCAGGGGTTTATTCACGGCAAAAGGGGGTTCATGTCACCCAGCAATAGAACAGACGATTTTGAGAGATTTAGGCCCCTGTCAACCAGGCACAGTAGGGGTTCATTCACGGGAAAAGGGGGTTCATGTCACCCAGCAATAGAACAGACGATTTTTTTTTTATTATTAACAATTTTTATTGTTATTTTCAAGCAAAAAACAAGCTTACAACCACAGTGAGGCAGTACAATCAAATATGATACAAAATTAAGAAATAGAGACATATGGTATTTAGACATTTAAGCATACCTATACGTCACATTACTGAAGTAAGTTTTATAAAGTACAAAAAGCAATAAATTAACAAAAAGAAGAAATTAACAAAATTTTAGACCATAAATGCGGGTATAAAGAAGGCTAATTACACATTCTAGCTATCAATGTGTATCAATAGAATATTGAAATCCAAAGAATGTCTTAGTCTGTAAAGGGTTGATAAGAGGGGGGAAAGTGAAATGTTGGGGGGGAGGAAGGGGGAAGGGGAGGGGATTCATGAAAAACCTCTATATTTCTTCCATGGGGACCATATATCTAAGAAAGTTGAGCGTGTATGGGTTTCCCAATGGGAAAGTTCTTCTAATCTATAAAGTTGGTCAACCTTTTGGACCCATATGGTTTCTTCCGGAGCATCAGTAGATAGCCATGCAGAGGCTACAAGTATTCTAGCGGCAGCTAAAAGCATGAGAAGCAGAGACCTGTCCTTTTTGTTAATCTTATCCATCCCTAAGCTAAGAAGAATTAGATCTGGGGAACATTGAAGAGAGGTGTTACATATGTGGTTACATTTTTTTTACTATATTACACCACCAGTCCTTAATGATCTGACAACTCCACCAAATATGATAAAATGTGCCCTTGGAGGTTTTACATCTCCAACATATATTAGAAATGTTGGGAAAGTATAAGGCAATGTTTTCTGGTGTCTTATACCACCTCATCATAATTTTGTATCCATTTTCTTGGATTCGGACACATCTAGAAATTTTGTGGGGTATACAGAACATCAATTTGATCTCTGTAGGTGTCAGGGAGCGGTCAAGATCCTTTTCCCATATACCAACTATTGCTGGTTTGACAGATAATACTGGTGATTTCATTCTTTTGTATAAAAGTGAAATAAGTCTTTTGGGAGATTGTTTTGAACCAATTATTGTGTCAAACCATGAGGACAAGCGGGAGTAACTAAGTATAGATGCCACTTCAGTTGCAATAAAGTTGTTTGTAAAAGAGGGGGTCATAGAGTCTTTCAAATCTTTAAAAAGAATTGGTAAGGGATGCACACTGCCGTCATCCTTAAAGATCTCTGAGATAAGTAAATCAGACTGTCTAATCTGGGGATGACACGTCTCTTTCAAATCCAAGGGGGCCAAGTCTATAAGGGTGAGGATTGGAGAAGGAGTGGTTAGGACTTTATTATGTGAGGAGAACCAATCCCACACTGCTAGCGTACACCTTATCATGGGGATTTTGATTTGGTGGGATAAGGGGAATGGTTTTCCAGCAAGTAATAAAGCTCTGGGGGAGGAGGGGAGAAAATTTCTTTCCATATTTACCCAGATCTTATGGGGGGGAGCTCTGATCCAATCCACTACTCTGGCTAGATGTATGGCCTTCATATACTGTTCAGGATCAGAGAGATTAATACCTCCCAGGTGTTTGGGCTTAGTAAGAGTATCAAAGGAAATTCTAGAACGACGTCCTTTCCAAACAAATTTGCGGACTGCTTTATTAAATTTGTTGAAGAAGGATTTCGGAAGTTTAATAGGGAGAGCCTGCATGACATATGTCAATCTGGGCAGAATCAAAGCCGAGACCATATTTTTTCTGCCAAACCACGAAAGGTATGGAAGGTCCAATGAGTCCATCTGGGCAATAACAGATTGCAGGAGTGGGATAAAATTTAATTTATATAGATCTGCAGTATTGGGGGAGATTTTCACTCCTAAGTATGTTAGTAGTTGTGTGGACCAGTTGAATGGCGAATGAAGTTTGAGAGACTTAATTGCCGAAGGAGGGTGGCCTCTATGTAGAAGTTGGGATTTGGCGGGATTAACCTTAAAGTTGGATAGAGATCCAAATAAGTCTAGTAGGGATAAAATGGAAGGGAGGGATTTCTTCGGGTTGGTTGTGAGAATCATGAGATCATCAGCGAAAGCGGCCAATTTGATTTCCTGATCACCAACTCTAAGACCTATGATATCTTTCTGCTGTCTCAGGGCTTGTAGAAGCGTTTCCATAACTAAAACAAATATAAGGGGGGAGAGGGGGCATCCCTGTCTAGTACCGTTTTGTATGCGAAAGCTTGGGGAAAGAGTGTCATTAACTGATACTGATGCTGAGGAAGAGTGATACATAGCTGTAACTGCATTGGAGAATTGTTTCGGGATGTTGAATTTAGAAAGCGTGAGGTTGATAAATAACCAATCTATTCTATCAAAAGCTTTCTCAGCATCAGTACCTAGCAGAACTATAGGGGTCCCTCTGAGAGAGGAGAAATATAAGGCGTTGAGAATCTTCATAACATTATCTTTCCCCTCTCTCCCTTTAACAAATCCAACCTGGTCAGGATGAATTAATGAGGGGAGGAATTTTTGTAATCTGATAGCTAACATTTTAGCTAGTATTTTTAGGTCTACGTTAAGCAAAGAGATAGGGCGGTAATTTGGACACAATGAAGGATCTTTACCAGGTTTGGGAATTATCGTGATTGTAGCTCTAGAAATATCAGATGATACAGGGGTATTTAGTAGGGCATTGTTGCAAATTGGAAGAAGGTGTGGAAATAAGATATCAGAGAATGCTCTGTAATAGGACAGAGGTAGGCCGTCAGGGCCTGGGCTTTTCCCTAATGGAGATGAGTTTAGTGCCTCCTGGATATTTGACAAGGTGAAGGGGGCTGCAAGTTGATCCTGTTGACTACTTGAAAGGGTTGGGAGATTTAGCGTGCTAAGGAAGGAAGAGATATTATGTACTTTATCTAGATCAGGGTTTGGGAGGGGTGGAGAAGGAAGGTTATAAAGAGACTCGTAATACAGTTTGAACTGTTCTGCAATTTCTTCAGTTTTGAACAACAAGGTACCCGACAGGAAGTTATATTTTGCACAAAATTTGCCATTTTCCTGCGCTTAATTCTCTGTATTTGGTATTTAGTAGCCTTGTCACCGTGGGCGAAGATTTTGTGTTGAGAGGCTAAGAAGAACTTAGCAGAACGTTCATTTAACAGATTTTTTAGCTCCGTTTTAAGCTGCAATAGCTCTGATAGATGTAGTTGGAGCAAGGAAATTTTGTGAGTTTTCTCTAGGGTGTTGATCCTAGAAAGAAGGGAGTTTATTTTTTTATCAGATTCCTTTCTCAAGTACGAGCACAGATTTATTAGTTGGCCTCTTATATAGGCTTTATGGGCATCCCACAGGGTGTTAGGGGTGGTGTCAGACGTTTGGTTGATGAGAAAATATTCTCTTAGAAGAGTTATTATTCGTTTTTTATAAATAGCATTGCCCAAGATGGACTCATTGAACCTCCAACCAGTTTTCTTACCCAATCCCTGTGGAGGGCGAAGGGAGCAGAAGATCGGTGAGTGGTCTGACAGCGTCATGGGCCCAATTTTCGCAGAGGAGCAAAGTTGTAGATTATCCTTTGAGATCAGAATGTAGTCAATTCTACTGTATGAATTGTTGGCTGCAGAGAAAAAAGAATAGTCAATAACATTTGGGTTAAGGCATCTCCAAACATCTATGAGTCCCAGGTTAAACATTCTAGCCAGAGTAGCTCGGGTTGCTTTAGCTGATAGAGCTGACTTTTTTGAGGAGGTTTCTATCAGAGGATTAAATGGCATGTTCAGGTCACCCGCTAGAATTAGTATGCCTTCACTATGTTTCTCAACCAAAGAAAGAAGGTCAGCAATCCACCTAGGTTGGTTTACATTAGGGGCATAGGCATTGACAAAGGTGTATAGAGTTTGGCCAATTTTACCTTTGAGTATAATATAGCGACCTTCAGAATCTTGAATATGGTTTAGGTAGGTGAAAGGGGTGCCTCGGCGAAAGCCAATGCTGACCCCCCTAGATGCCGCTCCATTTGCACCACAGTGGTACCATGTGGGGAATCTGGAGAACGAGAGGTCTGGAAAATTATTCTGCTTGAAATGGGTTTCTTGTAAGAAAACCACAGAGCTTTTTTCTTTCCAAAGGAGAGAAAAAATTTGGCTGCGTTTAGAGGGGGATCTTAAACCCTTTACATTATATGAGACTATGGTAAAATCAGACATGGCTTGGATTTAGCAAGGTGGGGGATATAGCCAAAAACAGATATCATAATAAAAGCAAGATACCCAGCATTATAACATATTAAATAAAAAGAAAAATAAACTAAAACTTGAGACCACAATGAGTGGTATAACAACATTTTGAGGAGTCTTATGGTTAATTACCACAAATAGGTAGGGGGAAAGTGAATTACATTCACAAGTAACCTGCATCAAGGAGAGAATAGGCAAGAATTAAAAGGAATAAGTAGAATATGGACAGAAGAAAATGAAAATGGGGGCTAAAGGAATAATTAATGACAGAACAGAAGTAGCAGTGATTTAAGGCAACTGGGAGAGAAGTAAATGAAATGAGAGATATATAAAAAGGTACAGAGGGAGGAGCTATACATAACTCAAAAAGTGATCCACAGATACATCTTAACCAGATATATATGGGGTATGGTCAAAGTAGAAGATACAGTAGGACTGATTATGAAGTCCTTTTGATGGGGGCTGATGAAGTAATTGCAGAACTCTCAAGGACCTTCCTGGGTGGAGTGGGTCTTTTTGGGCGTTATTACATCTTTAGACTTCTTTGGCCTCTGTTTCTTCGGTGTTGTAGTAAGTTCCCATGGCTGAAGAATAGGTAGAGGAGGTAGAGCTGAGATATCTTGCACTTTATCCCAGTCTGGAATGTTTAGTGGAGGCGAGTCCAGAGCTGCATATGCTTCTGAGAGGTCAGAGTAAGAAGATATTGTGAACCTTTTTTCCAGTGACCAGGAAAGAAAGCCCAAATGGAAAGGTCCATCTATATAGGATCTTTTTTTCTTTTAATAGTTCCGTAAGAGGCCGAAGAAATCTCCTTTTCTAGCTCCGCCCCCCTAGAACAGACGATTTTGATAGATTTAGGCCCATGTCAACCAGGCACAGCAGGGGTTCATTCACGGAAAAAGGGGGTTCATGTCACCCAGCAATAGAACAGATGATTTTGAGAGATTTAGGCCCCTGTCACCCAGGCACAGAAGGGGTTCATTCACGTCAAAAGGGGGTTCATGTCACCCAGCAATAGAACAGACGATTTTGAGAGATTTAGGCCCCTGTCACCCAGGCACAGAAGAGGTTTATTCACGGCAAAAGGGGGTTCATGTCACCCAGCAATAGAACAGAGGATTTTGAGAGATTTAGGCCCCTGTCACCCAGGCACAGCAGGGGTTCAGTCATGGCAAAAGGGGGTTCATGTCACCTAGCAATAGAACAGATGATTTTGATAGATTTAGGCCCATGTCAACCAGGCACAGCAGGGGTTCATTCACGGCAAAAGGGGGTTTATGTCACCCAGCAATAGAACAGACGCTTTTGAGAGATTTAGGCCCCTGTCACCCAGGCACAGCAGGGGTTCATTCACGGCAAAAGGGGGTTCATGTCACTCAGCAATAGAACAGAGGATTTTGAGAGAATGAGGCCCATGTCAACCAGGCACAGTAGGGGTTCATTCACGGCAAAAGGGGGTTCATGTCACCCAGCAATAGAACAGACGATTTTGAGAGATTTATGCCCCTGTCACCCAGGCACAGAAGGGGTTCATTCACGGCAAAAGGGGGTTCATGTCACCCAGCAATAGAACAGAGGATTTTGATAGATTTAGGCCCATGTCAACCAGGCACAGCAGGGGTTCATTCACGGGAAAACAGGGTTCATGTCACCCAGCAATAGAACAGACGATTTTGATAGATTTAGGCCCATGTCAACCAGGCACAGCAGGGGTTCATTCACGGAAAAAGGGGGTTCATGTCACCCAGCAATAGAACAGAGGATTTTGAGAGATTTAGGCCCCTGTCACCCAGGCACAGCAGGGGTTCATTCACGGGAAAAGGGGGTTCATGTCACCCAGCAATAGAACAGACAATTTTGAGAGATTTAGGCCCATGTCAACCAGGCACAGCAGGGGTTCATTCACGGCAAAAGGGGGTTCATGTCAACCAGCAATAGATTAGACGATTTTGATAGATTTAGGCCCATGTCAACCAGGCACAGCAGGGGCTCATTCACGGAAAAAGGGGGTTCAAGTCACCCAGCAATAGAACAGACGATTTTGAGAGATTTAGGCCCCTGTCACCCAGGCACAGCAGGGGTTCATTTACGGGAAAAGGGGGTTCATATCACCTAGCAATAGATTAGACGATTTTGATAGATTTAGACCCATGTCAACCAGGCACAGCAGGGGTTCATTCACGGAAAAAGGGGGTTCATGTCACCCAGCAATAGAACAGAGGATTTTGAGAGATTTAGGCCCATGCCAACCAGGCACAGCAGGGGTTCATTCACGGCAAAAGGGAGTTTATGTCACCCAGCAATAGAACAGACGATTTTGAGAGATTTAGGCCCATGCCAACCAGGCACAGAAGGGGTTCATTCACGGCAAAAGGGGGTTCATGTCACTCAGCAATAGAACAGACGATTTTGATAGATTTAGGCCCATGTCAACCAGGCACAGCAGGGGTTCATTCACGGAAAAAGGGGGTTCATGTCACCCAGCAATAGAACAGAGGATTTTGAGAGATTTAGGCCCCTGTCACCCAGGCACAGAAGGGGTTCATTCACGGCAAAAGGGGGTTCATGTCACCCAGCAATAGAACAGACGATTTTGAGAGATTTAGGCCCCTGTCAACCAGGCACAGCAGGGGTTCATTCACGGGAAAAGGGGGTTCATGTCACCCAGCAATTAAACAAAACATTTTGATAGATTTAGGCCCATGTCAACCAGGCACAGCAGGGGTTCATTCACGGCAAAAGAGGGTTCATGTCACCTAGCAATAGATTAGGCGATTTTGATAGATTTAGGCCCATGTCAACCAGGCACAGCAGGGGTTCATTCACGGAAAAAGGGGGTTCATGTCAACCAGCAATAGAACAGACGATTTTGAGAGATTTAGGCCCATGTCAACCAGGCACAGAAGGGGTTCATTCATGGCAAAAGGGGGTTCATGTCACCCAGCAATAGAACAGAGGATTTTGAGAGATTTAGGCCCATGCCAACCAGGCACAGCAGGGGTTCATTCACGGCAAAAGGGGGTTCATGTCACCCAGCAATAGAACAGACGATTTTGAGAGATTTAGGCCCATGCCAACCAGGCACAGAAGGGGTTCATTCACGGCAAAAGGGGGTTCATGTCACCTAGCAATAGAACAGACGATTTTGATAGATTTAGGCCCATGTCAACCAGGCACAGCAGGGGTTCATTCACGGCAAAAGGGGGTTCATGTCACCCAGCAATAGAACAGACGATTTTGAGAGATTTAGGCCCCTGTCAACCAGGCACAGCAGGGGTTCATTCACGGGAAAAGGGGGTTCATGTCACCCAGCAATTGAACAAAACATTTTGATAGATTTAGGCCCATGTCAACCAGGCACAGCAGGGGTTCATTCACGGCAAAAGGGGGTTCATGTCATCCAGCAATAGAACAGACGATTTTGAGAGATTTAGGCCCCTGTCACACAGGAACAGCAGGGGTTCATTCACAGCAAAAGGGGGTTCATGTCACCCAGCAATAGAACAGAGGATTTTGAGAGATTTAGGCCCCTGTCACCCAGGCACAGCAGGGGTTTGTATATGCCAAAAATTGTAAAATGTAACCCGACAATTGAAAAATAAGAATTTTTTCAATTTAGGGCACTAAAATTGGCACTTTTTTGCATTAAAATGGCTATAAAATAGTCCTTGAAAAGGCTAGAGGGATGTAAAAGGCAGTAAAATGTGTTTACGAGCATGGCAACTGCTCTGCAAACAAATGTGGATAGGGAAACAACTTAAAATAAAATAACAAAAAATTGCAAATTATTATCCTTCAACTCAGAGAAGGAGGTGGATATTGAGTCGGAGGTTAAGGAGGCGGTGAATGTGGTGTTGTAGGTGGAGGCAGCAATAGAGGAGGAGGAGGCAGCCAACAATATTTTATTTTTATTTTTTATTGGGGTAGGTAGCCCCCCAAAAATTGGGACAAATAAAAAAAAAAGAAAACAAAGAATCATTGCACTTGACTTGAGTACAAGAATGTATGTTTGATGGTGGTATAAATGTCTATTCTGCACAAGGTACAGACAAGTCTTGTGGGATCCAAGCCTGGTTCATTTTAATGAACGTGAGCTTGTCCACGTTGGCTGTGGACAGGCGGCTGCGTCTGTCTGTAATGACGCCCAGTGTTGGACTCGGGTACCTAGGGCCCACCAGTAAAATTTATTATGGGGGCCCACCGTACGCATACATTCAAATAATAAATAATCTAACGTTTTTTATATGCTAAAAAATGTTTTTTATATGAGCATAGGCTGGTTGAGGTGCTGTAAATTGAATATATGTATGTAGTGCAGTAAGTCTAATGTGTTATTTGCCACTTGTGCAGGGGGTGGCAGACTAGGGGCCCACTTTGCTCAGGGGCCCACCGGGGGATTACCCTGTATCCCTGTGGGCCAGTCCAAGCCTGATGACGCCTCCTGCCGTGCTAAATACACGTTCAGAGTGTACACTGGCCGCAGGGCAGGCCAGCACCTCCAAGGCATACAGGGCAAGCTCTGGCCATGTGGACAATTTGGAGACCCAGAAGTTGAATGGGGAAGAACCATCAGTCAGTACGTGTAGGAGTGTGCACAGGTACTGTTCCACCATGTTGTTCAAATGCTGCCTCCTGCTAACACGCTCCATATCAGCAGTTGGGGCCGGTTGTTGCGGCGAGGTGACAAAGCTTTTCCACATGTCGGCCATGCTAACCCTGCCTTCTGAGGTGCTGGCGCTGACACAGCTGCGTTGGCGACCTCTTCCTCCTCCCCTGCCTTCGCCTTGTTCTTCCACTTGTCCCCCGGCGTCAGTTGGGAATGCTCTCAGGAGCGCGTGCGCCTGTAGTCGCGCATCTTCCGATCACGCTCCAGTGAGGGAATTAAGGACGGCACATTGTCTTTGTGACGGGATCCAGCAGGGTGGCCACCCAGTAGTCAGCACACGTTAAAATGTGGGCAACTCTGCTGTCGTTGCGCAGGCACTTGCAGCATGTAGTCGCTCATGTGTGCCAGGCTGCCCAGAGGTAAAGACAAGCTGTCCTCTGTGGGAGTCGTATCGTTTGCATCCTCTGTATCCTCCCAGCAACGCAACAGTGATGGGCCTGAGCTGCGTTGGATGCCACTCCGCTGTGAACATGCTTAATCCCCATCCTCCTCCTCGTCCTCCAGTTGTGGGCCCTGGCTGGCCAAATTTGTACCTGGCCTCTGCTGTTGCAAAAATCCTCTTTCTGAGCCACTTCTATAAGACTGGCCTGAAAGTGATAGAGATGACCCCTCTTCCTCCTCCTCGTCCTGGTCCACATCCTCTTCCATCATCGCCCTAAGTGTTTTCTCAAGGAGACATAGAAGTGGTATTGTAACGCTGATAACGGCATCATCGCCACTAGCCATGTTGGTGGAGTACTCGAAACAGCGCAACAGGGCACACAGGTCTCGCATGGAGGCCCAGTCATTGGTGGTGAAGTGGTGCTGTTCCGCAGTGCGACTCACCCGTGCGTGCTGCAGCTGAAACTCCACTATGGCCTGCTGCTGCTCGCACAGTCTCTCAAGCATGTGCAAGGTGGAGTTCCACCTGGTGTGCACGTTGAATATGAGCCGGTGAGCGGGAAGGCCGAAGTTACGCTGTAGAGCAGACAGCCGAGCGGCGGCAGACGGCCCGCACTTTACGCAGCAGCTCTGACATGTCGGGTTAGTTGTGAATGAATTTCTGCACCACCAAATTCAGCACATGCGCCAGGCAAGGGATATGCATCAAAACGGCTAGTCCCAGAGCTGCAACGAGATTTTGCCCATTATTGCACACCACCAGGCCGGGCTTGAGGCTCACTGGCAGCAACCACTCGTCGGTCTATTGTTCTATACCCCGCCACAACTCCTGCGCGGTGTGGGGTCTGTCCCCCAAACA
The DNA here is from genome assembly GCF_905171765.1 of Bufo bufo. NCBI lineage: Eukaryota > Metazoa > Chordata > Amphibia > Anura > Bufonidae > Bufo > Bufo bufo. The sequence continues at coordinate 146,821,329 of NC_053396.1, read as the reverse complement.
CATCAGTTTCAGAACGGCCTGCTGATGTTTACCCCTGGCTGTGCTGAAGTTGGTGGTGAAGGTCTGTCGCTGACCGGATGAGGAGGTGGTAGAAGAGGAGGAGGAAGCCGAGTAGGAAGAGGAGGCAACAGGAGGCAAAGAATGATGCCCTGTGATCCTTGGCGGCGGAAGGACGTGCGCCAAACAGCTCTCTGCCTGGGGCCCAGTCACCACTACATTTACCCAGTGTGCAGTTAGGGAGATATAGCGTCCCTGGCCGTGCTTACTGGTCCACGTATCTGTGGTTAGGTGGACCTTGCCACAGATGGCGTTGCACAGTGCACACTTGATTTTATCCGATACTTGGTTGTGCAGGGAGGGCACGGATCTCCTGGATAAGTAGTGGCGGCTGGGAACGACGTACTGTGGGACAGCAAGCGACATGAGCTATTTGAAGCTGTCCGTCTCCACCAGCCTGAATGACAGCATTTCAAAGGCCAGTAGTTTAGAAATGCTGGCATTCAGGACCAGGGATCGAGGGTGGCTAGGTGGGAATTTGATCGAGGGTGGCTAGGTGGGAAAAGGTTTGTGAGATGGAGAGCTGAACGCTTCCGTGTGACATGGTGGAGATGCTTGGTGATGTTGTTGGTGGCACATCCTCTGTTTGCTGGGCGGCAGGTGCCAACGTTCCTCCAGAGGCGGAGGAAGAGGCCGAGGCAGCATCAGAAGAGGGAGCAGGAGGGGCCTGAGCCTTTTCTTGGTTTTGAAGGTGCTTACTCCACTGCAGCCCGTGTCTTGCATGTAGATGCCTGGTCATGCAGGTTGTGCTAAAGTTCAGAACGTTAATGCCTCGCTTCAGGCTCTGATGGCACAGCGTGCAAACAACTCAGGTCTTGTCATCAGCACATTGTGTGAAAAAGTGCCATGCCAGGGAACTCCTTGATGCTGCCTTTGGTGTGCTCGGTCCCTGGTGGCGGTGGACAGTAGCAGGCGAACTGTTCAGGCGACGGCTGCTCTGCTTTTGCACCCTGCTCCCGTTTTTGCTACGCTGTTGGCTCGGTCTCACCACTGCCTCTTCCTTCGAACTCTGAAAGCCAGTGGCATGACCTTAATTCCATGTGGGGTCTAGGACATCATCGTCCCCTGCATCGTCTTCCACCCAGTCTTCCTCCCTGACCTCCTTTTTGGTCTACACACTGCAGAAAGACGACGCAGTTGGCACCTGTGTTTCATCATCATCAGAGACGTGCTGAGGTGGTATTCCCATGTCCTCATCAGGAAACATAAGTGGTTGTGCGTCAGTGCATTCTATGTCTTCCACCCTGGGGAAGGGCTAGGTGGATGCCCTTGGGAAACCCTGCCAGCAGAATCTTCAAACAGCATAAGAAACTGCTGGATGACTTGAGGCTCAGACAGGTTCCCTGATATGCACGGCAGTGATGTGACAGACTGATGGGCATGGGTTTCAGGCGCCACCTGTGCACTTTCTGCAGAAGACTGGGTGGGAGATAATGTGAACGTGCTGGATCCACTGTCGGGAACCCAATTGACTAGCGCCTGTACTTGCTCAGGCCTTACCATCCTTAGAACGGCATTAGGCCCGACCAAATATCGCTGTAGATTCTGGCGGCTTCTGGGACCTGAGGTAGTAGGTTCAGTAGGACGTGTAGCTGTGGCAGAACGGCCACGTCCTCTCCCTGCACCAGAGGCTCCACCAACACCACCACCGGGACTATGACCGTGTCCCTTATTAGATGTTTGCCTCATAGTTAGCGTTCACAAAGCAAAGTAAAAATTGGTTAAGCATGTTAAAAATAATTAACCGCCAATATAAACCCTAATGTAGGCTATTGCGCTCCAATTTTTTTTTAAAACTCTATATGACAGCAGTATTTGTGGCCTAAATGTGACTGTATTCGGTGTATGTTAAATCCAAAATGATCAGTATATGAACACACGGTTTATTTAAACCGCAGTAAACGAATGGCCGTATTTGTGGCCTAAATGTGACTGTATTCTATGTACGTTAAATTTAAAATGAGCAGTATATGAACACACAGTTTATTTCAACCGCAGTAAACAAATGGCCGTATTTGTGGCCTAAATGTGACTGTATTCTATGTACGTTAAATTCTAAATGAGCAGTATATGAACACGCGGGTTATTTCAACAGCAGTGAACGTATGGCCGTATTTGTGGCCTAAATGTGACTGCATTCTATGTACAATAAATTCAAAATGAGCAGTATATTAACACACGTTTTATTTCAACCGCAGTAAACAAATGGCTGTATTTGTGGCCTAAATGTGACTGTCACCTATGCACGTGTAATCAAAGATGACCAGTATATGAACACACAGTATATTTCAGCCGCAGTAAACGAATGGCCGTATTTGTGGCCTAAATGTGACTGTATTCTATGTACGTTAAATTCAAAATGAGCAGTATATGAACACACGATTTATTTAAACCGCAGTAAACAAATGGCCGTATTTGTGGCCTAAATTTGACTGTATTCTATGTACGTTAAATTCAAAATGAGCAGTATATGAACACACGGTTTATTTCAACCGCAGTAAACGAATGGCCGTATTTGTGGCCTAAATGTTACTGTATTCTATGTATGTTAAATTCAAAATGAGCAGTATAGGAAGACACGGTTTATTTCAACCGCAGTAAACGAATGGCCGTATTTGTGGACTAAATGTGACAGTCACTTATGCACGTGTAATCAAAGATGACCAGTATATGAAAAAAAATTATTTTTAAGCACAGTCAGCAAAAAAGCTGTATTTCTGGACTAGCAGACATGCAGATAGATAGTGCTGGTGCACTATATGAAAAAAAATAATTTTTAAACACAGTCAGCAAAAAAAGCTGTATTTCTGGACTAGCAGACATGCAGATAGATAGTGCTGGTGCACTATATGAAATTTTTTTTTTTTTAAACACAGTCAGCAAAAAAGCTGTATTTCTGGACTAGCAGACATGCAGATAGATAGTGCTGGTGCACTATATGAAAAAAAAATTTTTTTTATGCACAGTCAGCAAAAAAGCTGTATTTCTGGACTAGCAGACATGCAGATAGATAGTGCTGCACCAGCATGTCTGCATAAAATTGCTGCCAATTAGGTATTAATAGTGACAAACTGAAGTAAAAAAAAAAGAAGCCTTTTCAACAGAAGTTGACTTAGTGCAGGCTTAAAAAAACTGTGCACTGCACCCACAAAACACATTGGATTGAGATCGCTGAGTTATAAGGCAGTTCTTCTTAGTATTTATCCCTGATCTGTCCCTGACAGCAGCAGCATCCTCTCCCTACACTAAGAATAGCAGAGTGACGTGCAGCGCTTCGTGACTCAGCCTTACAGGGAGTGCAGAATTATTAGGCAAGTTGTATTTTTGAGGATTAATTTTATTATTGAACAACAACCATGTTCTCAATGAACCCAAAAAACTCATTAATATCAAAGCTGAATATTTTTGGAAGTAGTTTTTAGTTTGTTTTTAGTTTTAGCTATTTTAGGGGGATATCTGTGTGTGCAGGTGACTATTACTGTGCATAATTATTAGGCAACTTAACAAAAAACAAATATATACCCATTTCAATTATTTATTTTTACCAGTGAAACCAATATAACATCTCAACATTCACAAATATACATTTCTGACATTCAAAAACAAAACAAAAACAAATCAGTGACCAATATAGCCACCTTTCTTTGCAAGGACACTCAAAAGCCTGCCATCCATGGATTCTGTCAGTGTTTTGATCTGTTCACCATCAACATTGCGTGCAGCAGCAACCACAGCCTCCCAGACACTGTTCAGAGAGGTGTACTGTTTTCCCTCCTTGTAAATCTCACATTTGATGATGGACCACAGGTTCTCAATGGGGTTCAGATCAGGTGAACAAGGAGGCCATGTCATTAGATTTTCTTCTTTTATACCCTTTCTTGCCAGCCACGCTGTGGAGTACTTGGACGCGTGTGATGGAGCATTGTCCTGCATGAAAATCATGTTTTTCTTGAAGGATACAGACTTCTTCCTGTACCACTGCTTGAAGAAGGTGTCTTCCAGAAACTGGCAGTAGGACTGGGAGTTGAGCTTGACTCCATCCTCAACCCGAAAAGGCCCCACAAGCTCATCTTTGATGATACCAGCCCAAACCAGTACTCCACCTCCACCTTGCTGGCGTCTGAGTCGGACTGGAGCTCTCTGCCCTTTACCAATCCAGCCACGGGCCCATCCATGTGGCCCATCAAGACTCACTCTCATTTCATCAGTCCATAAAACCTTAGAAAAATCAGTCTTGAGATATTTCTTGGCCCAGTCTTGACGTTTCAGCTTGTGTGTCTTGTTCAGTGGTGGTCGTCATTCAGCCTTTCTTACCTTGGCCATGTCTCTGAGTATTGCACACCTTGTGCTTTTGGGCACTCCAGTGATGTTGCAGCTCTGAAATATGGCCAAACTGGTGGCAAGTGGCATCTTGGCAGCTGCACGCTTGACTTTTCTCAGTTCATGGGCAGTTATTTTGCGCCTTGGTTTTTCCACACGCTTCTTGCGACCCTGTTGACTATTTTGAATGAAACGCTTGATTGTTCGATGATCAAGCTTCAGAAGCTTTGCAATTTTAAAAGTGCTGCATCCCTCTGCAAGATATCTCACTATTTTTGACTTTTCTGAGCCTGTCAAGTCCTTCTTTTGACCCATTTTGCCAAAGGAAAGGAAGTTGCCTAATAATTATGCACACCTAATATAGGGTGTTGATGTCATTAGAGCACACCCCTTCTCATTACAGAGATGCACATCACCTAATATGCTTAATTGGTAGTAGGCTTTCGAGCCTATACAGCTTGGAGTAAGACAACATGCATAAAGAGGATGATGTGGTCAAAATACTCATTTGCCTAATAATTCTGCACGCAGTGTATATAGTAGGCATGGCTGTGATGGCTTCTAAGGGCACACAGTTAAACGCTTGTTAATTGTCTGCTTTGCAGCCTTTCAAAAAGCGCCATAAAAATCGCCGAACACCGAACAGGAACCCAAACTTTTACGTAAATGTTCGGGTCCGGGTCCAAAAAAAGCTAAAGTTCGGTAAGAACCCGAACTTTACAGTTCGCTCAACTATAGTAGTAAGCAGCACTAGATGCAACAATGAAAGATTGGATCTTTTCTTATAAGAATACTGAAAAATACCAGAGAAAAGTCCACCAGATGGAGCCTTTATTTCAAAAATTAGAAGAGAACTACTGTAGTACAAATAATTTTATCAGAAAAATATGGGGGAAAAAACATGAACTAGTAATAAAACACAATCATTTTACGGTAGTGTTCTTTTCAGATGCTTTATAATTCATATGACTTTAAGTAACAATTCGAGCCGAACAAAAACATAAATTAAACCAATATAGAATCCTAATTCCAGACAAGGTATCCTTAATCTTTTCTATAATACATTTTTAGTGCTATGATTTTAGTTATATTATATATTTTAGCAGCAATGATTTCACTTCTTAAACTTCTGGGTAATAATTGCATGTATTAAGTTATCTTTGTGAAGCTTTTTTGATAAAGTAAGAAAGTATCATCAAGCAACAATAAGGGTCCATTCACACGTCAGTAATTTGGGTCCGCATTTTGCGAACCCATTCACTTTCAATGGGGCTGGAACGGATGCGAATCCGCATTTCCGGGATCCTCATCTGCATTTTTGGGATCCGCATCCATTTTCGCAGGATCCGTTTTTTTTTGGGGATCCGCAATTCCGTTCCTGAAAAAAATAGAGCATGGCCTTTTCTTGTCCGCAATTGCGGACCAGAAAAGGCATTTTCTATAATAGTGTGGGATCGCACATTGCAGGTGTCCGTGTTTTCCAGATCCGCAAAACACTTATGGGCGTGTGAATGGACCCTAAGTATAAGTCTTTGTGGGAAAAAAAAATTTGTGCCAATTTGAGATGACATGCCAGTGAATCTAATATAAGAAATAATTTTTATATTTTTTATGAAAACACATCTATTGATCTATCCTTGGAATGATGGTGTAGTCCAATTCAATAACAATATTTACGGTATTCTGCAATAAATTTTAAACACCCCAAAAGGGTATCACTGAAAAGTACAGAGCACCCCATAAAAAAATAATTTGTAATTTTCAGTTATTTTATTTTAAGTTATTTCCCTATCCACATTTGTTTGCAGAGCAGTTGCCATGCTCGTAAGCACATTTTACTGCCTTTTACATCCCTCTAGCCTTTTCAAGGACTATTTTAATGCAAAATAGTTCCCATTTTAATGCAATATAGTTCCCATTTTAATGCAAAAAAGTGCCAATTTTAGTGCCCTAAATTTAAAAAAAATCTTATTTTCAATTGCCGGGTGACATTTTACAATTTTTGGCGTATACAAACCCCTGCTGTGCCTGGGTGACAGGGGCCTAAATCTCTCAAAATCGTCTGTTCTATTGCTGGGTGACATGAACCCCCTTTTGCCGTGAATGAACCCCTGCTGTGCCTGGGTAACAGGGGCCTAAATCTCTCAAAATCCTCTGTTCTATTGCTGGGTGACATGAACCCCCTTTGCCGTGAATGAACCCCTGCTGTGCCTGGGTGACAGGGGCCTAAATCTCTCAAAATCCTCTGTTCTATTGCTGGGTGACATGAACCCCCTTTTGCCGTGAAGGAACCCCTGCTGTGCCTGGGTGACAGGGGCCTAAATCTCTCAAAATCCTCTGTTCCATTGCTGGGTGACATGAACCCCCTTTTGACGTGAATGTGTCACGTCTGTATGTGAACAACAAGAGCATACACAGTGAATTAGCTACTGAACGGACCCAAACTAGGGAGGATAAAGGGTGACCCCTGTCAGACCCTAAAAGCTCTCCCTATGCTGCTAAGCACATGTCCAGTTCCAGATGGTGGATCGAGACATGCCCGCGTACCTAAGGCTGATGACCACTGTAACCCCTACAATAGTGGAAGGGGCACCGCCACCGGTGCCCTGCTCAGAATATGGACGGAACCGGGGTCGCCTCGGATCCAGTCAGCAAACAAACAGAAACACACAATGTCTGCACACTTAACTGAAGGAGCTGCAGCAGCAGTGAAAACAGATCCAAAGTCAGCAGACAATATCCGAGGTACTTGCTTCAGCAGAACTCAGGTCCATTGAAAGATATCACACAAGTGAAGATACTCAAGCGAGAGATACAGCTCAAATTAAAAGTATAATCCGCACCCTACAAAGGAGGAGGGGTGATTTAAAGGCAGAGAAATAAAACACAGGAGGGCAGCTGGGAGGAAGGAAACAGAAAGTAAAGACCTCAACACAGGGGCGGAGAAACAGAGCAGAGAGAACTCTTCCAAGCTCAAGTAGTGACATCATCACAGGGGTGGAGAAACAGAGCTGTGAGAACGTCTCAAAGCTCTGGTAGTGACAGAATGAACCCCTGCTGTGCCTGGGTGACATGGGCCTTGTTCTCTCAAAATCCTCTGTTCTATTGCTGGGTGACATGAACCCCATTTTGCCGTGAATGAACCCCTGCTCTGCATTGCTGACAGGGAACTAAATTTAGTGAAAAAGATGCGCGACTACAAGCGCACTCTGCTGATGGCATTCCCACCTGACAGCGGGGGCACAGTGGAAGCACAAGGCGAAGGCAGAGGAGGAGGAAGAGGTCGCCAACGCAGCTGGGGCACCGCCAGCACCTGAGAAGGCAGGGTTAGCATGGCCCAAATGTGGAAAAGCTTTGTCAGCCTTTGAGGTGCTGACCTGCCCTGCAGCCAGTGTATAGTGTTAACGTGTGTTTAGCACGGCAGAGAGCATTATCACAGGCCGCAGCCAATGTGGACAAGCTTACGTTTATTAAAATTAACCAGGCATGGATCCCACAGGACTTGTCCGTACCTTGTGCAGAATAGACATTTATACCAGCCTCAACCATCCATTCTTGTACTCAAGCGCACTTATTCTTTGTTTATGTCCCAATATTTTGGGGGATACCCCAATTTAAAAATAAAAAACAACACAAATCAGTGTTGGCTACCTATTCCTCGTTCACCGTCGCTTCCACCTACTCCGCCACGTTAACCTACACCGCCACATCCACCCAACCACCGCCTCCTCAACCTCCTACTCATAGATCCAGATTTTTTTTTACATTATTCTGTATTTTATGTTTTTTTAAGTCATTTCCCTATCTGGCTTTCGTATGTGATTGCGGCCTTGCATGCACCTGGACATACCCTCCTCCCTAAAGTTGGGGGATGGGTGCCCTGAACGAGAGTATATATAGCCGCTCTCACATAGGCAAGACATGCCAGTCATGAATAAGAACTTACCTGTTCGAAACGCGTAGATTGAACCAGGACCTGTGAAGTTTTATTGCGGTCTTTTTGTCACTGAAAATAAAGAAAATATCACTCAAGAAACAAGTGGTGCTGGAAAATCCTTCTTTATAGCAATTGATCTATGCCTGGAAGAGCAGTATAGATTTTTTTCTTTTTATATTGACAATAAATTACAGATACATCACTGTAGCCTAATATATTTTTACTGTTATCACTATTTGATCTTACAATAAACTGATTTGTCAGCCTGTTCTCCCCTTAAGACCAAAATGACCTATGAAACGTTTCTACATTCTCAAGTAAACAAAGGTGACAAAAATACATGAAGAAAAAGTTTAGACCTTTTAGCTTGTTTAGACCTATGGGTGTTCTACTGCTGACCTGCGGTTGTCTCACAGATTATGTCAGACATGTAGTGTTTTGTAGATTCATTGGCTGTGAATACAAAAAAAGGAAAAGAAAAAGAAATAGAGAAAAGACTACCTTTGAGCAAACTGACCTTTTTTCTCCTTAGAGAATTGCGAGCACTTTTGATGAGAGGTGAAAACGTATTCCCGGAGAAGGTTAAAACCTTACCTTTCATTTGTGACTGTGAGGAAGTTTTTCTCCTTTACTTTTTCTTGCATTGTTTGAAAAATAGGATTATGAGCACACAGCTTCCCTCATGTATTGCCACAAGCTTACCTACAGTATGCAACCAACTCAGATCTGATTAAAAACACTTGGAGTTATTCGTAAGGTGGAAGAGTGAAGATTAAATTGCAGTTCTTGAAAATGCAATATGGTTAAAAGTGTAACTGTTCTTTCAGTTTATTTTTAATATTGTGTAGGGACAGGGATGTTAAATATTTTTGTAATTCACTTTATTAGTGAAAAATGTTTATTTGTACTAGAATATGGGATGTAAAGAGTCTACGCAGAAACACTAACTGAGCCAGGGCCGATGCAAGGATTTTTGCCGCCCTAGGCAAGATAAAAATTGCTGCGCCCCCCACCCCTTATCAGATGATCTGCCCATATCATGTTCCACCCCTTTCTCAGCATTTGAATTAAAAGAACTACTATGTTTCCCTTAGGGTTAATCAAGCTTCTTGTAGCTGTCTCCCTGACAGCCGCTAGGGTGCTTCCGCGATTCTCACTGTGAAAATTACAGTGGGAAGACGCAGAACATAGTTTTGAATGCGTGCGCATGCGCATTCGCATTCGCAGCTGAGAGGAGGATCGGGGAGAAGAGTTCCCAGTGCCGGCGCTGGAGAAAGGAGTGGGGCACCCTCGTGTCCCCCTCCCACTGGGCTGAAGGGGTTAAAACCTAACAACTATATAGTGCCAGGAAAATAAGCTTGTTTTCCTGGCACTATAGTGCTCCTTTACCACCAGTACTGCACAGTGTCTTTTCTCTGCAGGAACAGGCTATAGACACCAGTACCACTACATTAAACTGTACTGGTTCTGGCACTATAGTGTCCTTTTAGGCTCCATTCACACGTCCGCAATTTCGTTCTGCATTTTGCGGAACGGAATTGCGGACCCATTCATTCCTATGGGGCAGCATGATGTGCTGCCCGGACACAGAATTGCGGATCCGCACTTCCGGGTACGCACTTCCGTTACGCAAAAAAATAGAACATGTCCTATTCTTGTCCGCAATTGCGGACAAGAACAGGCATATTCTATTAGTGCCGGCAATGTGCGGTCCGCAAAATGCGGAACGCACATTGCCGCTTTCCGTGTTTGGATGAATGGAGCCTTAATGTGAGGTAAATTAGTTTCCAATGTAGTATTAATAACTAAACAATTACATAATAAACATATTGCATTGTCTACTTACCACCAGGACAATAAGATGATCTGGTCTCTGGCTGCAGTCTGGATCTGGGGACTCCCTTGTCACTCTCTTCTCCCCCCCCTCCGTCCCTTGTCACTCTCATTCCCCCCTCCCTTGTCACTCTCTTCCCCCCTCCCTTGTCCCTCTCATTCCCCCCTCACTTGTCACTCTCATTTACTCCCCCCCTCCCTTGTCACTCTCATTTACTCCCCCCCTCCCTTGTCACTCTTAATCCCCCCTCCCTTGTCACTTTCATTCCCCCCTCGCTTGTCACTCTCATTCCCCCCTCCCTTGTCCCTCTCATTTACTCCCCCCCTCCCTTGTCCCTCTCATTCCCCCCTCCCTTGTCACTCTCATTTACTCCCCCCCTCCCTTGTCACTCTCATTTACTCCCCCCCTCCCTTGTCACTCTTAATCCCCCCTCCCTTGTCACTTTCATTCCCCCCTCGCTTGTCACTCTCATTCCCCCCCTCCCTTGTCCCTCTCATTTACTCCCCCCCTCCCTTGTCCCTCTCATTTACTCCCCCCCCTCCCTTGTCCCTCTCATTTACTCCCCCCCTCCCTTGTCACTCTCATTCCCCCCCCTCCCTTGTCACTCTCACCCCCCCCTCCTTTGTCACTCTCATCCCCCCTCCCTTGTCACTCTCATTCTTCCCCCCACTCCCTTGTCACTCTCATCATTTCCTCCCCCCCCTCCCTTGTCACTCTCATTCCCCCCCACTCCCTTGTCACTCTCATTCCATTCCCCCCCCCACCTCTAATGTAGCGTGGTCGAGCTCTTTTCGGTCCGCGGTACAGGAGCATTTGTTTCCTGTACCCGGCCGGACTGAAAGGAAGTGCACACTAAGTGAGTACTTCCTGTCAGTCTGGCCGGGTACAGAAAATAAATGCTCCTGTACCGCGGACCGAACAGAGCTCGGCCACGCTACATTAGAGGCGCTTCCCTCCTATCAGCCCCTCTCTCTGGGCAGTGCAGCAGCCGCCCGGTGCGGGGGAGGGCCTGCCACCGCCTTCCGTACTTAAAAAAAATAAAAATTGCAGCAACGCTTTTTTCTTTTAACCGCACGGGGCCGGCGCCCCCTGCTAAATTGCACCCTAGGCGGCTGCCTAGGTCGCCTTACAGGTGGCGCCGGCCCTGAACTGAGCATTGCTAAGGAGGGTCATTTTTCAGCATTCTACTGAGTGTGTAAAACACAAAGGCAAGCTTCCAGTCTTCCTCTTGTCACTACCCCAGTCCTTGCCTCGGTACAGTGGCATGCAAAAGTTTGGCCACCCCTGGTCAAAATGAATGTTACTGTTAACAGATAAGCAAGTTGAAGATGGAATGATCTCCAAAAGGCATACATATATGATACCTGTCATTGTAATCCTGTCTGTGATTATAAAAAGATGACTGGTGAAAAGTGATGTGTACAGACTGTGAGACAGTGACAGGCCTCATGGCTGTTAGGAGAGAGGAATGGCAGGATTATCCATCTCTTTCCCATCAGTGGTCAGGCATGAGGCAGCAACAGGTGCCACAATCAACGGAGCATAAAGCTGTCCTCAAAGTGAGAAGGGTGTGTCTTGTGTTGTACAGAAGCCTGGGGTGGTTTTGTGTGTGGTCTGAACTGGGAGCGCTGAGAGACCACGAGGCTGGGATTAGCCTGAGGTTTGGGGGTCGGGGGGGTCCTGCGACGCCTAGGGATAAGGGTCGCATGGTCAGTGTCGGGCGGACGACTAGACCACAATTCCCCAAAATACACCGATATGGTAACAGCCAGGGGGCTGTTAGACATTAGGCTGGGGAAAGCCGCATGGGTTCACGTGTGTGTGAACCGTGATTTAGGTGAGTCAGGGATGTACAGTCGTGGCCAAAGTTTTGAGAATTACACAAATATTAGTTTTCACAAAGTTTGCTGCTAATTTGCTTTTAGATCTTTGTTTCAGTTGTTTCTGTGATGTAGTGAAATATAATTACACGCACTTCATACGTTTCAAAGGCTTTTATCGACAATTACATGACATTTATGCAGAGTCAGTATTTGCAGTGTTGGCCCTTCTTTTTCAGGACCTCTGCAATTCGACTGGGCATGCTCTCAATCAACTTCTGGGCCAATTCCTGACTGATAGCAACCCATTCTTTCATAATCACTTCTTGGAGTTTGTCAGAATTAGTGGGTTTTTGTTTGTCCACCCGCCTTTTGAGGATTGACCACAAGTTCTCAATGGGATTAAGATCTGGAGAGTTTCCAGGCCATGGACCCAAAATGTCAACGTTTTGGTCCCCGAGCCACTTAGTTATCACTTTTGCCTTATGGCACGGTGCTTAATCGTGCTGGAAAATGCATTGTTCTTCACCAAACTGTTGTTGGATTGTTGGAAGAAGTTGCTGTTGGAGGGTGTTTTGGTACCATTCTTTATTCATGGCTGTGTTTTTGGGCAAAATTGTGAGTGAGCCCACTCCCTTGGATGAGAAGCAACCCCACACATGAATGGTCTCAGGATGCCAGGATGCTTTACTGTTGGCCTGACACAGGACTGATGGTAGCGCTCACCTTTTCTTCTCCGGACAAGCCTTTTTCCAGATGCCCCAAACAATCGGAGAATATGACTTTGCCCCAGTCCTCAGCAGTTCATTCACCATATTTTCTGCAGAAGATCAATCTGTCCCTGATTTTTTTTTGGAGTGAAGTGGCTTCTTTGCTGCCCTTCTTGACACCAGGCCATCTTCCAAAATTCTTCACCTCACTGTGTGTGCATATGCGCTCACACCTGCCTGCTGACATTCCTGTGCAAGCTCTGCACTGGTGGCACTCCGATCTCGCAGCTGAATCCTCTTTAGGAGATGATCCTGGCGCTTGCTGGACTTTCTTGGACGCCCTGAAGCCTTCTTAACAAGAATTGAACCTCTTTCCTTGAAGTTCTTGATGATCCTATAAATTGTTGATTGAGGTGCAATCTTAGTAGCCACAATATCCTTGCCTGTGAAGCCATTTTTATGCAACGCAATGATGGCTGCATGTGTTTCTTTGCAGGTCACCATGGTTAAAAATTAAAGAACAATGATTTCAAGCATCACCCTCCTTTTAACATGTCAAGTCTGCCATTTTAACCCAATCAGCCTGACATAATGATCTCCAGCCTTGTGCTCATCAACATTCTCACCTGTGTTAACAAGACGATTACTGAAATGATCTCAGCAGGTCCTTTAATGACAGCAATGAAATGCAGTGGAAAGTTTTTTTTTTGGATTAAGTTAATTTTCATGGCAAAGAAGGACTATGCAATTCATCTGATCACTCTTCATAACATTCTGGAGTATATGCAAATTGCTATTATAAAAAGTTAAGTAGCAACTTTTCCAATTTCTAATATTTATGTAATTCTCAAAACTTTTGGCCACGACTGTACTGTGTTTAGGTAGTGCTTAGTGGGGCAGGTTTTCATTTTGTTTTGTATCGTTTGTTTGTGCTTGTTTTGCAAAAAAGCACGAGTTGGGACATGAAAACCTGTTGTCTGCGAAGGTATTTGTGACGATTATCCCCAGAAAGAAAGTTACCCCTCACAAGACCAAGAAGTGACACCTATTATTCGACTTAGTGACCAGTTTGATAATAGCAGGATTTTCATTATTTTTAATATAGATAGTGAAATACATAGTCCAAGAGATTTAACAGCGCTCACCTGCTAGATGCCCAAGAAGCAAGGATATGCCAAGGACTCGGCATAATAAGCAGCTTAAAAATGAAAAAGGTGAATGCAGCTTACAATAAAAGCGATGACCTTTATTTATCGTAGTAGAATCCAATAAACACAGTGTAAAGTCTTCGCGTTTCAGATCGTGGATTTAAGATTCTTTCTCATAGGAATAGATCTTAAATCCATGATCTGAAATGCGTAGACGTTGTGTGTATACTGTGTTTATTGGATTTTACCCCTGAGAAAAAAAAGGACGTCACTTTTATTGGAAGCTGGATTCATCTTCTTTATTTTTAAAATAGTAACATAGAAAATTAAAAATGACATCACCAACAATTCTTCAAAAATACACTGTGACACAGTGAGATGTTTGGTCTGGGAAAACAGATATTTTCCTCCCAGCATGTGCTGCTGGGCTGATTTACAGCCAGGTGAGGTCAAATACCGGACCGGATTTTAAATGCCGGTCTGGGTTTTGCAGGACCTGGCTGTTCTTAAATAGGCAGCTGGGTTTAGAAACCAGATCTCTGTGTTAGAATCTGGGAGCCTTGTGTCTGGATGAAGGCTTGATGGAGTTCTTCACAGGTCCAACAATAATGGGCTATGGAATAATCAAGCTACTGCTATGTAAGCAGGTACATTACCCTCCGTCAGTGAGTCGGTGAGCGGCTCCTGCCTGCAGGTCGGCGTCCACGTGTGATGATCGCGCCCGCTGTATGCTCCGGCCGTTGGTTGCTGCTGTTGTCGTCACTTCCGGTGACGTAACATGCGTTTGTAAAATTTCCCGCTCGATTCAGTGTCGGCTTGCCACGTGGAGGCTAGTGGCGGGAAGAGACGCTGCAGCTTCACAGGAGGGAAGAAAATAGCTCCGGAGCTTCACTTTAGTTGTAGGATCCTTTTGTTTGGTGCTAGCTAGTTTCAATAGGCTGACTCAATACACCAATTGGGGCATTGAGTCAGCCTATTGAAACTAGCTAGCACAATCATCACACATGGATGCCGACCTGCAGGCAGGAGCCGCTCATCGACTCACTGACGGCCACCAGGAGGGTAATGTACCTGCTTACATAGCAGTAGCTTGATTATTCCACAGCCCATAATTGTTGGACCTATGAAGAACTCCATATACTAAATCGGATGTGATTATTCCTATTAACAAGGAGATACCTACCTCACATATTACTCCTTAATTTCAGCCCATATCAGGATATTGTACCTTAATATATTTCCGGATACCATGGTATGAGACTGGATTTTCTCCCAACAGGTATACAAGACATTCTTTCCTTCTTTCCTTTTTTTCCTTCAGCAGGATTTTTCACAATTGACATTTTATGATACATCAGGACAATTGACATTTATCTATGGTATAATAGGATATTGTATACTAGGATACTGTATCAACTTTTTTTCACCGGACATTACATGAGACTGAATTTTCTCCAACAGATCGTTTTTTAAATAGCCTTTTTTAAATAGGCTTTTTTACAGATTTTTATGATTTGCATCACCCTTTTATTCCAACAGGATTTTATGCAATTGATATGCTGATATTATTATTTGTTCTTTTTCATTGATATTCATATATATTTATTATTTACATTTATGATATACTTTTCTGATTATTATACCAGTTTTTACTTAGTTTTTACTTCATCAGGCATATCTAGCCACCCCTTAATAAATATATCTATCCGTACAACACAAATGTTTTGAGTGCCATCCCTCTATTTATACTCTCTTTATTTTAACACACAAGCATTTAATACACATCTTCCAACAAGGTTACCACCCACAGGGTTTTGTAAAAACAGCCAATAACCACGTACAATACACTCAGACACTCCCACACAAAATCCTCCCCTCTGCCTGTGATAGAATTACCTCACACTGGGTTGATGCAATCATCACAGGCAGGCGAATACACAATATCCTCTGTCCTGGAGACAACCGAGAAGTAATTCAATTATCTCTCAGGACAAAGGAAATCGCCAATACACAAAGAGAGACAATGGAACAGACCTCCCTACTCAACGTATACAATGTCCCACCCTTTTCAAAACACATAGACATTTAACATCCCAAAATGGCACGAATTAGACCAGGGTTCAAGTTAGTCCAAGTCCTTTGTGAACAAATGAGGCCTGGCTGATGAGAGGGCCCATAATCCTGGGGCAAGAGGCTAGTAGCCAGGCCCCTCCAAAACCCAGTGGCGAGGTTGGTTTCGCCACACATCTCCCCCTCCCAGGGAAGACTAACCAGATACCTGACCTCACGGTCAGTATCTGAGTTAGTCTGGCAGTCCAACCACAACCCAATACTGGACCTGTTGAATTTTGGGGCCTGGCTCTGTTCTGTATGTCCCCAGCTGTTGAGTGGGCATCTGCGGCTCCTTGCTTCCTTGTGGTTCTCTAGCTTGGAGCTGTAGGTACTTGGTGGGCAGAGGCCGACTGCGCTCTGCCCAGATGCCAGCTCTTCCACTGGGGTAGCCTGTCAGAAGATCGGCTCTGAAGAAGGGGATAGGGGAGGGCAGAGGCCAGCGGCGCCCTGCCCTAATGCCAGCACTTCAGCTGGGGTGCATGGTGCCAACTCCTGCTGGGTAGTAAATGAACGGTTAGGGCAGAGGCCAGCGGCGCTCTGTTCTGATGCCAGCTCTTCTGCTGGAGAGGGGTCAGTGGGGTTTAAAGCCTTACCCACTACCCTTAGTATTGGGCTGGGAGAGAGCTGTGGAGGGGGGCTATCACTTACCCCCTCCTCTGGATACCCCATCTGCCCCTGGGGAGAGAGACCAACTGTCTCCTCTCCCTGTAGAGTATACTGCCGCTGGGTAGTGAGACCGGCTGTCTCCACTACCAGTGATTCTGGTTGTTGCAGAGATGAGGCACCGACAATCTCCTCTCCCTGTACTTCCAGTGGCAGTTGGGGATCTGGGCCGCCTGCCCAGCCACCCTGTTGGGACAGTGGAGTGACTACGGTACCATCTCCACCTGCTGACTAGGGTTCCTCCCAGTACCAGTCTATGAAGTCCCCTACCTCCACAGTTGGTGAGGAAGTAGGGGATACCTCAGCTGTGACTTGCCAGGGGTAGGGCTGCAGGTCTGGGCCTGGTATCCAACTGTTTTGTATCTTGCGCTGGGCTTGAATGGAGCGAAACAACTGTTGATAATCTTGCTCCAGTTCCCACTCCCTTTGGACCAGAAAGGTCAGATCTGCCGTCACCCCACTAGTTGTAGGCCAATTGTGCAAGTCCCACCTGTAGTCAGTAATGTCCCAAAATCTAGACTCTTCTGTGCTCCCAAAGTCAAAGTCTTCAAAAGACTCCCACAATAAACCAGGGCAATTATATTCCTCACCTTCGGGCTTGGTGTACTCCTCCATCCATGGAGACTGTCGTACTGTGTCCCACCATAGTGCTTGGTAAGCGTCATCCAGCCAGGTTTTCTTTCCATACCAGTGTCTCAAGCTCTGACACCCACTCCATCAATGGTTGTTCTCCCAGTAGAGGTAGTCACAGCGCCAATCGCATTCACAATCTCTGCTCCTCACTGGGAAGACTCTCCCCCCTCCGACGCTGCACGTCCTCCAGGGCCTGGTGCCATACGCCTTTCCACTCGGCATCCCTGTAATCCGGGTTATCTTCCTCATGGAATGCTGTGCAGGAACCAACGGCATCCATATTGCTGTAGCCAGGGGCGCTGTACAGATACTAGCGTTGCCCTCAATATACTCCACGAACGGTGTCTCCGAGCTGCTTCTCCTCTCACTAGGAAGCCATCCCACTGCTTGCCACCAATGTAACGGAACGCCTAGCACCCCGACCGGGTACCTCCATTGATAGATGCTCCTAGTGCTTCCAGAGGACTCCAAGCACTCCACTTGACACCGTCAGCATGCAGACCCCACGAACCGCCAAAGCTTGGTGGAGGTCTCGCCGTCTCCTACCCACCCTGGACCTACAACAAGGCTCCAGGCTCCAGTGGGTGAACCTCTCCTAAATGCAGAGAGAAGGAACCATGAACAAGCTCTTACAAGAGCTTATGCTCAGGTGAGTATTGTGATATAGCAATCCCCAAGAGTGTAGTTATCCCATCCCCCAAACATGAGCCAAGACTTCATGAAGGTATAAAAACAGGAACTCTCTTTATTTTAACACACAAGCATTTTATACACATCTTCCAACAAGGTTACCACCCACAGGGTTTTGTAAAAACAGCCAATAACCACGTACAATACACTCAGACACTCCCACACAAAATCCTCCCCTCTGCCCGTGATAGAATTACCTCACACTGGGTTGATGCAATCATCACAGGCAGGCGAATACACAATATCCTCTGTCCTGGAGACAACCGAGAAGTAATTCAATTATCTCTCAGGACAAAGGACATCGCCAATACACACAGAGAGACAATGGAACAGACCTCCCTACTCAACGTATACAATGTCCCACCCTTTTCAATACACATAGACATTTTGTCTTTGTGAACAAATGAGGCCTGGCTGATGAGAGGGCCCATAATCCTGGGGCAAGAGGCTAGTAGCCAGGCCCCTCCAAAATCCAGTGGCGAGGTTGGTTTCGCCACATATATTATAGTGCATTTGTATTGTGCAGCAGTTGTGTGCGGTTCTGCTGCGATACCGCAGCTATATAGAGGGACAAACGCTATTGGAATAACTAATTGCAACTGGTGTGATATACCTCTTGCCCCCAAAAAAACTGATTGAGGCCTGCGATATACCTGTTCCACAAAATAATGATTGAGTGGTGCGATATGCCTGCTTCCACCAAATATTGATTAAGAAGTTCTATATACCTGCATCCACAAAATACATATTGAGGGGTGCGATATACCTGCTTCCACAAAATACTAATTAAGGGGATTGATATACCTGCTTACACTAAATATTGATTAAGGCCTGCAATACACCTGATTCCACAAAATACTGATTGAGGGGTGCGATATACAGTTGTGTTCAAAATTATTCAACCCCCAATGCTGTAAAGGGTTTTAGGGAATTTAGTGTACATTTGTAATTGTGTTCAGAATGAAATCTTACAAGGACTTTTTAAAGAACCAAATGCAACTAAAATGACATCAATTGGTTTTGTAATACAGTATTAAATGTTTTTTTTTGTGATTTCTTCATTGACACAATTATTCAACCCCTTAAAGACTACCACTCTTAAGAACAGAGGTTCATTCAAGTGTTTTCAATCAGGTATTGAAAACACCTGTGGATGTCAAGGAGCAGCAATCAAGCATAATAAGCACCAATTAGGCATATTTAAAAGGACTGTGATACTCAGCTCCTTCTAGACATTTACTGGTGTGTTTACAAACATGGTGAAGTCAAGAGAATGGTCCAGGAAGACAAGAGAAGAGGTGATTTCTCTTCACAGGAAGGGCAATGGCTATAAGAAGATTGCAAAGATGTTAAACATACCAAGAGACACCATAGGAAGCATCATTCGCAAATTCAAGGCAAAGGGCACTGTTGAAACGCTACCTGGTCGTGGCAGAAAGAAGATGCTGACTTCGACTGCTGTGCGCTACCTGAAGCGCAAAGTGGAGAAAAGTCCCCGTGTGAATCCTGAGGAACTGAAAAAAGATTTGTCAGATGTGGGTACTGAAGTTTCAGCTCAGACAATAAGGCGCACACTGCGTAATGAAGGCCTCCATGCCAGAACTCCCAGGCGCACCCCCTTGCTGTCTCCAAAGAATAAGAAGAGTCGACTGCAGTATGTCAAAAGTCATGTGGACAAACCACAAAAGTTTTGGGATAGTGTTCTGTGGACTGATGAAACAAAATTAGAACTGTTTGGGCCCATGGATCAACGCTATGTTTGGAGGAGGAAGAACAAGGCCTTTGAAGAAAAGAACACCTTGCCTACTGTGAAGCATGGTGGGGGTGTCAATCATGCTTTGGGGCTGTTTTGCTTCTACAGGTACAGGGAAGCTTCAGCGTGTGCAAGGTACCATGAATTCTCTTCAGTACCAGGAGATATTGGATGAAAATGTGATGCAGTCCGTCACAAACCTGAGGCTTAGGAGACGTTGGACCTTTCAACAGGACAATGATCCCAAGCATACCTCCAAGTCCACTAGAGCATGGTTGCAGATTAACCACTTAAGGACCACAGGTTTATACCCCCCTAAAGACCAGGCCCTTTTTTACAAATCGGCACTACACTACTTTCACCGTTTATTGCTCGGTCATGCAACTTACCACCCAAATGAATTTTACCTCCTTTTCTTCTCACTAATAGAGCTTTCATTTGGTGGTATTTCATTGCTGCTGACATTTTTACTTTTTTTGTTATTAATCGAAATTTAACGATTTTTTTGCAAAAAAATGACATTTTTCACGTTCAGTTGTAAAATTTTGCAAAAAAAAACGAGATCCATATATAAATTTTGCTCTAAATTTATAGTTCTACATGTCTTTGATAAAAAAAAAATGTTTGGGTAAAAAAAAAATGGTTTGGGTAAAAGTTATAGCGTTTACAAACTATGGTACAAAAATGTGAATTTCCGCTTTTTGAAGCAGCTCTGACTTTCTGAGCACCTGTCATGTTTCCTGAGGTTCTACAATGCCCAGACAGTACAAACACCCCACAAATGACCCCATTTCGGAAAGTACACACCCTAAGGTATTCGCTGATGGGCATAGTGAGTTCATAGAACTTTTTATTTTTTGTCACAAGTTAGCGGAAAATGATGATTTTTTTTATTTTATTTTTTTTCCTACAAAGTCTCATATTCCACTAACTTGTGACAAAAAATAAAAACTTCTATGAACTCACTATGCCCATCACGAAATACCTTGGGGTCTCTTCTTTCCAAAATGGGGTCACTTGTGGGGTAGTTATACTGCCCTGGCATTCTAGGGGCCCAAATGTGTGGTAAGGAGTTTGAAATCAAATTCTGTAAAAAATGACCAGTGAAATCCGAAAGGTGCTTTTGGAATGTGGGCCCCTTTGCCCACCTAGGCTGCAAAAAAGTGTCACACATCTGGTATCTACGTACTCAGGAGAAGTTGAGGAATGTGTTTTGGGGTGTCATTTTACATATACCCATGCTGGGTGAGATAAATATCTTGGTCAAATGCCAACTTTGTATAAAAAAATGGGAAAAGTTGTCTTTTGCCAAGATATTTCTCTCACCCAGCATGGGTATATGTAAAATGACACCCCAAAACACATTCCCCACCTTCTCCTGAGTACGGCAATACCAGATGTGTGACACTTTTTTGCAGCCTAGGTGGGCAAAGGGGCCCATATTCCAAAGAGCACCTTTCGGATTTCACAGGTCATTTTTTACAGAATTTGATTTCAAACTCCTTACCACACATTCGGGCCCCTAGAATGCCAGGGCAGTATAACTACCCCACAAGTGACCCCATTTTGGAAAGAAGACACCCCAAGGTATTCCGTGAGGGGCATGGCAAGTTCCTAGAATTTTTTATTTTTTGTCACAAGTTAGTGGAAAATGATGATTTTATTTTTATTTATTTTTTTTCATACAAAGTCTCATATTCCACTAACTTGTGACAAAAAATAAAAACTTCCATGAACTCACTATGCCCATCAGCGAATACCTTGGGGTCTCTTCTTTCCAAAATGGGGTCACTTGTGGGGTAGTTATACTGCCCTGGCATTCTAGGGGCCCGAATGTGTGGTAAGGAGTTTGAAATCAAATTCTGTAAAAAATGACCTGTGAAATCCGAAAGGTGCTCTTAGGAATATGGGCCCCTTTGCCCACCTAGGCTGCAAAAAAGTGTCACACATCTGGTATCTCTGTATTCAGGAGAAGTTGAGGAATGTGTTTTGGGGTGTCTTTTTACATATACCCATGCTGGGTGAGATAAATATCTTGGTCAAATGCCAACTTTGTATAAAAAAATGGGAAAAGTTGTCTTTTGCCAAGATATTTCTCTCACCCAGCAGGGGTATATGTAAAATGACACCCCAAAACACATTCCCCACCTTCTCCTGAGTACGGGGATACCAGATGTGTGACACTTTTTTGCAGCCTAGGTGGGCAAAGGGGCCCATATTCCAAAGAGCACCTTTCGGATTTCACAGGTCATTTTTTACAGAATTTGATTTCAAACTCCTTACCACACATTTGGGCCCCTAGAATGCCAGGGCAGTATAACTACCCCACAAGTGACCCCATTTTGGAAAGAAGAGACCCCAAGATATTCGCTGATGGGCATAGTGAGTTCATGGAAGTTTTTATTTTTTGTCACAAGTTAGTGGAATATGAGACTTTGTATGAAAAAAAAAAAAAAAAAAAAAATCAGCATTTTCCACTAACTTGTGACAAAAAATAAAAAATTCTAGGAACTTGCCATGCCCCTCACGGAATACCTTGGGGTGTCTTCTTTCCAAAATGGGGTCACTTGTGGGGTAGTTATACTGCCCTGGCATTTTCCAGGGGCCCTAATGTGTGGTAAGTAGGTAAATGACCTGTGAAATCCTAAAGGTGCTCTTTGGAATATGGGCCCCTTTGCCCACCTAGGCTGCAAAAAAGTGTCACACATGTGGTATCGCCGTATTCAGGAGAAGTTGGGGAATGTGTTTTGGGGTGTCATTTTACATATACCCTTGCTGGGTGAGAGAAATATCTTGGCAAAAGACAACTTTTACCATTTTTTTATACAAAGTTGGCATTTGACCAAGATATTTCTCTCACCCAGCATGGGTATATGTAAAATGACACCCCAAAACACATTCCCCAACTTCTCCTGAGTACGGCGATACCAGATGTGTGACACTTTATTGCAGCCTAGATGCGCAAAGGTGCCCAAATTCCTTTTAGGAGGGCATTTTTAGACATTTGGATACCAGACTTCTTCTCACGCTTTGGGGCCCCTAGAATGCCAGGGCAGTATAAATACCCCACATGTGACCCCATTTTGGAAAGAAGACACCCCAAGGTATTCAATGAGGGGCATGGCGAGTTCATAGAAATTTTTTTTTTTTGGCACAAGTTAGCGGAAATTGATATTTTTAATTTTTTTCTCACAAAGTCTCCCGTTCCGCTAACTTGGGACAAAAATTTCAATCTTTCATGGACTCAATATGCCCCTCACGGAATACCTGGGGGTGTCTTCTTTCCGAAATGGGGTCACATGTGGGGTATTTATACTGCCCTGGCATTCTAGGGGCCCTAAAGCGTGAGAAGAAGTCTGGAATATAAATGTCTAAAAAATTTTACGCATTTGGTTTTCCTTGAGGGGTATGGTGAGTTCATGTGAGATTTTATTTTTTGACACAAGTTAATGGAATATGAGACTTTGTAAGAAAAAAAAAATAATAATTCCGCTAACTTGGGCCAAAAAAATGTCTGAATGGAGCCTTACAGAGGGGTGATCAATGACAGGGGGGGTGATCAATGACAGGGGGGGTGATCAATGACAGGGGGGTGATCAGGGAGTCTATATGGGGTGATCACCACAGTCATTGATCATGCCCCTGTAAGGCTTCATTCAGACTTCCGTATGCGTTTTGCGGATCCGATCCATCTATCAGTGCATCTGTAAAAATCATGCGGACATCTGAATGGAGCTTTACAGGGGGGTAATCAATGACAGGGGGGTGATCAGGGAGTCTATATGGGGTGATCACCACAGTCATTGATCATGCCCCTGTAAGGCTTCATTCAGACGTCCGGATGCGTTTTGCGGATCCGATCCATCTATCAGTGCATCCGTAAAAATCATGCGGACATCTGAATGGAGCTTTACAGGGGGGTAATCATTGACAGGGGGGTGATCACCACAGTCATTGATCATGCCCCTGTAAGGCTTCATTCAGACGTCCGGATGCGTTTTGCGGATCCGATCCATCTATCAGTGCATCCGTAAAAATCATGCGGACATCTGAATGGAGCTTTACAGGGGGGTGATCAATGACAGGGGTGTAATCAATGACAGGGGGGTGATCAGGGAGTCTATATGGGGTGATCACCACAATCATTGATCATGCCCCTGTAAGGCTTCATTCAGACGTCCGGATGCGTTTTGCGGATCCGATCCATCTATCAGTGCATCCGTAAAAATCATGCGGACATCTGAATGGAGCTTTACAGGGGGGTGATCAGGGAGTCTATATGGGGTGATCACCACAGTCATTGATCATGCCCCTGTAAGGCTTCATTCAGACGTCCGGATGCGTTTTGCGGATCCGATCCATCTATCAGTGGATCCGTAAAAATCATGCGGACGTCTGAATGGAGCTTTACAGGGGGGTGATCAATGACAGGGGGGTAATCAATGACAAGGGGGTGATCAGGGAGTCTATATGGGGTGATCACCACAGTCATTGATCACGCCCCTGTAAGGCTTCATTCAGACGTCCGGATGCGTTTTGCGGATCCGATCCATCTATCAGTGGATCCGTAAAAATCATGCGGACGTCTGAATGGAGCTTTACAGGGGGGTGATCAATGACAGGGGGGTGATCAATGACAGGGGGGTGATCAGGGAGTCTATATGGGGTGATCAGGGGTGATCAGGGGCTAATAAGGGGTTAATAAGTGACGGGGGGGGGGTGTAGTGTAGTGTAGTGGTGCTTGGTGCTACTTTACTGAGCTACCTGTGTCCTCTGGTGGTCGAACCAAACAAAGGGGACCACCAGAGGACCAGGTAGCAGGTATATTAGACGCTGTTATCAAAACAGCGTCTAATATACCTGTTAGGGGTTAAAAAAAACACATCTCCAGCCTGCCAGCGAACGATCGCCGCTGGCAGGCTGGAGATCAACTCTCTTACCTTCCGTTCCTGTGAGCGCGCGCGCCTGTGTGCGCGCGTTCACAGGAAATCTCGGCTCACGCGAGATGACGCCTATTGGCGTTAGCGTAGCCTGGGGGAGCCGCCGCAATGACGCCTTTCGGCGTTACAGTTGCGGGAAGTGGTTAAAGGCTGGAACATTTTGAAGTGGCCATCGCAGTCACCAGTCTTAAATCCGATTGAGAACCTCTGGTGGGACTTAAAGAAAGCAGTTGCAGCGCGCAAGCCTAAGAATGTGACTGAATTGGAGGCTTTTGCCCATGAAGAATGGGCGAAGATACCCGTAGATCGCTGCAAGACACTTGTGTCAAGCTATGCTTCACGTTTAAAAGCTGTTATAACTGGAAAAGGATGTTGTACTAAGTACTAAGATTGAATGTCACTTGGGGGTTGAATAAAACTGATAATGATGTGAGCACAGAAAAGACATTTGTGGTTATTTCATTATAAATGTTATGTTATATTTGTCTGACTTACAAGTGCCTCTTTGATTTAATTGTAAACAAGATGACTGAAATTATCAAAATCAATGTTAAACTGGCCAAAACACTCAATTTCAGTGGGGGTTGAATAATTTTGAACACAACTGTACCTACTTCCGCAAAATAATGATTAAGGGGTTTGAGATACCTGCTTCCACAAAATACAGATTGAGGGGTGCGATATACCTGCTTCCACAAAATACAGATTGAAGGGTGCGATATACCTGCTTCCACCAAATATTGATTAAGGTGTTCTATATACCTGCTTGCACAGCATACTGATTGAGGGGTGCAATATACCTGCTTCCACTAAATATTGATTAAGGGATTGTATATACCTGCTTCCACAAAATACAGATTGAGGGGTGCGATATACCTGCATCCACCAAATATTGATTGAGGCCTGTGATATACCTGCTTCCACAAAATACTGATCTTCTCTAAAGAATTTTGAAAATGACAGGCAGAGGAAGAGGCAGGCCATTCCGCAGGGGTGGTAGGGGTCGGGCAGGTGCACCAGGCCGGAGCCTAAGTAGGAAGTTGGAGAAGGTGCATGCAATTACGTCAAAGGACGCACCAGAGTTGGTTGAGTGGCTCACTCAGCCTTCCACTTCTGCAACCTTCTCATCCTCTGTATCTGCACTCTCCTCACTCTCTGCTGTGTGCACCCTCAAAGACACCACCACCATATCCTTTCTACTCGAGTCAGAGGAATTATTTTCCCATCCATTCCAAGACCTTACCGATGCGCAGCCATTCTTGGCAATGTATGAGGAAGAGGAGGTAGCAATGGCCACCACCCAGCGGTCTGATGACAGTACCCAGATCAGACCAAGGAGGGTGGTCCCCGCTGTTGCTGCCTACTCCGAGATCTCTAATAGTGAAGGTGACGATGATAACGTGTCGATGGACGTCACGTGGGTGCCCACAAGAGAGGAAGAGGAGGGGAGTTCAGAGCGAGAGATAGAGCACCAAATAGGGAGGAAAAGGAGGAAAAGCAGGCAGAACTCGCAGTGCACCAGAGGCAAAAAGCAGACTGCAAATGTATCATGTATCTGGAGCAAGCCTTCCTCCCAAGATGCTGGCACATGACTCCGCAGATTGGCCTTTTTTTAACGTGTCAGCTGCTGACAATAGTGTTGCTATCTGCAGCCTGTGCTGTCAACGCATAAGTCGCGGTAAGCCCAACACTTACCTAGGGACGATCGCCTTAAGAAGGCACCTGGCCTCCCATCACTGAGCCCAGTGAGAGAAACGCCATCAGAACCCACAAAGTCACACTCCTGGTGCTCCACACCCTGCCTCTTCTCCTTCTCTCTTCTCCCATTTGTCCTCCACTCCACCTTCCACCGTGCCATTGTCGTGTTCATCTGGCAGAAGGCAGCGTTCAGTGGCCCAAATGTTGGAGTGTAAAAAGTTGATGACACCGATAACCCTCTTGCCCAACAGCTGACCGCTGGCTTGTTGGAACTGCTAGCCCACCAACTACTGCCATATAAACTGGTGGACTCGAAGGTCTTTAGAAAATTTGTGGGACACCACAATGGAAAGTCCCGGAAGGAAATATTTCTCCCAGAAGGGCATCCCAGAGCTATATGGCCACGTTCAGTGGCAAGTAAATATATCTCTGGCACAGTATCGGTGCCAAGATATATCTAACCACAGATACGTGGTCTAGCAAACACGGGCAGGGAAGGTACATAACTTTTACTGCCCACTGGGTGAACCTTCTGACGGCTGTTAATCATGTAACCTGTGGCACCCGTGTGAATTTGGTGCTACCGCCACAGATTGCATTCAGGCCTGCCTATTCTTCTCCTCCTCTTACTCCATCCTCCGTCTCCTCCTCGTCCGACTCCTCCTTTTCCACTGGTACCGCCTCTTCTGCTGCCACCCCCCAAGCTCCCCAGAACCTATTTGATGTGCCAGGTGAGACGTTGCCATACTGTGCTGCAACTGTTGTGCCTGGAAGCCAAGAGCCACACTGGTCCTTCACTGCTTTCAGATTTGCGGTCACAGGCCGATCAGTGGCTAACCCCGCTCAATTGGACAGTTGGTAAAGTGGTGTGTGACAACGATGCCAATCTGCTGAGCGCATTGAAACAGTGCAAAATGACACACATGCCGTGCATGGAACACGTCTTGAACTTAGTCGTGCAGGAGTTTGTTGCCAAATACCCCGGGGTCCAGGACATCTTGCGGCAGGCCAGGAAAATTCTTTGGCCATTTTAGATCTTACACGTCCATGGCTCAGCGGTGACACCACCTGCCCATCAGACGTCCGATATGTGACAGCCCGACGTGCTGGAACTCCACCTCGTATATGCTTGATAGGCTGCTCCAGCAGAAAAGTGCCGTTAATGACTACCTGTATGTACTCTGCATCAGGACGGGTTCTGGGGAGCTTGGTTTCTTTTCACCGCGCCAGTGACTGCTCATACGCATCGCATGCAGACTTCTGTGGCCATTTGATGAGATCACCAAACTGGTCAGTCGCAGCCAGGGTGCCATGAGTGACATCATACCTTACGCCCTTTTCTGGAGCACGCATTGTGTCATCTTATTGATCAAACCATAGAGGAGCACAAGCTGGAAGATGAGGAAGACACAATGCTGAATTAATTCCCAGGGGGGCTACTCCATATGAGACATGTCAGCAGGAGTGTGAAGAGGAGTCAAAGGAGGATGGTGGCTGGGGGGAGTAGGAGAAGGAGGAGCAAGAAGAGCAGGCTTTGAGTGGGACTTTAAACTTTTCGGGGATACCTGGTGTTGTCCGTGGCTGGGGGGAGGAGACCGAGGATGACATTCTCCTAAACGATGAGCAGGATCCAGGGCGCTCCAACGCTTCCAATTTAGTGCAAATGGGGGCCTTCATGCTCCAGTGTTTGAAGAGGGACCCCCGTATAAAAAGCATAAAGGGCAAGGACCAGTACTGGGTGGCAATGTACTTAGACGCCGGGTACAAACACAAAATGGTGGACATGTTAGGCTACTTTCACACTTGCGTTCAGAGCGGGTCCGTCTGGTATCTGCACAGACGGATCCGCTCCTATAATGCAAACGCTTAGATCCGTTCAGAACGGATCCGTTTGCATTACCATGAACAGAAAAAAGAAAAAAATAATTTTTATTTTTTTTGTTCATGATAATGCAAACGGATCCGTTTTGACTTTACATTGAAAGTCAATGGGGGACGGATCCGTTTGAAAATTGAGCCATATTGTGTCAACTTCAAACGGATCCGTCCCCATTGACTTAGGCTACTTTCACACTAGCGTTCGGAGCGGCTCAGTCTGATGTTTCTTCAGACGGATCCGCTCCTATAATGCAGACGTTTGCATCCGTTCAGAACGGATCCGTCTGCATTATAACTTAGAAAAATTTCTAAGTCTGAAAGTAGCCTGAGCGGATCCGTTCAGACTTTACATTGAAAGTCAATGGGGGACGGATCTGCTTGAAGATTGAGCCATATAGTGTCATCTTCAAGCGGATCCGTCCCCATTGACTTCGATTATAAGTCTGGACGGATCCGCTCGCCTCCGCACGGCCAGGCGGACACCCGAACGCTGCAAGCAGCGTTCAGGTGTCCGCTCACTGAGTGGAGCGGAGGCTGAACGCTGGCAGGCGGATGCATTCTCAGTGGATCCGCCTCCACTGAGAATGCATTAGGGCCGGACGGCTGCGTTCAGGACCGCTCGTGAGCCCCTTCAAACGGAGCTCACGAGCGGACACCTGAACGCAGGTGTGAAAGTAGCCTTACATTGTAAGTCTGGACGGATCCGTTTGCCTCCGCACGGCCAGGCGGACACCCGAACGCTGCAAGCAGTGTTCAGGTGTCCGCCTGCTGAGCGGAGGACAAACGCTGCCAGACTGATGCATTCTGAGCGGATCCGCCTCCACTCAGAATGCATTAGGACTGGACGGATCCGTTCGGGGCCGCTTGTGAGAGCCTTCAAACGGAGCTCACAAGCGGAGCCCCGAACGCTAGTGTGAAAGTAGCCTTACCAGCAGGTCTGGCATAATGCAGCATTTCCAGGTCTTGCTGCGAGAGATGCTGCATTCTGCTGTTGCGGGCGCTAGCAGAGCAATTTCCACCTACAGAGAAACAGGTGCAGGTACCAATCCTACCGTGCCTGCAAAAAGAGGGCGGTTTGAACATGTGTTGGTCACTTCGGATATGAGATTATCTTTGCAGCCAACCCATCGACAGCCACCCTCCGGATCCAGCCTCAGGGAACGCCTAGACCGACAGGTGTCTGACTACATCGGGTTAACGGCCGATGTGGACGCTCTGAGAAGCAAGGAACCCCTGGACTACTGGGTGTGCAGGCTTAACCTGTGGCCAGACCTGACACAATTTCTTATGGAACTCTTGGCTTGCCCCTCGTCGAGTGTCCTGTCCGAAAGGGCGTTCAGTGCAGCAGGGGGGGATCGTGACAGATAAGCGCACTCGCCTAGCTCACGACAGTGTGGACTACCTTACATTTCTAAAAATGAATGAAGCATGGATCTCGGAGGAATTCAACACCTGTGATGACCACGTGTAATTGAATTTCCTCATGCCAGCCCTCACATATCTGCCACCACAAAGAAAAAAGAATGGTCCTTGTCTTATGTATACACATGAGCATAAAAGGCCTTTTCTATCAGGTGAATGCCTAATTTTTGGGGCCTCTACTCCAGTGGCCTACAGTAAAATTTTTAGCCGGTGACCGCCTAATGTACCTCCAGCCACATCATCACAAGTTCTTTTTTTTTTAGGTGAATGCCTAATTTTTGGGCCTGTACTGGCCTACAGTAAAATTTTTAGCCAGTGACCGCCTAATGTAACTCCAGCCACATAATCACTTGTTCTTTTCTGTCAGATGAATGCCTAATTTTTTGGGCCTGTACTCCACTTGCCTACAGTAAAATTGTTATTCAGTAGAGATGGCCTTGTGGTTCGCCCGGCGGTCGTTTCACGGCGAACTTTGCGTGTTCGCGATTCGCTGTACATATGGAGAAATTTGTGCCCGCCATATTCTTTTACATTGTGAAGAACTTTGACCCATGACACATCCATCAGGTGGCACAGGACAGCCAATTGAGACATTTCAGCACATGGACATACCCCCTACCTTATAAATAAACCTGATCTGGCCGCCATTTTAGATTCAGTGTTTTGCCAGTGTAGGGAGAGGTTGCGGTGTGGAGCAGGGACAGACTGTTAGGGACACCAAATGCTAGCTAATAGGGCCACAAAAGTCATTTTAAGCACTAGTATAGGTGTGTTATCTATATGTGTGATACACAGAGGGGTGCAATATACTTATAATATACTTTTATAATGAGTCAAAAACACATAGATCTATAAAGTGATCACCTGAAAGTCAGGGGCTAGCGGCTTACTAGGGCCATTTTTATATATGGTAAGGTTCCGGACGGGGTCGCTCTTATTAGGGCGGGTGGTCTGTAGTTAGGCTATCAGGGCCAGAATAGCACCCCCCCCTGCCTGTAGGGCAATATCAGGGACAGTTCTTTGCCCACCCTGTCCTTCAATACCACATCATCATCTAGCCCAGGGATGGATGTTTTTTTGCTTTCCCTCCTGGATTCATCGATGTGCACTGGAACCCCCCGGATTGTGGTAGGACATATGGTTTCTGATTTAGTGCCGCCGAGCACTTGTTATTGCCTACCACATCTATGCTTTTTGGTTAACTTTAATAATTTCATATATTTTCATTTTGAGGGATATCTTTTCCATTCACACATTCGCAAAATGGGTCCGCATCCGTTCCGCAATTTTGCGGAACGGGTGCAGATCCATTCATTTTCAATGGGGCCGGAATGTGCTATCCGCATCCGCGGATCCGCACTTCCGCATCTGTGCTTCTATTTCCGCAAAAAAATAGAACATGTCCTATTCTTGTCCGCAATTGCAGACAAGATTAGGCATTTTCTATTATAGTGCCGGCGATGTGCGGTCCACAAATTGCGGAATGCACATTGCCGGTGTCCGTGTTTTGCGGATCCGCAAAACACTTATGGACGTGTGAATCGACCCTCATAGTAAAATTATTAAAGGTTACGTTTTATCTTCATGTATATTCGAATGGATTGCCTTCCTTGTACAATGTTATAATATACTTTCTATGTTAAAAAGTATATTATAGTACATTTGTATTGTGCGGCAGTTGTGTGCGGTTCTGTTGCGATACTGCAGGTATATAGAGGGACAAGCGTTATTGGAACAAATATTTTCTACTGGTGTGATATACCAGTCGTCCCCCAAAAAAACTGATTGAAGCGGGGTGTTATATACCAATATACTTTTTTTATAGTGCATTTGGGTATTGTATAGTGCATTTGCGCATGCACGTACGCGAAAATTATATTGAGCTGAAGGTTTTTCAGGTTCGCCTGCCATTAAAATGAATGGGACCCCCCGCGAACTTGCGGTTCGCGAACCGCCCCGGCAGATGTTCATCCATCACTAATATTCAGTGACCGCCTAATGCACGTCCAGCCACATAATCACTTGTTTTTTCTGTCAGGTAAATGCCAAATTTTTGGGGCCTGTACTCCACTGGCCTACAGTAAAATTGTTATTCGGTGACCGCTTAATGTACCTCCAGCCATATAATCACTTGTTTTTTCTATCAGGTGAATGCCTAATTTTTGGGGCCTGTACTCCACTGGCCGACATTAAAATTATTATCCACTGACCGTCTAATATACCTCTAGCCAAATAATCACTTGTTCTTTTCTGTCAGGTGAATGTCAAATTTTTGGGGCCTGTACTCCACTGGTCTACAGTAAAATTGGTATTCAGTGACTGCCTAATATACCTCCAGCCACATTATCACTTGTTCTTTTCTGTCATGTGAATGCCTAATTTTTGGGGCCTGTACTCCCGTGGCCTAAAATAAAAAATTTCTAGGCTCCAGCAGGGCACATTTCTAAGTTTCCCTTTAAGATGCATAAAAATGGCCCCTGATTAAAATACATATTTTTTGTGGGAATTTTTGCCATTGATCCCCTTCTGGTATGTCACTGTCCATGTTGTGGGACTATTTGTGCACTTCTAGTAAGTATTTGGTGGCTGCAAATATGGCCTGCAGGTCTTTCAGGTTCGCCTGCCATTAAAGTGAATGGGGCCCACCGCGAACGCGCGGTTCGCAAACATTTGATTGCCAACGCGCGTTCGCCAAACGTGCAGGCCGATGTTCGGCCATTACTACTGGCCATGATATAATAATATTTGCAAAGATAGGTGCACTCTGCGGTCTTATTAAACCCTCAAACTGATGTTAAAATTTAGATATTAGCCAAAATATCCTACTATGGAGGACATGCCTGAGCCCGAGCACCGCACCACGGTTTCTCAAGTAGCTCGGGTCCTAACACTCACCTACCTGTGCCATATGGGCAATAACAGGAGACAATGGGCGAATTACAGGAGCGCCAGGTCCGACACACAGACAACTCACCAGTTACCTCCAGCATGTAGCCATACTAGCAATGAGAGGAGTCTGCGAGTCCCACTCAAGATTGGCTGATATGGCCCAGGCCTCGCAGGTGCACCTAAATGTAGCCTGTGGATGGAAAACAGGCACATGTAAATTGGAGTTTATACACCTCCAGGCATCTCTATATACAAACAAACTGAAAAATTGGCATGGTGTTAGACAGGCAGGAAGTGCTCAAACCCATATGCAGTTGTGCATGTATATACAGTGGAGCAAATCCTGCACTTGTGGCCCATTTTTGCTGGGGATCGCCATTAGCAACGGTCCATAAGTGCAGGATTTGCTCCCCTGTATATACATGTGCAACTTCATATGGGTTTGAGCACTTCCTGCCTGTTTAACACCATGCCAATTTTTCAGTTTATTTGTATATAGAGATGCCTGGAGGTGTATAAACTCCAATTTAAATGTGCCTGTTTTCCATCCACAGGTTACATTTAGGTGCACCTGTGAAGCCTGGGCCATATCTTGCAGACTCCTCCCTCCTCCCATTGCAAGCATGGTTACATGCTGGAGGTAACTGGTGAGTTGTCTGTGAGTTGGACCTTACGCTCCTGTAATTCACCCACTGGCTCCTGGTATTGTCCATACGGCTCAGGTAGGTGAGTGTAAGGATCCGAGCTACTGTACTTGAGAAACCTTGGTGCGGTGCTCTGGCTCAGACATGTCCTCCATAGTAGGATATGTTGGCTAATCTCTCAATTTTAACATCAGTTTGAGGGTTTAGTAAGACTGCAGAGTGCACCTGTCTTTGCAAATATTATTATATTGTTATACTGGTTATCACATAATTGCTATCTTGTGTAGGATGTTTATTGTGGTACTTGTGGTCCGCTGCGGCATCCTCCACCGTATGCATTTTTGCTGGGGATCGCCATTAGCAACGGGCCACAAGTGCAGGATTTGCTCCCCTGTATATATATATACACAACTGCATGTGGGTTTGATCACTTCCTGCCTGATAAACACCATGCCAATGTTTCACTACTGGCCTTGCAAGAACTGGGATGTTTTCAGCTTCCAGGAATTGTGTACAGATCCTTGCAATATGGGGCCGTGCATTATCATGCTGCAACATGAGGTGATGTCGTGGATGAATGGCACAACAATGGGCCTCAGGATCTCGTCACGGTATCTCTGTGCATTCAAAATGCCATCAATAAAATGCACCTGTGTTCGTTGTCCATAACATACGCCTGCCCATACCATAACCCCACCACCACCATGGGCCACTTGATCTACAACATTGATGTCAGCAAACCGCTCACCCACACAACGCCATACACGCTGTCTGCCATTTTCCCTGTACAGTGAAAACCGGGACTCATCCGTGAACAGAACGCCTCTCCAATGTGCCAGACGCCATCGAATGCGAGCATTTTCCCACTCAAATCGGTTACGACAATGAACTGCAGTCAGGTCAAGACCCCGATGAGGACGACGAGCATGCAGATGAGCTTCTCTGAGATGATTTCTGACAGTTTTTGCAGAAATTCTTTGGTTATGCAAACCGATTGTTGCTGCAGCTGTCCAGGTGGCTGTTGGTCTCAGACGATCATGGAGGTGAACATGCTGGATGTGGAGGTCCTGGGCTGGTGTGGTTACACGTGGTCTGCGGTTGTAAGGCCGGTTGGATGTACAGCCAAATTCTCTGAAATGCCTTTGGAGATGGCTTATGGTAGAGAATTGAACATTCATTGCACGGGCAACAGCTCTGGTAGACATTCCTGCAGTCAGCATGCCAATTGCACACTCTCTCAAACATTGCAACATCTGTGGCATTGTGCTGTGTGATCAAACTGCACATTTCAGAGTGGTCTTTATTGTGGGCAGTCTAAGGCACGCCTGTGCAATATTCAAGCTGTCTAATCAGCACCTTGATATGCCACACCTGTGAGGTGGGATGGATTATCTCGGCAAAGAAGAAGTGCTCACCAACACAGATTTAGACATGTCTGTAAAGGTTCTCATTTATCCAGGTCATGGTATATCTGTAAAGAATAAATCAAGGCAACTGGACGTACTGTAGATTTCTATGTAGATTACCCATGCTGGGTATAATGACCTCTGACCCCCATGCTGGGTATAATTACCAGATGTTGATTCAGTTACATATTTATTCCCAGAGAATTCTTGTACAGTCACTCAGAATTGAGAAAGCTCGTTGGAAGAACGAGTGAAACGTTTTCAAGAAATCTGCAGTACGTCCAGTTGCCTTGATTTATTCTTTACAGATACAGATTTAGACAGATTTGTGAACAATATTTGAGAGTAACGGGTCTTTTGCGTATGCAGAAAATGTTTCAGATCTTTGAGTTCAGCTCATGCAAAATGGGAGCAAATCCGAAAGTGATGCGTTTATATTTTTGTTCAGTGTATGTCCAACATAAAAATTAAAGACACAATCCTTTTAAGCACAGCGAGCCACTTCCTGCCCCCTCGCAGCCTTTAACTATAGTCAGATAGACTTGACAAGAGATGGGATAGTTTTGAATAAAACGCTAGACAGCAGCAAAGAAGAGGCTGTGTGACTAATCTCTTTTCTATTAGTCAGAGAGGAGTATGAGTGCTAAGAAGTAACAAAGATTCAGAGATATGTGGTCACTCAAGTGTTCACTGAGCATGAAAATGAGCTTTCAGCAAAAATCATAGTACATACTGTGATGTGCAGTCAAAGAGAACTGTGTTGAATTAGATTACAAAATTGCTTTGTCTACATGGCTTGAGAAACAAATCACAAGTGCAAGATATGCTAATCAGCATGCCCTGAAGATATTTGGATAATTAATTAAAAAACGCATACAGAACTATTCTTTATCAATCAATATTAATGAGGTAAATTGTTGACACCATCAAAGAATGACACTGCTTGTTTGTTCTATATTAGCATAAGAAACTGACAGTTCTATTTTATCCCAGGCATTATAGAATAATAGCTTATTCTTTCTTCTTCTTTGTGAAGGAAATGTATTTGAGAGGTGCTAAACGCCATGTGATATTTTTTATTATGCAAAAAGTAAATGCCTGTCATATGCAATGGTGTGGGCTTTTTTTTTTTTTTTTTTTATAATTACACTCAACCTGTAATTAATGCAGGTCCTCCATATGTCCCATACCATCAATCCCAGCTGCCAAAATGATTTAACTTTTGAAGCAGCTTTTAAAATATCCAGCTAACGACATTATGAGTACCTTACATGCATCCCTAGTTGTAGATGCTTCTCACTTATTGGCAGCAATAATAATGTAAAAAAATGCACAACCTCTTTAGTATAGTACAACAGAATAGAGAAGAAGCAGCAAAAAAATAGAAATCTTCAGCTGCAGTTCCTCTTAAAAAGAAATATTTTTTTTCTGTAAGGTAAGAATGTGGGGGCGCTCAGTATCTACGACTGGATATGTGCTATCAATAGGGGTGAGGAAGTGTTTTGAGGTCAGAAGCACTTCAAGGAAAAAAATGAACTGAATACAAATATCCTAATATAAAAGAAATGTATTTATTTTTGCAAAGGATTTATGCACATGACGTCAGAATGGGAAACGTTTCATGCATTAGCATAACTATAAAAAAGAGAGTGTAAATAGAATAAAAAGTATAAAAAAATTGGTAAAAAGATAGAAATGAAAATAAAAAGTGAAATAAAAAATAAAATAAAAATAAAAAAGACTATCTCTATAGAATATTCTACCTTTTTATAGAATATTAATATTTTTTACCGGATTTTATCAATTTCACTTTTTATTTTCATTTCTATATTTTTACCAATTTTTTTTCCATACTTTTTATTCTATTTACAATCTCTTTTTTATAGTTATGCTAATGCATCAAACGTTTCCCATTCTGACGTCATGTGCATAAATCCTTTGCGAAAATAAATACATTTCTTTTAGATTAGGATATTTGTATTCCGTTACATTTTGTACCTTGAAGTGCTTCTGACCTCAAAACACACTTCCTCACGCCTATTGATAGCACATATCCAGTCGCAGATACTGAGTGCCCCATTTTCATACCTTACAGTACCTATTTCAATTTTCACGTCATAGGGGTGAGTCGCGTGGGGTGAGCACCACACCATTGTTTCCCATAGGTGCAGCCACTAATCCACATACACCAATATTTTTTTTCTACCAGTTGAAACCCAGATAGCGATGCATATCCTTTTTTTTCTAATCTTTTTTTATTTTCTGATTGAAGATTTATCCGATATCTGAACATGATTATGGGGGCGGCCATATTGCCTGAGCTGCTCATAACAGCATTTATAAAGCATTAAGAAAATTACTTTACAGCAGTCCCCTGGGCCATAGACACAATGGTCAGGAGGGGACCTCATTGACTTCTATGGGAGAGTTTTCTAGGCATGCTCTGTCATTGTACAAGGGAAGAATAGATAAGCTTTGGCAGTCTTCTATTGTAAATGATGGATCCTGCCTTATCTGTCATTCTAATCCTGCCTGTAATAGTATCACCTCTGTACAAATAAGCAGGTAACAGCAGTAAAGTGATCTGTATAGACCAAGAAGTGGCATCTATTATTAGGCTTAGTGGCCAGTGCAAAAACGGCAAGGCTTTATGTTTTTTTGTTTGTTTGTTTAAATATAGATAGTGACATGGAAAATTTAAAAAAAATGACATCACCAAAAATTATTTTTTTATATGTAAGCATTTTTCTGATGACACTTTTCCTTTAAGCAGCAGGTGATCCCACGTGATATCATGCATTAATTTCAGTAAGCAATATTGAAAACATAATCACAGATCCTGGAAGATGCTGGTATGCTAAGATGGCGTTCTATGCACTGAAAGAGGAGGACATACCATAGTGGTAAATTAGATCCCAAGAAAATTGGGCTGCAGGGCTCTCTCATATTCCACCCTTTTCTCAAATTATGTAAAACAAATGGACTCCACCTCACCACATACTCATTTTAGGGCTCTTTCACACTTGCGTTCTTGTCTTCCGGCATAGAGTTCCGTTGTCGGGGCTCTATGCCGGAAGAATCCTGATCAGGATTATCCTAATGCATTCTGAATGGAGAGAAATCCGTTCAGGATGCATCAGGATGCATCAGGATGTCTTCAGTTCCGGAACGGAACGTTTTTTGGCCGGAGAAAATACCGCAGCATGCTGCGCTTTTTGCTCCGGCCAAAAATCCGGAACACTTGCCGCAAGGCCGGATCCGGAATTAATGCCCATTGAAAGGCATTGATCCGGATCCGGCCTTAAGCTAAACGTCGTTTTGGCGCATTGCCGGAGCCGACATTTAGCTTTTTCAGAGTGGTTACCATGGCTGCCGGGACGCTAAAGTCCTGGCAGCCATGGTAAAGTGTAGTGGGGAGCGGGGGAGCAGTATACTTACCGTCCGTGCGACTCCCGGGGCGCTCCAGAGTGACGTCAGGGCGCCCCAAGCGCATGGATCATGTGATCACATGGATCACGTCATCCATGCGCATGGGGCGCTCTGACGTCACTCTGGAGCGCCCCGGGAGTCGCACGGACTGTAAGTATACTGCTCCCCCGCTCCCCGCTCCTACTATGGCAACCAGGACTTTAATAGCGTCCTGGGTGCCATAGTAACACTGAACGCATTTGGAAGACGGTTCCGTCTTCAAATGCTTTCAGTACACTTGCGTTTTTCCGGATCCAGCGTGTAATTCCGGCAAGTGGAGTACACGCCGGATCCGGACAACGCAAGTGTGAAAGAGGCCTTAGCCTCAAAGATGTACATCTTTGATGGTCTCCGCACAACATCCAGAATGGAATGAAAAGTGAAGTACTGGTTCCTGGCAGCAGCTTGTTGCACTTTGTGGAGCAGGAATGCTTATCTTATAACTTCTGAACTCAGACAGATCCTGTAACATTTTTTCAGCTTCTTGTCATAGTAGTGACCAACAAAAACATAGAAAGCAGTCCACCATAGTGAGCGCTTACTGAAGCTTAAAGGGGTATTTCCATCTCAAACATTGATGGCATATTGCTAGAATATGCCATCAATGTCACATAGGTACCGTTCCCACCTGGAACCTGGTCCCATCTCCACAATGGGGCTCCTGAATTCACGGATAGCATACTGCACATGGGTGAGAGTGCTATAAGCTATTTTTGGAAGTCCCATACTGGGGAATGGAGAGCGCTCCACTAATGCATTCACTGCTACTGGACTGCAGGAAATAGTTGAGCGAAAGTTTCAGAATTCACATAGGGGTGAGTGAAGGGTTTCCACACATACATGGCTGCTCTCCCTGTACTTTGCGGGCCGTTCTGGAGGTAAGAGTGGGTCCCAGAGGTGGGACCTGTACCTATGTGACATTGATGGCATATCCTAGTGATATGTCATTAATGTCTCAGATGGGAATACCCCTTTAATTCATGTGGTTTGTCTGCCCCTGGTGGTACTTTTTATTTAGATTTGATAAAAGCATAATCAAGCTTCAGAAAGTAATTTACAAGAGAAATAAGCTTATGTATGCAAACAGGAGAAAATCTTTAAAATAATGGGTTATGTTAGCATAAAACATTAAATACAGAATATCTAAAATACAATGATTAATAAAGAAGAAATGAGTTGAATGCATTTAAAAAAAAAAAATTATGCAAGTGAAAAATAACTCTACATATGCCCGTACATTTTGTCACCTGAATCCTGTCATCAGTAAAGTGACAACCCAATGTGCTAGGGAACATAAAAGCAGAGTAAGCAAAAACATCGATCTCCTTGGAAATCTAACAGCATATTCATTTATGTGCTTCCACTCTTTAGTGAGCTTCTTATACTCACATTGTGCATTATTGATATTTTTATTGCTAATGGATTCTGAAAGGATCACATTGATCATTGCTGAGTCTTAATGGTGCAAGAGCTAAAATAGCAGCATAGTAACCACAGATGCAGAAAATTATTAGTAGCTATAAAAGCTATACAGAGTGAAGTGGTAGCGGTAACAAGCTGAAACTTATATCTTAAGGGCCCAAAGGCCCCTAAACCACATAAGAAGACACATTTTATATATAGCACATGATGGGTGAGTGAACCAATGGTAGATGTTAGCATTGAGGGCTTTAACGTCTCATATTTTTGCATTTAGAGCTTTAAAGTCTTATCAGAGGCAACGCCTTTCAAAATATGGCTGCTGATGGCCTTGGGTGTCATGGAAAACAGCACATTTTTGAGGTTGTGGCTAGAGATGAGATATGTTTTGAGAAAGTCGATTTGGCAGCTTCACTGAACTTTGACAATAAATTTGATTTGTTACAAATTAATTTGTCATGAATCATTATAATAAAACCCCATTCAGCCTATCAATCAATGGGACTGTTTTAGTGCCCCGTCTAATGGCCATAAAAAAACGGTAATACACTAGTGCAATATGGCCTTTTGGGGTTAAAAAAATCAATAAAAATCACTCACCTCATCCACTTGCTCACGCAGAGGCAGTCCTCTCCTCTCTTGATTGAAAAAGACCTGCTAAAGGACCTGCACTGAGCATGATGACATCACTGCGTGCTCCCAGCGTGATCACGTGGTGGTCAGCGCAGGTCCTTCCACAGGTCTTTTTCAATCAAGAGAGGAACAGACTGCTTCTGTGCAAGCAAGTGGATGAGGTGAGTATTTTTTTTTCTTTTCTTTCTAAGACAACTTCATATTCACAGGTTGAACAAATTCCTGTTCAGGGAATTCTATAGTAGAATATGGTCAACAAATTACATAGTCACAGTGATGCCATGATTCTAAAATATAACTTTTAATATGTATAAATAAAATAGTCAATGAATCCCTCTAAGTAATAGTTAATCAATCAATATAGAAAGAAAAAAGGAAAAATAAATTTGAAAACTAGGGTCAGGATGATATAAGTTGTTTGTTAATGGTTAGTAGATGTTAATGAAACCTATATTAGGGAGGTAATAGCCCTATTCAGGACCCTAACGTAGTAGCCCTACCTATTACGGAATAGCCGCCCCGATAGGGGCGATCCCGTTTCTCGTGCCTCCTAGAGTCCCTAGTTGACCCTGCAGGGACGGATGCCTATATAAGGGGGACCCTATAGAGATGCCTGGACTATTCTACACAAGAAAAATAATAAATGTACACAGATAATAAAACCCGGTGACAAACTAGACCCAAATCTGAAAATATGATATATAGAAAATACAGAAGTGAGATGTCCCTACGCGTTTCGCCTGGTTGGTGTCAGGCTCATCAGGGGACATATTTAGCAAAGAATACCTATCACCATAGAATAATACAAATATTATTACATATATATGTATAGAGATTTTTATTTCCTTTTTATATTTTTCTCCTCCGTTTGAGGGTACGTAAAAAGATTTTAGGAATTAGGATAGAATAGGCCAGTACTTTAGATTAATACTGATCAATAAAGTCAATAGGATGATTAGATCAATTGCCAACAGCTGGAGAGAAGTCGTGAAAAGATGAACAAGATGAACAAGAGGCGGTAACGATATTGATGAAAAGCCCCTGCTCATTCATCCAACTCGTGCTGAGGGCTGTGGCCAGACTGAGATACACCGAACCGTATATTTAGATATATACTAGTCTGTCTGTTACATTGAGACTCTGCCTCTGAACTGTTAACGTCACCACAAATGATGCCAATAACGGACATTAAATATCAATCAAAAATTAGAGATGGTCCTCCTGATATTAGTTAGCTATAGACAATGGCTAACATTTCAAACGGTATATATAGATAGATACCAACACCATTCAATATAGAAACTGTGGACTAGTAGCAGCTGATTTGTATCAATAATACTTGCGTGCCCAGTCGGGGCGGGATGAGTCAATGATAATGTCCACAGCTCCGGGTGTATATGGCAGTGGTAGCTTCAGAGAAGACCCTGTGGTGATGGCGTCCGGTGGATAAGCGGCGAGATGTTGCCGGCGTTCCTACCTTTTAAACCCTAACTTCCGGGTATCGGGTCACATGGGTGACCACGTGATTGTGATGACAGAGAGCGTCCGACGTAAGACGTCGGGCGCCTGAAACCAAGCCTCGTTTGGGAATGAAAGGGATAGCGT
Source organism: Bufo bufo (assembly GCF_905171765.1). NCBI lineage: Eukaryota > Metazoa > Chordata > Amphibia > Anura > Bufonidae > Bufo > Bufo bufo. The sequence goes on along the minus strand of NC_053396.1, from coordinate 146,779,650 downwards.
CTGACGTGAGACGCACCCAGGGAAACACTGTATGTCTAGTATTAGACCGTGACTTCCGGATCACAGGGGAAAGTCACGTGATCGCAAGGCTGGGCAGCGTCCGGCGCCATGCTACGATGCGTAGATAGCAGTAAGAGGTAGATCTAATGTGTCAAACGCCATATTTTCCTCAGTGACCGCAGTATCGGTCACATGACTAGCAAAAGTGGGGCCAGACAATTTCTTATTGGGTCAGGCCATATTCAATACGTGGTATTAATAGATCAGTCCCATTGAAGATTAATAGTACCCACATTGCCTATAACGTTAAACAGTGGTGGCCCATACAAGATTTAATAAATGGATATTAAGATATATCAGGCTTATGACGTCATAATTAGACTTGCCAAAATTTATTAGATTTTATTTTAATTATTAGAGAGAGTAATTGACAAAAAGTAGATAGATGTATATATAAATGAAGGGTCCATTGATGCAGGGGTGGATCCCTCCCCCATTATTTAATAATAATTATGTTATAAAGGATATAATAATCCTGTAGGGTAGATGAAACGTCTTAAATGAAACACGCAAAGTCTATAGATTCATTTAAACCGGATGGAATAACAGTATTAAGTCTGTGAATCCACCTTGATTCTTTTTGTTTCAGCAATTTATCTAGATCCCCACCTCTTCTTGACGTTTTTATGACTTCAATCATTGAAAAGTGTAAAGTTTTGACAGATCCTGCATGTCTACTCCAAATGTGTCTTGACACGGGTTTATCCCGTTTATTACGGATATCCCCGATGTGCTCTAGGATCCGTTTTTTAAAAATCCTTTTGGTCTTGCCTATATACTTAAGTCCACAGTCACATTGAGCCATGTATATTACCCCAGATGTATTGCAGTTGGCAAAGCTGCAGGCATGGAAGATTTGATTTCCCGCACTATCAGAGAAGGTTTTTCCTAAGGTAATAAATGCACAAGCTTTGCATTTACCGCACTTAAATGTGCCCATTTGTCTATTGGACAACCATGTATTCATATCTGGAGGCTCAAAGTGACTGTGTACAACCGTGTCGCCAACATTGCGACCTCGTCTATAGGTAATAGATGGATTCTCGGAAAGTACCTGTGTTAAATCAGGATCTGTCTTTAACAAAGCCCAATAACGGTTTAGAATATCCCGAACCTGGTGGGATTCTGAATCAAAGGTACCAATAATTCTTATTGGATCCAGAGAGTTTGTTGTCTTTATTTTTGGGCGTAATAGAGCAGTACGATCTTTTGCTTTGGCCCAATCCCATGCTTGATATAGGCACGGGCTTGGATAGCCCCTCTGTTTAAACCGATCAAAAAGTTTGAATGCTTCATGTGTGAAGCTTTTGTTGTCTGAACAATTTCTTCGGACTCTCAAGAACTGACCCTTTGGGATGCCTCTTTTAAGTGGGGTAGGGTGAAAACTCTCCCAACGTAAGAGACTGTTAGTGGAAGTCTTTTTCCTAAAAAGGGTCGTCTTGATGTTATTGTGTTCATCTCTTTCTAAACATACATCCAAAAAATTGATGGTATTATGGTGTATTTCAGAGGTGAAAAAGAGTCCAATGTGGTTGGAATTTAGTGTATCCATGAATTGTTGGAATTCATTGGTTGTCCCAGACCATAGAAGAAAAATATTGTCTATGTATCTGGACCAGAGTGTGATGAATCTGGTCCAAGATAACATAGATTCAGTGAAGACAACTGTATCCTCCCACCAGCCCAGGAGTAAGTTGGCATACGTTGGTGCACAAGGGCTACCCATCGCAGTACCCCTGAGCTGGTGGTAGAAGCGGTTCTCAAAAATGAAATAATTGTGTGTTAAAATAAAATTGAGAAGTTGAAGGGTAAATTGATTGTGTTGATGTAAGTCCACAGATCTGGAGTCCAGAAAGAATTTCACTGCTGACAGGCCCTTATTATGGGGGATAGAGGTATATAGAGCCTCAACATCTATGGAGGCAAACCAACTGTCAGGTTCTATAATGACACCCTCAACTCTTTGCAGTAAATCAGTCGTGTCCTGTAAGTAGGACGGAAGTGTGGATACAAAGGGACGAAGAATTTTATCAATATATACACCGGCATGATGGGTAAGGCTATCAATCCCAGAGACTATTGGACGTCCCTTTAGGGGGTTGACACCCTTGTGTATCTTTGGGAGTCCATAGAAAGTCGCTGTTTTAGGGATTGTGGGTAATAAATATTCAAATTCTTTACGATCAATACATCTATTTTCCAGGCCTTCTTGTAATATCTGAAGCAGTTCCCTCTGGAATTTGTCAGTTGGATCCACCTTCAGGACTGTATAGCTGTTTTTATCTAGGACCAAGGAGAGGCACATATCTCTATATTGTTGTACTGAAAGGACAACAATATTCCCACCTTTGTCCGATGATTTTATGATGATGTCCCTATTAGTGCTCAGGTTCTGTAATGCAGTCATTTCTCCCGTGGTGTAGTTTTTTACAGATGTAGTATGGGCAATTTTTTCAAGATCACGTGTGACAGATTTTAAAAAGATGTCAATATTTGCGTCATTCAATGTTTTGGGTGGCATCTTCACACTCTTATTTCTCAAAGTTGTAAAGGGGCCCTGGCCCTTAGGTCTTTCCCCTTCCTCTAGAAGGTATACAAGGGTGTCAATGCCCTCAAGATCGCCCAATTCCACGCCCAGTTCCTGACATCTCTTTTTATCTGATGATACAAATAATTTATGCCAGCGTAGTCTCCTGGCAAAAAGTTGTACGTCTTTAATCCAGTTAAAGCAGTTAAATCTCGTGGTTGGCACATAGGTAAGTCCCTTCTTAAGGATGGACATCTCATCCTCAGACAAGATTTTCCCTGATAGATTGAGGATTAAAGTGTCATTTGTAGATGACCAATCTATTTTTTGTTGACATGTGACTGTGCCGGTTGACGGTCCCTTAACATATAGGTGTTGGGCTGGATTTGATCTAAAAAAGCTGCAGTTGTAGTCGTGGGGGGAGGCACCTGAGTATAGGAGGATGAAGACGGTCCAGATAAAAATCCAGCCTGTTCTGATAGTTCCTGATTTGTCCTCTCCCTGTCCCCTGGTGCTCCTCTGTTTCGGGGTCCCCATGATCCAGATGGATAACTACCTGTGACAGGTTCGTTTCTCCAATTGGATCTGGGGGTTGAATACCTGTTACGTCCCCTATAGCGGCCTCTGCCTCTCCAATTCGATCTAGGATTGGAGTATTGTGGTCGATAGGAGGAGGACTCAGGGTCCGAACTCTCTGGTTCGGAGGCTGATGTATCAGTGTTAGAGCCCCTTTGACCAACACTTGCAATGATATATGCTGTATTGTTTCTAAATTCAGTTAGATCGTTAGTGAATTGTCTGTGTTTTCTTTTCACTAGACTAGTTCTGAATTTTTCAATATTATTTTGTAATTCCAGTTCTTTTTTAGAAAAATCGGTATGATCCTTAAGTTTGAGTGCTGTCTCTGTTAAAGCTGTTTTTTTATTATCCAGCTGTACAATATTGATTTTTTCCTGTTCCAGCAGTAATTTCATGAATCTAACTGAACTTGCTGTGGCTTCAGTTTCCCATTTGACCAACAGATCAGGAGTACTGATCCGTGCCGCTGGTCTTATGAAAATTCTGAGGCCACTAGGTACAATAGAGTTTTTTATATAATTATCTAGAGATTGGATCTCCCACCAAGTCTTGATATATTCCTTATGAATATCATATAAATCTTTGAAGATAGTTTTAATGGAGGGACTTGTTATACTAGATAAGCTTAGTTCTTTATCTGAAAAGATCTCACTGGCCTCTGTAAGCCACCTGTCTTCATTAGTTTGCGTGCTTAAAAAGCCGGCCATCACAGGGATGTTCTGATAGCTTAACAATTGATAGATATTTATCGAATTTTAATAATATAATATTCACAGGTTGAACAAATTCCTGTTCAGGGAATTCTATAGTAGAATATGGTCAACAAATTACATAGTCACAGTGATGCCATGATTCTAAAATATAACTTTTAATATGTATAAATAAAATAGTCAATGAATCCCTCTAAGTAATAGTTAATCAATCAATATAGAAAGAAAAAAGGAAAAATAAATTTGAAAACTAGGGTCAGGATGATATAAGTTGTTTGTTAATGGTTAGTAGATGTTAATGAAACCTATATTAGGGAGGTAATAGCCCTATTCAGGACCCTAACGTAGTAGCCCTACCTATTACGGAATAGCCGCCCCGATAGGGGCGATCCCGTTTCTCGTGCCTCCTAGAGTCCCTAGTTGACCCTGCAGGGACGGATGCCTATATAAGGGGGACCCTATAGAGATGCCTGGGCTATTCTACACAAGAAAAATAATAAATGTACACAGATAATAAAACCCGGTGACAAACTAGACCCAAATCTGAAAATATGATATATAGAAAATACAGAAGTGAGATGTCCCTACGCGTTTCGCCTGGTTGGTGTCAGGCTCATCAGGGGACATATTTAGCAAAGAATACCTATCACCATAGAATAATACAAATATTATTACATATATATGTATAGAGATTTTTATTTCCTTTTTATATTTTTCTCCTCCGTTTGAGGGTACGTAAAAAGATTTTAGGAATTAGGATAGAATAGGCCAGTACTTTAGATTAATACTGATCAATAAAGTCAATAGGATGATTAGATCAATTGCCAACAGCTGGAGAGAAGTCGTGAAAAGATGAACAAGATGAACAAGAGGCGGTAACGATATTGATGAAAAGCCCCTGCTCATTCATCCAACTCGTGCTGAGGGCTGTGGCCAGACTGAGATACACCGAACCGTATATTTAGATATATACTAGTCTGTCTGTTACATTGAGACTCTGCCTCTGAACTGTTAACGTCACCACAAATGATGCCAATAACGGACATTAAATATCAGTTAGATTCATGAAATTACTGCTGGAACAGGAAAAAATCAATATTGTACAGCTGGATAATAAAAAAACAGCTTTAACAGAGACAGCACTCAAACTTAAGGATCATACCGATTTTTCTAAAAAAGAACTGGAATTACAAAATAATATTGAAAAATTCAGAACTAGTCTAGTGGAAAGAAAACACAGACAATTCACTAACGATCTAACTGAATTTAGAAACAATACAGCATATATCATTGCAAGTGTTGGTCAAAGGGGCTCTAACACTGATACATCAGCCTCCGAACCAGAGAGTTCGGACCCTGAGTCCTCCTCCTATCGACCACAATACTCCAATCCTAGATCGAATTGGAGAGGCAGAGGCCGCTATAGGGGACGTAACAGGTATTCAACCCCCAGATCCAATTGGAGAAACGAACCTTTCACAGGTAGTTATCCATCTGGATCATGGGGACCCCGAAACAGAGGAGCACCAGGGGACAGGGAGAGGACAAATCAGGAACTATCAGAACAGGCTGGATTTTTATCTGGACCGTCTTCATCCTCCTATACTCAGGTGCCTCCCCCCACGACTACAACTGCAGCTTTTTTAGATCAAATCCAGCCCAACACCTATATGTTAAGGGACCGTCAACCGGCACAGTCACATGTCAACAAAAAATAGATTGGTCATCTACAAATGACACTTTAATCCTCAATCTATCAGGGAAAATCTTGTCTGAGGATGAGATGTCCATCCTTAAGAAGGGACTTACCTATGTGCCAACCACGAGATTTAACTGCTTTAACTGGATTAAAGACGTACAACTTTTTGCCAGGAGACTACGCTGGCATAAATTATTTGTATCATCAGATAAAAAGAGATGTCAGGAACTGGGCGTGGAATTGGGCGATCTTGAGGGCATTGACACCCTTGTATACCTTCTAGAGGAAGGGGAAAGACCTAAGGGCCAGGGCCCCTTTACAACTTTGAGAAATAAGAGTGTGAAGATGCCACCCAAAACATTGAATGACGCAAATATTGACATCTTTTTAAAATCTGTCACACGTGATCTTGAAAAAATTGCCCATACTACATCTGTAAAAAACTACACCACGGGAGAAATGACTGCATTACAGAACCTGAGCACTAATAGGGACATTATCATAAAATCATCGGACAAAGGTGGGAATATTGTTGTCCTTTCAGTACAACAATATAGAGATATGTGCCTCTCCTTGGTCCTAGATAAAAACAGCTATACAGTCCTGAAGGTGGATCCAACTGACAAATTCCAGAGGGAACTGCTTCAGATATTACAAGAAGGCCTGGAAAATAGATGTATTGATCGTAAAGAATTTGAATATTTATTACCCACAATCCCTAAAACAGCGACTTTCTATGGACTCCCAAAGATACACAAGGGTGTCAACCCCCTAAAGGGACGTCCAATAGTCTCTGGGATTGATAGCCTTACCCATCATGCCGGTGTATATATTGATAAAATTCTTCGTCCCTTTGTATCCACACTTCCGTCCTACTTACAGGACACGACTGATTTACTGCAAAGAGTTGAGGGTGTCATTATAGAACCTGACAGTTGGTTTGCCTCCATAGATGTTGAGGCTCTATATACCTCTATCCCCCATAATAAGGGCCTGTCAGCAGTGAAATTCTTTCTGGACTCCAGATCTGTGGACTTACATCAACACAATCAATTTACCCTTCAACTTCTCAATTTTATTTTAACACACAATTATTTCATTTTTGAGAACCGCTTCTACCACCAGCTCAGGGGTACTGCGATGGGTAGCCCTTGTGCACCAACGTATGCCAACTTACTCCTGGGCTGGTGGGAGGATACAGTTGTCTTCACTGAATCTATGTTATCTTGGACCAGATTCATCACACTCTGGTCCAGATACATAGACGATATTTTTCTTCTATGGTCTGGGACAACCAATGAATTCCAACAATTCATGGATACACTAAATTCCAACCACATTGGACTCTTTTTCACCTCTGAAATACACCATAATACCATCAATTTTTTGGATGTATGTTTAGAAAGAGATGAACACAATAACATCAAGACGACCCTTTTTAGGAAAAAGACTTCCACTAACAGTCTCTTACGTTGGGAGAGTTTTCACCCTACCCCACTTAAAAGAGGCATCCCAAAGGGTCAGTTCTTGAGAGTCCGAAGAAATTGTTCAGACAACAAAAGCTTCACACATGAAGCATTCAAACTTTTTGATCGGTTTAAACAGAGGGGCTATCCAAGCCCGTGCCTATATCAAGCATGGGATTGGGCCAAAGCAAAAGATCGTACTGCTCTATTACGCCCAAAAATAAAGACAACAAACTCTCTGGATCCAATAAGAATTATTGGTACCTTTGATTCAGAATCCCACCAGGTTCGGGATATTCTAAACCGTTATTGGGCTTTGTTAAAGACAGATCCTGATTTAACACAGGTACTTTCCGAGAATCCATCTATTACCTATAGACGAGGTCGCAATGTTGGCGACACGGTTGTACACAGTCACTTTGAGCCTCCAGATATGAATACATGGTTGTCCAATAGACAAATGGGCACATTTAAGTGCGGTAAATGCAAAGCTTGTGCATTTATTACCTTAGGAAAAACCTTCTCTGATAGTGCGGGAAATCAAATCTTCCATGCCCGCAGCTTTGCCAACTGCAATACATCTGGGGTAATATACATGGCTCAATGTGACTGTGGACTTAAGTATATAGGCAAGACCAAAAGGATTTTTAAAAAACGGATCCTAGAGCACATCGGGGATATCCGTAATAAACGGGATAAACCCGTGTCAAGACACATTTGGAGTAGACATGCAGGATCTGTCAAAACTTTACACTTTTCAATGATTGAAGTCATAAAAACGTCAAGAAGAGGTGGGGATCTAGATAAATTGCTGAAACAAAAAGAATCAAGGTGGATTCACAGACTTAATACTGTTATTCCATCCGGTTTAAATGAATCTATAGACTTTGCGTGTTTCATTTAAGACGTTTCATCTACCCTACAGGATTATTATATCCTTTATAACATAATTATTATTAAATAATGGGGGAGGGATCCACCCCTGCATCAATGGACCCTTCATTTATATATACATCTATCTACTTTTTGTCAATTACTCTCTCTAATAATTAAAATAAAATCTAATAAATTTTGGCAAGTCTAATTATGACGTCATAAGCCTGATATATCTTAATATCCATTTATTAAATCTTGTATGGGCCACCACTGTTTAACGTTATAGGCAATGTGGGTACTATTAATCTTCAATGGGACTGATCTATTAATACCACGTATTGAATATGGCCTGACCCAATAAGAAATTGTCTGGCCCCACTTTTGCTAGTCATGTGACCGATACTGCGGTCACTGAGGAAAATATGGCGTTTGACACATTAGATCTACCTCTTACTGCTATCTACGCATCGTAGCATGGCGCCGGACGCTGCCCAGCCTTGCGATCACGTGACTTTCCCCTGTGATCCGGAAGTCACGGTCTAATACTAGACATACAGTGTTTCCCTGGGTGCGTCTCACGTCAGACGCTATCCCTTTCATTCCCAAACGAGGCTTGGTTTCAGGCGCCCGACGTCTTACGTCGGACGCTCTCTGTCATCACAATCACGTGGTCACCCATGTGACCCGATACCCGGAAGTTAGGGTTTAAAAGGTAGGAACGCCGGCAACATCTCGCCGCTTATCCACCGGACGCCATCACCACAGGGTCTTCTCTGAAGCTACCACTGCCATATACACCCGGAGCTGTGGACATTATCATTGACTCATCCCGCCCCGACTGGGCACGCAAGTATTATTGATACAAATCAGCTGCTACTAGTCCACAGTTTCTATATTGAATGGTGTTGGTATCTATCTATATATACCGTTTGAAATGTTAGCCATTGTCTATAGCTAACTAATATCAGGAGGACCATCTCTAATTTTTGATTGATATTTAATGTCCGTTATTGGCATCATTTGTGGTGACGTTAACAGTTCAGAGGCAGAGTCTCAATGTAACAGACAGACTAGTATATATCTAAATATACGGTTCGGTGTATCTCAGTCTGGCCACAGCCCTCAGCACGAGTTGGATGAATGAGCAGGGGCTTTTCATCAATATCGTTACCGCCTCTTGTTCATCTTGTTCATCTTTTCACGACTTCTCTCCAGCTGTTGGCAATTGATCTAATCATCCTATTGACTTTATTGATCAGTATTAATCTAAAGTACTGGCCTATTCTATCCTAATTCCTAAAATCTTTTTACGTACCCTCAAACGGAGGAGAAAAATATAAAAAGGAAATAAAAATCTCTATACATATATATGTAATAATATTTGTATTATTCTATGGTGATAGGTATTCTTTGCTAAATATGTCCCCTGATGAGCCTGACACCAACCAGGCGAAACGCGTAGGGACATCTCACTTCTGTATTTTCTATATATCATATTTTCAGATTTGGGTCTAGTTTGTCACCGGGTTTTATTATCTGTGTACATTTATTATTTTTCTTGTGTAGAATAGCCCAGGCATCTCTATAGGGTCCCCCTTATATAGGCATCCGTCCCTGCAGGGTCAACTAGGGACTCTAGGAGGCACGAGAAACGGGATCGCCCCTATCGGGGCGGCTATTCCGTAATAGGTAGGGCTACTACGTTAGGGTCCTGAATAGGGCTATTACCTCCCTAATATAGGTTTCATTAACATCTACTAACCATTAACAAACAACTTATATCATCCTGACCCTAGTTTTCAAATTTATTTTTCCTTTTTTCTTTCTATATTGATTGATTAACTATTACTTAGAGGGATTCATTGACTATTTTATTTATACATATTAAAAGTTATATTTTAGAATCATGGCATCATAAGACAACTTCAGCCATCATTTAGGAAAAATTATTCAGTACCGCAAAGTTTGAGGAAAATTCGGCTTTGTTTAGAATCAAATGTTTCCTAAAATTTGGACCGGATTCCACTTCAGATGCTCCGCTTCGCTCAACGCTAGTTGTGGCCAGCCAGGCAGTTGCCTTACAGTAGCCACAGCAGAAAATATGTATAAAGACATATAGGGGGATATTTAATTCAAACTGGTGTAAAGTAGAACTGTATTAGTTACCCATAGCAACTAATTTAATTAGGCCTTTCAATTTTCAGAGCTCCTTTGGAAAATGAAAGGTGAAATCTAATTGGCTGCTATGGGCAACTAAGCCAGTTCTACTTTTCACTAGTTTGACAAATCTACCCCATAATATCTGGTGACCATTCAGATAAATTGATAAATCAACATTATATGGACCATCCATATAATACAATGACACTTCTAATTCATCCAAGCTGCAGCTGAATTGTACAGAATGGCCCTCTATTCTAGATCACAGAGGGAAGTCCCAAACAGGGGACCCCTCTGTGATGTTCATATGAACAAGGGTTGCCTACATTAAACAGCCTTTTTCAGTAGTGCATCCAATAGGTAATTATTACTGAAGTAGTACTAGGACAACAAATGAGCATTCACTGAAAAGTGAGTCTTACCTATGAAATATTATTTAACTGGGTGGAAATAAGAAAAGAAGGTAAAGAAGCTAATATTGATTAAGGACAGCCAAGTTATTATGAAACAAGTGGAATGGTCTCTGGATGTTCTGTGTATAATGGCATGAGGACTATTACAGTCTGTATGTCCTTCACATGTCACTGTGTGGTACACAGATACCAATTTTGTGTCTACAGGTAACAATTTTGTTGTATTTGTTTTGCTTACAATGGAAAAAGTCTTCACTATTGACGTATAATAATTTAGTTGTCAGAAGACATTTATAGTCCTTACAAAACTGCTTAATGTTTTTTTTCAGTGTCACACATAATGCACCTGCCCTTTAAATATGCTGTGAAAATAAATGTCAAAGTACTGTACAGTACAATCAATATCTATTTTTTTACTATAAATAGTTCTCAACTCACCTACATGCTGCTTCAGTTTCTGAAAGGCATTGTCACGGCTGAGGATGGGGGAAATCCTCAGCCGTGTGGAGCCCGGTGATGTTACGGCTGCTTGGCCATGAAGACAGGATTAGGGAGCAGGTCACCTCCTAAACGCATCCCTAACCTGACCCTGGCTCCTAGCTACATGAGCCAACCTTGATGGTAGGAGGGCCCATGCTCCGGAACCTAAAAGTCCCTGCTAGCCCTCAAGATGACCCTCACCTAGGAGCTGAGTAAGACAAGCCCACTCCTCCTAGACACGGAGGAGCAGGAGTCTCAACGGCCAAGCTGCAGGAAAAGGGGAGACATAAACAGCTCTATGGATATGGCAGGTGAACAAAGAGTTCCACCTACCTGCCACAGCCTTGCTGACTGGATCCCTGTGTTAGCAGGGTGCAGATCACAAACGCATCCCCACACAGGGACCCAGATCCATAGCTGCACAAAATCACATATAAAACATCACACGGACATCACACATAACTAGAAATAACTTAATGGGACATTATGGTTATGACATTAAGGTTTATGACCACAGGGGTGGCTCTTACTGGCAGGAAATAAATACATGAGACTGCTCTCAGCAAAGCATGGCTGAAGCAACCTGAAGGCCTGCAAAAGCAGTGAGGCTTTATAGGCCAAGAAGCCACACCCCACAGTCGGACACACCCAGTGATCACACACACTAGGAAGGGGATTAACCCTTCCAACAGCAGGGAAGGGAAAACACCACTTAAAGGGAACGTGCACACAATAACATAAAACACAGTGCACACATCCACACATCACACACAAAACCGCATGCGCAGCGTAGCGAGCTGCATGGCACAGCTCAGCCTGCTACGCTGCCACATACATACTGTTGCCAGCGGCAACCACAGGTGAGGCCAATACCACAGCCCTCACCTGTGATTGAACACCAATGAAAACCGCTGACAACCGCATGCGGTTCAGGAGTCACGGTCATAGCCATGGCCGTGACACTCCCACCCCTCAAAGCCCCCCCACCAAAAAAAGACACGTGAGGGACTCAGACAAGGGGATAGGAGAAGGGGACGTCCACTCTCAGTGCCGGTTCTAAAAAGGGGTCGCTGTCAGCTGCATCCTCTCCCGGCTCACACTAGCCAGTCCGACGAGGACTGCAGCCCGCACCAGCAACAAAGAGAAAAGAACCACTGAGAGATGGACGAGGGGACTCTCCACTCACGTCCCCACTCCAGTCGCTGCCAGCAGACACTCCTAACCAGCATACAGCCGGACCACTTACGGAGTGCTGCCAGCAGACGACCAGAGATGGGAACATGGAGAGGGACGAGGGATCCCCAACACGGACACGGAAGGTAAGGTGGCGGGGAATAAGCCACCAACCGTGCCGTTAACGGAGAACCCCCAGGAACGCTCTCCCTCCGGAGAACGCGCATGCAGGCCACATTGATATGGCACTGCATGCTGCACCCTCTTTCGAAGGTATGCATACCGCATACCAGACACACACCACGTGTAGTAAAATCAGGGGGACGCCACACGAGGCAACGGTGAAGGGATGGCGGGGAAACGCCACTCACCGCGCCATCAGAGGCGAAACCCCCAGAACGCTCTCCCTCCGAAGAGCGCGCATGTACCCCTTCACAGACGGCGGTACATGCTACACCCTCTTTCGAGGGATGCATACTCCCACCCCTCAAAGCCCCTCCCAACAAAAAAGGGGAAGGTTGGTGAGGCTTAGAAACAGTGGGAGGGGGGGAGGGGAAAGACAAACAAAAGGGGACACCAACACGGACAACGGTGAGCGAGGAATGGCGGGGAATGCCACTCACCGCGCCGTAAATGGTGAGCCCCATAACGCTCTCCCTCCGGAGAACGCGCATGCACCCCATCCGTAGACAGCAGTGCATGCTTTACCCTCATTCGAGGGAGCGCCACGTAAGAAGCGACTGTGGTCATACTGTCACGGCTGAGGATGGGGGAAATCCTCAGCCGTGTGGAGCCCGGTGATGTTACGGCTGCTTGGCCATGAAGACAGGATTAGGGAGCAGGTCACCTCCTAAACGCATCCCTAACCTGACCCTGGCTCCTAGCTACATGAGCCAACCTTGATGGTAGGAGGGCCCATGCTCCGGAACCTAAAAGTCCCTGCTAGCCCTCAAGATGACCCTCACCTAGGAGCTGAGTAAGACAAGCCCACTCCTCCTAGACACGGAGGAGCAGGAGTCTCAACGGCCAAGCTGCAGGAAAAGGGGAGACATAAACAGCTCTATGGATATGGCAGGTGAACAAAGAGTTCCACCTACCTGCCACAGCCTTGCTGACTGGATCCCTGTGTTAGCAGGGTGCAGATCACAAACGCATCCCCACACAGGGACCCAGATCCATAGCTGCACAAAATCACATATAAAACATCACACGGACATCACACATAACTAGAAATAACTTAATGGGACATTATGGTTATGACATTAAGGTTTATGACCACAGGGGTGGCTCTTACTGGCAGGAAATAAATACATGAGACTGCTCTCAGCAAAGCATGGCTGAAGCAACCTGAAGGCCTGCAAAAGCAGTGAGGCTTTATAGGCCAAGAAGCCACACCCCACAGTCGGACACACCCAGTGATCACACACACTAGGAAGGGGATTAACCCTTCCAACAGCAGGGAAGGGAAAACACCACTTAAAGGGAACGTGCACACAATAACATAAAACACAGTGCACACATCCACACATCACACACAAAACCGCATGCGCAGCGTAGCGAGCTGCATGGCACAGCTCAGCCTGCTACGCTGCCACATACATACTGTTGCCAGCGGCAACCACAGGTGAGGCCAATACCACAGCCCTCACCTGTGATTGAACACCAATGAAAACCGCTGACAACCGCATGCGGTTCAGGAGTCACGGTCATAGCCATGGCCGTGACAGGCATTAAGAGTATTTTAACAGTGATATACTGTTCCAATAAACATTCGCAAGCAAAACACTGACTGTTGCTCCAGCTACTTTACAATTCTACATAATAATTTTTGATGGGAAAAAGCTTCCTATCAAAAGATTGTAAAATTCTTATACTGATGTCTCAGGGGCTCTGGTGCATAAACTTATATTAAGTCCCACGTGTTTTCTAAAGTTAGGAGTATTAGATTCATTATTGAGTGTATGTACATGAGCAAAAATGCTTCTGACTTGGTAGAGACAGTTGGCAAGACAAGGAAAAAATAGTAAAGGGACATAGTGGCATATCAGGGATACCGTGTTGTCTAAATGCAAATAGTTTTAGAAAAGATCCTCTGCTGAGCCCAAACTTCAACATAATGAGGGAGGGGAAGGGGGTACAAAGGTCAAGCAGAAGACAATCTCATTCGGGCTGATTATGGTGCCTGTCAATTACCACTTGTGATGAGCGGCAGGGGCAATATTCGAATTCGCGATATTTCGCAAATATTTTGTAGAATAATTGCGAATTCGAATATTGATTATATTCTACATTCTTTTTTTTTTACTCGAAAATCAGCAAGGTAATGATCGCGTAATATGCGAATATTACACAATCAATACAGGTGTGGGTCAAAACCGAATATATAGCACTATAGAATATAGTGCTATAATTTAGTTTTTAGAATATTCGTCATTTTTTCCGTGTGAACACATGATTCCTCCCTGATTCTTGCTTGTGGGCCAATGAAAAGCAATTTAAGAAGGAAGGAATCATGACTTCAAATGGAAAAAAATGACGAATATTATTAAAAAAAAATATAGCACTATATTGAATACAGTGCTATATATTAGATTTTTAGAATATTCATAATTTTTTTCCATCTGTAGTCATGATTCCTCCCTGCTTAAGTTGCTTGCGGGCTAATGACTCATTGGCCCTCAAGCAAGAAGCAGGGAGGAATCATGTGTTCAGATGGAAAAAATTACGAATATTCGAGAAAACGAATATATAGCACTATATTCTAAATATTCGCGAATTCTCAAAGTTGCGATATTCGAGATAAAAATTAGATTTTCAAATATTTGCGCTCAACCCTACTCTATCTTTATAAGTTGATTCAAAAATAATCTGTTTCATTTTATTAATGTCCTGCAAATGCAAAGATACTAAAAAGTTTCTTATTTGGTGGACATGCAGATTTTCTATATAGATGAAGGACAGTGTGCCTAAGGATATCCAGTCCAAAGCTGCATGTAGATCCAATGAATGTGGCTTACTCATTGTTGGCTGCTACAGATAGTATTAGGTACGGTACCTATGACACTGAGGAATTCAATAAGTCAATAATTACTGAAACTTGATACAAGGGTAAGAACTAGAGATCAGTGAATTTTTGAAAAGTTTGATTCGCAAAATTTTACAAATACTTCGTCACAAAGCACATTTTTTTTGTAAGTAGCAGGTGCAATGATAGGGAGCTGTGATAGTGCCACCCCCGTCATTGTACCCCTCAGATACCGTGTTCATAAATGATTGCGGCATCTGAGTGTAAAAACAGTGTAAAATTAACATAATTTTTTTTTTTAACCAAACTTACCACCTCCATTTTCTTGCAACGGGCCTGCCACCACCATCTTGCTTGAAGATCTGGAGCAAAATTTCATGCAGCGTGAGAATACGTCATCACGCGGCCGGCGTGGTGATGTCATATGTCACAATGCACGGAATTTTGGCCGAGATATTCAATCAAGATGGCGGCTGGTGGCCCGTTGTGAGCAAATGAAGGAGGTAAATATGAATTTTTCTGTTTTTTACACTATTTCAGGTTAAATTGATTCGCTAACACAAAGCACTAGGAAATTCTGCTTTTGAAGCGAATCAAATTTATCCTGAAATTTTTATCAAATTCCACTTTGTGGGATTTGATTCGCTCATTTCTAGTAAGAATCATGCCACTGTTTTTAGGTTCCTGGGACAATGTACTTGGTTCTAAAGCCAGTGCAGTCAAGCTAGAATTTTTACTAGTTTTATTTCACATTCACTTTACTTATTTCTTTCTATTTGGTTTTTTAAATTGCTGCAAATGGTTGCAAATTTTTTATAAAAAATATAACATTTATCTTATTTTTGCCAAACTTGTATTTCTTTAATAACTTTCACCCTAAATAAATAATGCCTTCAGTTTTTCCCGACTAGTATAATCCCATTGCTCCTGGTTTTAGCAGGATAATGCATGAATGTGTCTGCTTCCTGACATTATCAACACCTGCACTGACTGTTAACAGGAATTTGCAGCACAATTCTGTTTTGACCATGCTCCAACAGTGCCTGCAGTGTCAGTCTCCAGCCCAAGGGCCTCACACCTGCTTTCTACTGCATTGATTGGTGTCATAAGAGCTGACAAATCATATATTTAAAAAAATAATAATACTAATTCTGCTAGATAGTACCAGTCTGCAGAATTTTTTGCAGAAAGAAGAACTGTTTACTACTCAATGGCTCAATACAGGAGGTGGTGAAGTCAAAGTAAAGAGAATCTTAGGAATCTCTGGATAATAACAATTCAGACAATGTCCATTTTGGAAATCCCTATCTTAGGAAAAAAAAAATATTATTAGTCTTGTGTTTAGGTTTATTATTTTTTCATATTCGTTAAACAGTGACTTATATAGTCAGTGACATATTTTAGTTCTCTTATATCAGCTAAGAACATTCTGTACCTTAGCATTATATCATACCTTTATTAGAGATGAGCCAATTTAAAAAAAATTAGATTTCGCCGGTTCAAAAATTTGGTTAGATCCGAATATATTTGTGGCAAATTACATTTAAAAAAATAGCTATTTGCTGGCTGCTAAGAGCCTTTATAGTGGTGTAGAACACTGTGCCTTGCAGTAACAAGCATAGGGAGTATGCTTTGGTAGTGAATTAATACTGTGAGTCCGTATGACATGCAGATGACAGGGGTCACTCTTAGAATCACTGCACACTTCACTTATTTGGGCAGTCACAGGGCCAAAACTGACCAAATAACTAAAGTATGAACTCAGTCTTACAGGTTGATGTTAGCGCCAAGAAGAAGCACACTCCTTTTACACCATTGCCAGCTGATTCCACATAGATGTCTACAGAACCTGTTCTATTAAACGCATATATAAGTAGAGCCCCCCGGACAGAGTGGAGAGGGTGTCAGCGGTAAGTTTGTGTTGACGTCACTGATTAATTTGCCCTTCCTCTGATCCGTCAAAACAATAACCCACAAAAAATGGATCCTGTCTGTGAAGCATATGCCTTCACTCAGTCAGCATTTGCTCAATAATCCATCAGTATTGCTAATGCCAAAAAAACAGGACTGGATCTAAAACAGAGAGGACACGTCTTCTGTGTTTTATACCCACTCCTGCTTTTGGCTACCAAATCATAAGCCAATACTAATGGGATCATACAGGCCTTACAGCTGCTACACAGACAGGATCCGTTGGGCGTCTCATTTTTCCTTCCTTCTGACAGATCAGAAGATAGGTCAAATAAATCATGATGTCAGCCAGGCCAAAAGGCAAAATAGTGGCCCAGTCATGAAGTGGGGAGGGTGGGAACAGCATGAGAAGTCCACAGAGTGGACATATGACATAGTGGTGAGGCGGAAGCAGCATGGGGAGACCACAGAGTAGCCCAATGACAGAGTCTGGAGGTGGCGGCAGCATCAGGAGACCACAGAGTAGCACAACGACGAGAGATTGTGGAGGTGGCAGCAGCATGAGGAGGCCACAGAGTGGCATGACAACGAGGGATTGTGGAGGTGGCAGCAGCATGAGGAGGCCACAGAGTGGCACGATGACGAGAGATTGTGGAGGTGGCAGCAGTATGAGGAGGCCACAGAGTGGCACGACGACAAAGTGTGAAGGTGTCAGCAGCATGAGGAGGCCAGAGTAGCACGAAAATGAGAAATTGTGGAGGTGGCAGCAGCATGAGGAGGCCACCAAGTGGCACAATGACAGAGTCTGATGTTGGCAGCAGTATGAGGAGGCCACAAAGTGGCCCAATGAGAGAGTCTGGAGGTGGCGGCAACATGAGGAGACCACAGAGTGGCCCAATGACAGAGTGTGGAGGTGGCACCAGCAGCATCAGAAGGAGGCCACAGAATGGCAAGGTGACATAATGTGGAGATGGCAGCAGCAGCATCAGTTACCACAGAGTGGCAAGGTGACATAGTATGGATATGGCAGCAGGATAACACAGAGTGGCAAGGTGACATAATGTGGAGATGGCAGTAGTAGCAGCAGGATACCACAGAGTGGCAAGGTGACATAGTGTGGAGATGTCAGCCGCAGTAGCAGCTGTAGAAGGATACCACAACGTGGCAATGTGACATAGTGTGGATATGGCAGTAGCAGTAGCAGCATCAGGATACCACAGAGTGTCAAGGTGACATAGTGTGGAGATGGCAGTAGCAGCCACATCAGGATTCCACAAAGTGGCAAGGTGACATAGTGTGGAGATGGCAGCAGCAGCTGCATCAGGAAACCACAAAGTGACCCAGTGACAGAGTGGGGCGGTGGGAGGCAATACCAGTACCCGCTGAAGAAGGTGGGTGAAAGAAGGAGCACTTGGCATCAGATGTGAGGCATCAGGTGGGTGGCAGCATTAGAGTAGTAGCTGAGGCAGGTAGCCAGAAGAAACCGATCTCTTTTATAAAAGTGTTGGTGTAGCACAATGGATGATCTATTCTGATGCATCAGGAATAGGTGATTGGAAATCCTGGCTGATCAATGCCTGATTCATCTTGATAAAGGTATGTCTCTCCACATTTTGGGTGGACAGGCGAGTTCTCCTTGGGGTAACTATGGCCCCCGCCGCACTAAACACCCGCTCTGATGCCACACTACTGGTCGAGCAGGACAGCTTTTCCAGGGCAAACTCTGCTAGTTACGGCCACAAATCCAGTTTGGCTGCCCAGTAGTCCAGCGGATCTTCAATGTAGGTTGGCAGGGTGCTGCGAGAGGATGGATGATGGTGCAG
The DNA here is from genome assembly GCF_905171765.1 of Bufo bufo. Lineage (NCBI taxonomy): Eukaryota > Metazoa > Chordata > Amphibia > Anura > Bufonidae > Bufo > Bufo bufo. The sequence continues at coordinate 146,760,748 of NC_053396.1, read as the reverse complement.
ATAGACGGAGGCCAATTGACTACATAGGATGTCTCTGTAGTAGTTCAGTTTGTCCTCCCTCTCAGTGGGTGTAAAAAAAGCCCCTATTCTGGACCAGTAGCGAGGGTCCAACAAGGTGGAGAGCCAGAAGTCATCCTTATGGTGAATGGTGACAATTCAGCTGTCACTACGCAAGCAGATGAGCATGCATCAGGCCATTTGTTCAAGTGACTCGGAGGGACTCCCTGCCTCCATCTCCAATGCATACTGCCATGGTGTGTCTGCGTCCTCTGTCTCGTCTTCCTCATTGACCTGTAGCTCCTTTGTCTGCTCCTACTTCTACTCTCCTGTCACCTGAGTAAAAAAACCACCCATTTTGCTACACATTGCCTGTGCTACAATGTCCTCTTCCCCCTCCTCCTCTTCCAGTTCAGCCCCCACAGGGCTAATGTGGCCATGAGATCTAGGCGCCACGTCTCTAGTCTCCTGACCAGCCATTGTTACCACCATCTGTTCCAGGACATGAAGCAGTGGAATGACGTTGTTCATCCCGTAGTCCTAGCGACTGACAAATATCGTAACGTCCTCAAAAGGCCGGAGCAAACGGCAGGTGTCACGCATGAGCTGCCACTGGCTAACATCAAAGTTACACAGGGGAGGGGCGTAGCCTGCGCCTGAGCAAGATGGACGCGTGAAGCACAGCTCTGCAGTTAGCAATTCCCTCACAGCCTGTACAAACCAGCTCTTTGCACCAAGCATGGTCAAGATCTGTGGTTCTAAGCCCGATGACCCACCAGGGCACACAAAAGCATTGAGCCATCCCGGGGATATGGAAAAATTCATAAAGAAAGCAGCACAAACATACATGGCAAGATAATCCAAGATGGTGCCCCGTAAGCTGCGCGCTCCAGGGCACAAACAGAATGCAGCGATTGGCACAGAGTAGGTAAGAGAGGATTCCCCAGGGGCTGACACCCTTCCTATCTCAAGGACTTTCCTAAAAGAAACGCTAGCAGAAGCCCTGGGGTCTCTCAGTTCAGATCTTACCTCCTTTAAAGAAGATGTGCGTCACATAGAAAGGAGGGTAGGAGCCTTAGAGGAAGCACAGATACCAGTTATAGCACATCAAAGTGCAGTTTCCTCTAACCTGGCTACGTACCAAAAACATATAAACTCTCTTTACACTGCGCTAGAAGATCAGGAAAGCAGGGGTAGACCCCCGACAATATTCCTGAAACTGTCATACATATATGTCTAAAATTACTGGGGCCAGACTCCCCACACAAGGTTATAATAGAACGTGCACACAGGGCATTGAGCCCAAAACTGCAACCCACGGAGCCTCCTCAGGATGTAATTTGTAAATTTCCACACTTCCCAGTTAAAGAAGCAATAATCACCAGTGCAAGAAATACTCCAAAACTGATGTGGAAGATAACACCATAACCATTTTTTGGACTTAGCCCAGTTTACATTGAAAAAGCATAGAGCATTGAAACCGCTCATCGAGTGGCTTCGCTCTAACAAAGTCTTATACAGATGGCTATTCCCATTTGGGCTATCTTTTCTTTATGATAGACGTCGCATATCAATTTCCTCGTACTGTGACTTGGATAAAGTATATGAACAACTACAGCTACCCCCAATGCCCATTGAAAACTGGGAAACTGTTCAAGATCTTTCAGCTCTGCCTGACTTGCCTACGGTTACCCCTTGGGAGACTCCACGCATCCCAAAACCTCAAAGATCCAGAAGAGGAAACCTCTCCTCAACCCCAGAGAGACTACCACTTGCCGAAGATTAAGGAAGAACTCTGCCATTCAGTCAAAGAATCAACAAACCAACCCTACCTTGGCAACAACCATTTTCACCTAGCATAAAGGACTACTTCACTAAGTTACTTACTATTTAACATATAGCCTTTAAGTCTGAGTTTAGCATTATTATTCTAACCCCATTTCTCTCCCTATAACATCTAGCCCACTTATATTAGAGTTGCCGCTATACTACCCTATACTAACCATGATATCATTCATACCTTTTAATCTCATAAACCTAAGATTCAGGCCCCAAGCCAGGCTGAGTTCCAAAGTTTAATGCCTAAATGAGGGTGCTACATTATGCTATATACCTTCTCCCCCTCATGCTCTATGAGAAGAAATGCTCTATTAAGCAAATTGTTTATTTGATTTGTTTTCTTTTTTGCGTTTTTTTTTGTTCTTCGTTTTATGACAGGTGCTGCAGGACGTTCCTATTCTATGCCCAAAAAGTAAAGGAACAGCTGAGGAATGCTGCTGCTCCACTTTGGGAGGCTAAGTACTCATTTAAATGATTCACCTACTCCATCCTATCATTAGACAAGCACATTGCACTCTCCTCTATTCTTAAAAAAAATGGCTGACATTTGTGTAACATCATTTAATGTCAAAGGGTTTCACTCCCCATCCAAGCATAGCCAGATTTTCTTATGCAAAAAAGGAAAAATGTTCAGTCTTAATGAATCAAGAAACACACTTCAAATTCGGCAAGTATCCAATCCTCTCTCATTCTATATTCTCACACTGGTATCACTGTGGAACAAACTCATCTGCCTCCAAGACGTGAATGGTAGATATATACTCTTAAAAGGTACCATTGCTAACCAGATGTATACCTTAGTAAATATATATGCCCCCAATGTCAATCAGGTCACCTGGTTGGACGATGTTCTCTCCCTTTTGGAGAAGTACAGAGAGGGTGTGGTGGTGGTTGGGGGAGACTTTAATGTCACATTAGAACCTTTCCTGGACTCAACATCCAGGAAATCAGTGATATCTACTAAAGCACTCGATTATTTACTTATATCCGAAGAACACTTGCAATTATGTTCCAGAGCCTACATAGGTACTATGCACCTATCCGACCACTTTCCTGTGTTCCTCACCATTTTAGCCCCAACCTTAGAGTCGTGTGCTTTTAGCTGGAAGCTAAATGAACAACTTATTGCCCCAGGGAAGTTCCTAACTCGTTCCCAAAACTGCTAGAGGAGTTTTTATCCCTGAATTCTCTCTTTACACATAGTGTAGGATGCTCACAAAGCTTATATGAGAGGTCAGTTTATATGTATGGGGTCCCAGCTTAAAGGATAATTGTCATATTTTTTTTGGAGTATTGGATTGTGGTGATTAATATCTCCTTGGTGGCCCTATTTCAACTTTTCACTGTGCATTCAATTACCCCTTAATTCCAAATTTTTCTTCCCTGTACTGCCTACTTTTACCTGTGCTTAAAATAGGGTTGCTAGGCATGGTCTGTCTATCTGTTGAAGGACGGAGCACGCAGAAGCAGGCTGCGTGCAAGGTCACATTACTGACAGCCAGGGACTGTAAGTAAATGATTAAAGCCAGGTCCTCCCCAGCAGCTGATAACAGTGCCTGGGCTGTGTGCACTTCTCCCTGTCCCTGCGCTTGGCAGACGCTCCTTCACTCAGCAGAGCTGGAGAAAGCAGAGTTGAACCAGCGCACAACAGGGAAGGGAGATCTACCATCTGCTCAGTGTATAAATGAAAGCAACATGTGGTAAGAGGACCCCTTTGTGCTGCAGGAGATTAACTCTTTAGGGGGGAGGGCTCTGGTTACTGACACTTTTGGGGGGCTATTGTTACTGGCTAGTAAGGGCAGGCGGGATTAGCCTCAGGGTGAGGGCAGTCGTGGCCATCTTAACTGAATAGTGAAATTGCAGTATTATGCAGACTGGTTGCTAAGGGCTGAATCTTATTAAATATGGGGTAAGTCAGTCTAATAGTAACTGATTCTGGAATATCATGTTATTAGTAACTACATATATGAAAATTGAACTTAGGGTCTAAATGTGACAGTTATCCTTCTATCCCAGATCCAACAACTAGAAAACCTATGCAAGAAATCCCTACTAGATATACATTTAGATGAACTTACTGAATTAAGGGCCTCTCTAAAAAATCTTTTGAGTAGAGCCTCAGCTAAGCTCTATCTCCACTCACAATTCAAATACTACGCTCATGGGGATAACGCCTCCAAATTTATGATGCAACGTATCAAACAGAGGAAATCCCTCCTAACGGCAATCAAACAGCTACAGTACCTAAAGGGAAATGCCCTGGCCTGGATGGAATTCCTGCCTTATATTATCACACTTTTCACAAAACATTGGGTCCATACCTTCTTTCATTATGTAATAGCTCCCTATCTGGTGTCCCTTTGACCAGAGACATGACTAGAGCTCATATTACTCTGATTCCTTAGGAAGGGAAGGATGGATCCCTGTGTGCAAATTACCGCCCAATATCCCTATTAAACCTAGATTTGAAATTATTAGCTAAAATGCTGGCCACTCGCTTATCTAAACTCCTCCCATACCTAATTCAGAGCAACCAGGTAAGCTTTGTCCAAGACAGAGAGGGCAAAGATAATACTGCTAGAGTCCAAAATGCCATCCTCCATTCCAAAAAGCTGAAACACCCTCTTGTACTTCTCAGTACAGATACCGAAAAGGTTTTGACAGAATCAATTGGGACTACATGTGAGAAGTATTAAAAGCTTTTGGTCTTACTGACCCATTTATCAAAGCCACTTTTTCACTCTATACACACGAGGTAAATAAATGATTCCTCATAAATGATTCACTATCACCCTCTTTTACAATACAAAACGGTACCAGACAGGGCTGCCCTCTATCCCCCCTATTATTTGTGTTAGTTATGGAAACTCTATTGCAAGAAATCAGGGGAGAGAGAGAAATCAGGAAACTTTAGCTGGGACAGCAGGAACATTAGGTCGCTGCCTTCGCTGACGATCTGCTTATTGTGACCACTAACTCAGTTAAGGGCCTCCCATACATATACACTAATCTAGAGAAGTTCAGTCTGTTTTCCAACTTTAAAATTAATACTAGAAAACTAAGAAAAGCTACAATTTCTGGGGAAATTGTGCGAAGTGTTCTTGCCTCCACCAGTAGTCTACAACTGGAGTGGGCAGAGTAACTGGGTGGAGTGGCTTGAGTAACTGCTGTGTGGTTGGAGTGGCTGGAGTTACTGTGGAAAGGTTGGACTGGGCAGAGTAACTTTATGGAGTGGGCAGAGTAACTGTGTGGAGTGGCTGGAGTAACAGTGGAAAGGTTGGACTGGGCAGAGTAACTTTATGGAGTGGGCAGAGTAACTGTGTGGAGTGTTTGGAGTGAGTAAAGATAGTAAACATTACACTAACCAATTGATTGATCAAATTTAAAAAGTGCATATGGCAAGCTTGATAGAGTGAGAAATGCATTTCAACTTTTATTTATTTATATAGCACATTTAATTGGAATGTTGTTGCCGAAAGTGCTTCACAGTTACAGTAAGGGCTCATGCACACGACCGTATGGCTTTTTCAGTGTTTTGCGGTCCAGTTTTTACGGATCCGTTGTTCCGTTTTTTGTTTCCGTTGTGTTTCCGTTTCCTTTCTGTTTTTCCGTTCCGTTTTTCCGTATGCCATATACATTATACAGTAATTACATAGAAAAAATTGGGCTGGGCATAACATTTTCAATAGATGGTTCAGCAAAAACGGAACAGATACGGAAGACATACGGACGCATTTCCGTATGTGTTCCGTTTTTTTTGCGGACCCATTGACATGAATGGAGCCAAGCACCGTGATTTGCGGACAAGAATAGGACATGTTCTATCTTTTCAAGGTACGGAAATACGGAAATACTGAAACGGAATGCACAAGGAGACACTTCAGTTTTTTTTGCTGAACCATTGAAATTAATGGTTCAGTATGTGTACCGCATACTGAACTACAAAAACGGCCAGTATACTGAACGCAAAATACTGTCGTGTGTATGAGCCCTAAAACATACATTTATAAAAACATTAGCAGCCGATTTGTGTAGGTGGGGTTGAAAATGAGGCAGTGGTGGCAGTTTAGAAATCATGTCCTGATTTTTCAGCTCACACTCTAGCTTTTGTCACTCTGCTGGCTGCTCACCTAGGTTCCTATTGCAACTCACTCTACAGCAAGGGCAGAGAAGAGCAGTAAAAAACAAACTGCTCCAACTTGCTCACTTCACTGGCGGTTGCTATCTTCAAACGGTTTAGTTTATAAATTTTAAATCCTACAGTGAAGAGCTTTATTGTCACGGATGGTGTACAGGAAACAAGACAATACCATATAAACAATGTCTCTCTGGATCCACAACTAAGGAACAAAGGGAGACCCCTGCAATAGACCTGCTGCTCTCCCTCACTGCTCAGCCTATGCGAACACCCCAAAGGTGGATGGCCGCATATCCACGTTCCTCGGCTATCTATTAGCTGAAGACCCTACAATAGTGAAGGGACACGACCACCGGCTCCCTACACTGACACGGAGGGAGTCAGGGTCACCTGGATCCAGAAAAGACAAAATCATAAATACATAAACAGCACTTATCTTGCAGACGACTGACGACTGAGGACTGGGAACTGGGAACAGCATGTACACACACTCCAGGAAGTTGTATCAGCCGCACACTACTGCATTATGGGGAGGAACTTAAAGGGTAGCAATCAGTCCAACTGCATGACAGCTGAGATAGACTAACGAGATGAGAAACTAAACCAAAACAAAGAAATTCAAGGAGGAGGATCTGAGAAGCTCCTGTGAGCGCTTCTCAGCTGTCTGGCTGTGACAGTACCCCTCCCTCTAGGAGTGGACTCCGGACACTCAGAGCCCACCTTCTCAGGATGGGACCTATGGAAAGCCCTGATGAGACGAGAGGCCTTAATGTTCGTCACTGGGACCCACATCCTCTCCTCAGGACCATAACCCTCCCAATGAACGAGGTACTGGAGGGAACCGCGGACAAGACGAGAATCCACAATCCTAGAGACCTGAAATTAAAGATTTCCATCAACCATAATCGGAGGAGGAGGCAAAGGCGAGGGTACAATAGGTTGAACATAAGGTTTCAATAAGGACTTATGAAAAACATTATGGATCTTCCAAGTCTGAGGAAGATCAAGACGGTAGGCAACAGGATTAATGACAGACAGGATCTTGTAAGGCCCAATAAACCTAGGACCCAACTTCCAGGAGGGAACCTTCAATTTGATATTCTTGGTAGACAACCACACCAGATCACCAACATTCAGGTCCGGACCAGGCACACGTCTCTTATCCGCCACACGCTTATATCTCTCACTCATGCTCTTTAGATTATCCTGAATCTTTTGCCAAATAGATGACAAAGACGAGGAGAATCTGTCCTCATCAGGCAAACCAGAAGAGCCCTCTCCCGAGAAAGTCCCAAACTGCGGATGGAACCCATATGCACCAAAAAATGGTGACTTATCAGAGGACTCCTGACGACGGTTATTTAAAGCAAACTCAGCAAGGGACAAAAAAGAACACCAATCCTCCTGATTCTCCGCCACAAAACAGCGCAGATATCTCTCCAAATTCTGATTGACGCGCTCTGTCTGGCCATTCGACTGCGGATGGAAAGCAGAAGAGAATGACAACCGAACCCCCAAGCGAGAACAGAAAGCCTTCCAGAATCTGGAAACAAACTGCGTGCCCCTATCAGAGACTATGTCTGAAGGAATCCCATGCAATTTGACAATGTGGTCAATAAATGCCTGCGCCAGCGTCTTAGCATTGGGCAAACCAGGAAAAGGGATAAAATGCACCCTTTTGCTAAAACGGTCCACCACCACCAGAATCACAGACTTCCCCGAGGAACGAGTCCGTTATGAAGTCCATGGACAGATGTGTCCAAGGACGGGAAGGAATGGGCAAAGGAAGGAGAGGACCTGATGGCCGTGAATGAGGGACCTTGGCACGAGCGCAAGTCTCGCAAACTGCCACAAAACCCTCAACCGACTTACGAAGCGCAGGCCACCAGAATCTCCGAGCGATGAGATCCAGTGTGGCTCTTGCCCCCGGGTGCCCAGCAAGGACCGTGTCGTGGTGTTCTTTAAAAATCTTGTGTCTCAAAGCGAGAGGCACAAACAACCTCCCAGGAGGACAAAGATCAGGAGCTTCTGACTGGGCTGCCTGCACCTCTGCCTCCAATTCAGGAAAAAGAGCAGAGACCACCACACCTTCAGCCAAAATGGGACCCGGGTCTTCAAAATTCCCACCTCCCGGAAAACAACGTGACAGGGCATCTGCCTTCACATTCTTAACCCCAGGGCGGAACGTAACAACAAAATTAAACCTTGAAAAGAACAAAGACCATCTGGCCTGTCTCGGGTTCAGACGCTTGGCTGACTCCAAGTAGGCCAGATTTTTATGGTCAGTAAACACGGTAATAGGGTGTCTGGCTCCCTCTAGCCAATGGCGCCATTCCTCAAAAGCCAACTTGATGGCCAACAATTCCCTATCTCCCACATAATAATTTCTCTCTGCGGAGGAGAGTTTCTTTGAGAAAAAGGCACACGGTTGCCATTTGGCAGGAGAGGAACCCTGAGACAAGACCGCACCCACCCCTACCTCAGAAGCATCAACCTCAACTATGAAGGGTAACGAAATATCAGGTTGTACTAGGATGGGAGCGGAAGCAAAACTCTCCTTGATATTAGAAAAGGCCTTACGCGCCTCTACGACCAGGAAGAAAAATCTACCCCCTTTCTGGTCATATCAGTGAGTGGTTTAACAACAGAGGAATAATTCAAAATAAATTTCCTGTAATAATTGGCAAAGCCCAAAAAACGCATCAGCGCCTTCTGATTCTCAGGAAGCTCCCACTCAAGCACAGCGCGGACCTTCTCGGGGTCCATGCGAAAACCAGAAGCGGAGACAAGAAACCCCAGAAATTGGATTTCTGGAACCGCAAACACACATTTTTCCAGTTTCGCGTATAATTTATTCTCCCGCAGGATGAGCAAGACCTGGCGTAAGTGTTCCTTATGAGTCTTGAAATCAGGAGAAAAAATCTAAATGTCATCCAAATACACTAATACAAATTTTGCCATTAAATAATAAAAAATGCTGTTGACGAAATGTTGAAAAACGGCTGGGGCATTCATCAAACCAAAAGGCATAACCAAATTCTCAAAATGGCCCTCAGGGGTATTGAAAGCCGTCTTCCATTCGTCTCCTTCTCTGACCCTAACCAGGTTGTATGCCCCTCTTAGGTCTAATTTGGAAAAGACTTTAGCCCCAACAACCTGGTTAAACAGATCCGGGATCAGAGGAAGCGGATAAGGATCATGAATAGTGATACTGTTCAGCTCCCTGAAATCCAGACAAGGTCTTAAAGAACCATCTTTTTTCTTAACAAAGAAAAAACCAGCGGCAACAGGTGACTTCGAGGGTCGTATGTGTCCTTTTTTTCAGACTCTCAGAGATATAAGCCCGCATAGCGACCCTCTCAGGTTGGGAGAGATTGTATAAACGAGATTTAGGCAGCTGGGCGCCTGGGATGAGATTAATAGGGCGATCATACTCCCTGTGCGGAGGTAAACCCTGAACTCCACTCTCAGGGAAGACATCCAAAAATTCAGAGAGGAAAGGTGGTACAGTCTTAGTAGAAACCTCAGAAACAGATGTTATGAGGCAATTCTCTCTGCAAAAGTTACTCCAACCATTTATTTGCCTCGCTTGCCAATCAATGGTGGGGTTATGTTTAGTGAGCCAGGGTAGCCCCAACACTAGAGGAGTAGGCAAACCGCTAAGGACGAAACATGACACATCCTCAACATGAGCATCACTCACAATTAAACGGATATTGTGAACTATGCCCTTTAATGATTTCTGAGAAAGTGGAGCTGAATCAATAGCAAAAACAGGAATATCCTTTCCCAAAGTGCATACCTGGAAACCATGAGTTATTGCAAATTGATTATCAATGAGGTTGACAGCTGCTCCACTATCCACAAAAATCTCACAAAAAATGCTCTTGCTCTCTAGCGCCACCCTAGCAGGCAGGACAAAACGGGAACTACAAGCAAACGGAAAACCTTCAATTTCCGCCTCAACCCTGTCAATAGTAACAGACGGAACATTTTTAAAAGATTTTTTCCTTTTTGTCTCTTTATTACTCCCAGAAAACTGCCTGAATCTCCTAGAGGGACAAACATTTGCCAGATGATTTATACCTTCACAACAAAAACAAACCCTCCCATGCGGGCTGAATCTTCTATTGTCAGAGGCAATCAACCCCAGCTGCATAGACTCCTGCTCAGAAGGGGCTGACAGCGACTGAGACCCCTGTGCACAGAATGAGACCGCTGCACTGTCCCGGGACTGAGTATGACAGGAAGGAGAGTTCTCTACTCTCTCTAAGACGCCTGTCAATACGAACAGCCTGAGACATAGCAGAATCCAAGGAGGTAGGTCTTTCATGAAAGGCAAATGCATCTTTCAATCCCTCGGAAAGACCATAGCAAAATTGACTTCGGAGTGCAGCATCATTCCAACCCGTATCTGCTGCCCATCTCCGAAATTCTGAACAGTATATCTCTGCGGATTGTTTACCCTGGCATAACAGACGTAGTCTAGACTCAGCCAGAGCAATACTATCCGGATCATCATATATCTGACCCAGGGCTAAAAAGAATTCATCCACTGAATGAAGGGGCCGTGCCCCCTCCGGCAGCGAAAAGGCCCAGGACTGAGCGTTACCCCTGAGCAGCGATATAATGATCCCCACCCTCCGTTCTTCATCACCAGAAGAATGGGGAAGAAGGCGAAAATTGAGTTTGCAAGCCTCTCTAAAACGCACAAAATTCTCACTACCCCCGGAGAACGTATCCGGGAGCGAGATCTTAGGCTCAGCACAAACTCCATGAACGCAAGCTGAACCGGTCACTTGAAACTGAGAAAAAGTCTTACGGAGATCAGCTACCTCCAAAGAAAGACCCTGAAAGCGTTCAGCCAAAAGTGAAACCGGATCCATGCTTGAGACGGTTTTGGCGGCTGATAATGTCACGGATGGTGTACAGGAAACAAGACAATATCATATAAACAATGTCTCTCTGGATCCACAACTAAGGAACAAAGGGAGACCCCTACAATAGACCTGCTGCTCTCCCTCACTGCTCAGCCTATGCGAACACCCCAAAGGTGGATGGCCGCATATCCACGTTCCTCGGCTATCTATTAGCTGAAGACCCTACAATAGTGAAGGGACACGACCACCGGCTCCCTACACTGACACGGAGGGAGTCAGGGTCACCTGGATCCAGAAAAGACAAAATCATAAATACATAAACAGCACTTATCTTGCAGACGACTGACGACTGAGGACTGAGGACTGGGAACTGGGAACTGGGAACTGGGAACTGCATGTACACACACTCCAGGAAGTTGTATCAGCCGCACACTACTGCATTATGGGGAGGAACTTAAAGGGTAGCAATCAGTCCAATTGCATGACAGCTGAGATAGACTAACGAGATGAGAAACTAAACCAAAACAAAGAAATTCAAGGAGGAGGATCTGAGAAGCTCTTGTGAGCGCTTCTCAGCTGTCTGGCTGTGACATTTATATTGTGAGAATCACAAGACCCAGACCTACATTTTGATGCATAGTATGTCTCTGAAATATTAAAAATGAAGGCACAGTCACAGTTTAGAAATTGCCCTTCAAATTTGAGGTGGCTAGAGTGGAGTTTCAATGAATGTCAATGGGCGGCGTGAGTTGCAAGCATATGGTCATATTGTGAAAACTATTAGGACTATGGCTTAGTGGATTTTTTGTGGCAGCAGGGATAGCTGAACTTTTGATATAAGATTTGTGCAGGTGGGCTTGAAAATGGGGAAGTAGCGGAAGTTTAGAAATCATGTCCTGATTTTTCACCTCACACTCTAGCTTTTGTCAGCTACCACTCTAGTTTTGAACATTCCGCCATTCATTCCTATGGGACCAATTTCGGCACAGAAAACGCCAATATTTCATGAACCATTTGGCGAAACGTTCCACAAAGTAATAGCACACCAATTGGGAACAATCCGCACGTTTCGGTATATTACTGTCTATGTAGTGTAAAAACTGTGGGAGGAGTTAGGGTGGTAAATTTGGCTATAATAATAAGAATATATATGTGAGATAACAGTAAGTGGTCTTGCCATGCAAGAACACTTAATGAAAAAAAAACACATATACTAAGCATAGACCTCCCAGGACCAATTAAAAAAGATTTGATGGCCAGTTCTGCATTCAAGTAGAATACTACATATATTACTTACCTAGGTGTCAAGATTGGCCCCGACCCATCCTCACTCTTCCAACTTAACTACACCCCTCTACTACAATCAATTACAGACCAATTCTCAACACAATTCTATGCTATCTTGGTTTGGAAGGAAGAACATTGTCACATTACTTATAATACCCAAACTGACATACCTCTAACAGGTCTTACCAAGCCCTAAAGTATATTATACCACAGTAAGACAAAAAAAATGTTATTTTGTATAGGCAGGAAAGAGAGAAGGCCTGGCCTATTCTGTTCTTAGTAAACCCAAGCTCTATGGGGGATACCATTATATGGCAAAGCCAGCCTCCTATCGAGAGCAATATGCTGGTTCAATGAACCAAAGGAGAGATTGTAAGTTTATATGGAGAAGACTGGCCTGGGCTTCTTCCCAAGCCTTTTAGTTGGACTGGACAACTTTCCGAGCTCAGATAGACCTCTAAACTCAATAGTAAAAGATACACTATCAGCATGGAAATGGCTCCAATCATCCAACTACGGTATGCCATTCCCCTTCCATCACATCTGATACAAATTCAAGATATATTACCTCATGCACCCTTAACTCTGATAGAAAGCTTGCCCTATTCCATACGCAATCCCACACTAAAAGTATTATCATTATACAATGAAGAAGGAGAAATCATGAAAGTAGAAGATATATAACAGGTTTTCCCAGTGAGCAAGTTTTCCCCTCCCCTGGTATGGTTCCTGGGGTCATTCATTGCTAAAAATGCCCTAAATATGCCTTACTACGAACACTAACTTGGTTTGAGAGTTATTGAGATGTGTGCAAACACAGGAGAACGGATACAAAATTCTGACCCGATGGTACAAGACCCCTGACATTACATGTTTATATAGTTCCAGCGGGTCAGATACCTGTTGGAGATGTCGAGGGCCGGCCTTTGGGGTGTGCGAGCTGTGCGGCCGCACAGGGCGCCATGGCAACAGGGGTGCCCAGCGGCCGAAACACCTCGCAGTCGGTCTCTTACAGCAGGCCGGCCCGAGATTGTGTGAGGTGAGCCTGGCGAACTGAGCCGCTGCAGCTGCCAGGTCAGGTTCCGGAGGGTAGAGGAGGAGCTTAGGGGCGCAGGCGCAGCGTCCAAGTGCTGCACCTTCACAGAGAGCCGCGGAAGGATCCGCTCAATGTGTGAGGGCGGCGGCCGGTGCTCTGCAGACAGAGACGGAGCAGAAGACTTCAAATAGTGAGTACCTGTTCTTATTTTTTATTTTTTTTTGTTTACCAAATATCTTTCATTAAATGGGGGCAGGGTCTAATTAAGTGGGGCAGGGGACTGGATAAGGGTGACAGACACTGGGCATGATTAAGGGGGCAGGGGACTGGATAAGGGTGACACTGGGTATGATTACGGGGGCAGGGGACTGGATAAGGGTAACACTGGGTATGATTAAGGGGGGCTGGCTTTGGGGGGCTGGCAAGGGACTGGCTTTGGTTGACACTGGGTATGATTAAGGGGGGCAGGGGACTGGGTAAAGGTGACAGGGTATGATTAAGGGGGACAGGAGACTGGCTATGAGTGACACTGGGTATGATTAAGGCCCTTAATCATACCCAGTGTCATCCATAGCCAGTCTCCTGCACCCCTTAATCATACCCTGTCACCTTTGCCCAGTCCCCTGCCCCCCTTAATCATACCCAATGTCACCCAGAGCCAGTCCCCTGCCCCCCTTAATCATACCCTGTCACCTTTACCCAGTCCCCTGCCCCCTCAATTAGACCCTGCCCCCCTTAATCATACAAAGTGTCACCCAGAGCCAGTACCCTGCCCCCTTAATCATACCCTGTCACCTTTACCCAGTCCCCTGCCCTTCTTAATCATACCCAGTGTCACCCTTACCCAGTCCCCTGCCCCCTCAATTAGACCCCGCCCCCCTTAATCATACGCAGTGTCACCCATAGCCAGTCCCCTGCCCCCCTTAATCATACCCTGTCACCTTTACCCAGTCCCCTGCCTCCCTTAATCATACCCAGTGTCTGTCACCCTTAATTTAAGGGGGGCAGGGTCTAATTGAGGGGGCAGGGGACTGGGTAAGGGTGACACTGGGTATGATTAAATAGGGCAGGGGACTGGGTAAAGGTAACAGGGTATGATTAAGGGGGGCGGGGGTCTGGCTCTGGGTGACACTGGGTATGATAAAGGGGGGCAGGGGACTGGGCAAAGGTGACAGGGTATGATTAAGGGTGGCAGTAGACTGGCTATGGGTGACACTGGGCATGATTGTACTTGTTTGTACTTGCACTTATATTATCTGTACTAAAAAAAAAATGTGTATGTTTAGGTGAACCGGGTTTGGGGGGGGGGCACAAGATTAGCTCGCACAGGGCGCCTGAACACCTAAGACCAGCCCTGGAGATGTCTGACTGAGAGGATCCTATGGACATGTCCCCTGATTCAGACTTGGTGGTCTGAGACTTTCAGTAGGGCCATGTTGGCCTTGTTGGGAGTATCTCCTGCTGACTATGTTGGGAAAACCCCACCTCTTTTTCGGACTCTTCTGAGTGCAACTCGTCTGATAGTATCTCATTTCTGGCGGTCCACTGACCTTCCCTCCTTGCCTCAATGGATTCGGAAGGTGGATCAATTATATAGATTTGAGTAAATTGCTGCCTGGGAAGAACGGAAGATAACCCAGTTAAAAAACCGCTGACAAGCATGGTCCTCATATAGAAAGTTCAACTGATCTCACCAAAATATGTTTTCCTTCCTGAGAGTGGATTATGCAAATTAATAAGATTCTAGGGTCATTAAATGCTGTTAACCTTCTAACCAAATTGCTAAGCAGTTCCTGACAAATTTATTTCCTGTTATGTACTGTTTGGATACGTATTGGTTATGCACTCAATGCCTATATCTTTCTGTATTGTGACACAGTGAGGGCTTGTGTCTGGCAAGGCAGGTATTTTCCTCTCAGCATGTGCAGCTGGGCTTATTTCCAGCCAGGTGTGGTCATATACCGGTGCAGAGTTTAAGTGCAGGTCCGGGTTTTGGCAGCACCTGGCTGTCCTTAAATAGGCAGCTGGGCTCAGCAGAGATGTCTCTGTTTTTGGGATCTGAGGCTTTGTGCCGTGCTGGAGGCTGGGGAAACAGGCCCCCTAAAACCTGCTGTGGACTACTGGAAGCAGAACTGCCAGCAAGGTGACTTGTGTTAAATGAACTTTCCATTGTGTGGGAATTAACACCAAGACTGTAAAGTTACATGCTGTTTGGTGCAATTGCCTCAAGTGTGAATAAACACTGACATTTTTAGTTAAGAACTTGCATTTTGCCTCTGTATTGCGCCCGCTTACCATATCTACCAGAGCGAAACCCCACAATTGGTGGAGGATGCGGGCAAGAGCAGTGAGGCTGGCATGAACGCCAATATTTTTGGTTTCTGCATTTTTCAGGAACGGTTGTATGTTGTACATTAAACCAGTTGTATTACAACCAGTGCCCCACGACAAAATGGAGGTTGTTGTGAAGGCCTTCATGGAGGCTAATCTGCAGCAGCGAGAGACAAACCTGCATAACGCAAGGCTAATAAGCAGCAGCAGGAGACTAACCAGTTGCTGCTACAACACGTAATGGCTTTGCAAACAGCAGGAGCAACCCCGAGCGTCCACGATGCTCAGAAAGCAGTCCGTGCTGTGATTCCTAATATGACCCCCAAAGACAACATTAAAACCTGGAAACCAGCCCCCTTCCGGAGGTACACAACACAGGAACAAGTCTAGCAAACATGATGGACTACAAATACCAAAGGACCAGACATGTAACAACCTCTAGACAAGACAACAACCACCCATATATAAACATCACCAAACATATGCAAGGGTAGTGAAGGGAGGACAGAGGGATGACAATGGAGAGACATCACCGGAGACATTGATCTCCCACTAGGGGGCCCTCAAGTACTGGGCAGACAGAACACCCTGGACTGGAGCAGAGCTCCAGCACCAACGATGGCTGGAGTACAACTGGCTCCAGCCAGGGAGCCACAGGTAATAAAACCCAAGTGACCACACCCAGCCAGGGAGTTAACCCTTCCAGCATCAGTCAGAGGAGGAACTAGGAGAAGGGGAGCAAAGAACACACATGCAAACAACCATGCGTTGCCCCTGGCAACCGGGATGTGCGGCAAAGGTGTCACAGCGTACAACACCGAGACCGTGACAGGTAGTGTCTAAAGATGGGAAGGACTGGGACCTCCTTCTGCCCTATCTTATGTTCGCAGTGCGAGAGGTACCCCAGGCCTCTACTGGGTTCTCGCCCTTCAAACTGCTATATGGCAGACACCCTCGTGGTCTCTTGGACGTGGCCAAAGAGGTGTGGGAACAACAACCCACTCCACATAAAAGTGTAATTGAATACGTTACCCAGATGCAAGATCGGATAGAGACAGTGTTGCCTCTTGTTAGGGAGCATATGGAGGCAGCTCAGAGAGCCCAGAGTCGGGTCTATAATAATCAGGCTCGGGTCCGGATTTTTAACCCGGGTGATCGGGTTTTGGTTCTGGTGCCGACCGTGGACAGTAAGTTCCTGGCTAGGTGGCAGGGGCCCTACGAGGTACTCGAGAAAATTGGAGATATAAACTACAAAGTACACCAGCCAGGGCGGCAAAAACCGGAGCAGGTTTACCATGTGAATTTACTCAAACCGTGGAAAGATACGGAAAACTGTACAGAAGACAGCTCGTGGCCGGGTTTTCTAGGAGAAGAGGTACCGGCCCCTCTGTCTGATGTCTGATGCAAGAGAGGTGCTGCCACAGTAAAAAATTGCTGACAGCCACTCCTTTAAACAGACTCAGGAGGCCAGGGATTTTATTTGTCGGAACACGGATGTGTTCTCAGGCCTCCCTGCACCCACTTCTATAATCCAGCATGACATTGTCACTTAGCCTCAGGCAAAAGTCCAATTAAAACCATACCGGGTACCCGAGGCTCAGCGGACAGCTGTATCGGAGGAGGTACAGCTAATGTTGCAGCTAGATGTCATTTAGGAGTGAAAAAGTGAGTGGGCCGGTCCCATAGAATTGATACAAAGAGAAAACGGCCTTCATAACGCCTGAGGGGCTGTATCAATATAAGGTCTTACTCTTTGGTCTGCATGGCGCCACAGCCACTTTTCAGCGATTAATGTACATTGTGCTTCGTCCACATCGTCAGTATGCTTCTGCTTACCTGTACGACATTGTCATCCACAGTACCGACTGGGAAAGTCACCAACCCAAAGTGCAGGCTGTAGTGGACTCCCTTTGGAAAGCTGGCCTAACTGCTAACCCAAAACATTGTGCGATAGGGTTAGAAGAGACCAAGTACCTGGGGTATGTCAATAGGCGCAGAGTCATCAAACCATAAGTGAACAAAATAGAGACGATATGGAATTAGGCCCGACCTGTCACCACTAGGCAAATAAAGTCATTCCTGGAAATGGTGGGCTATTACATGAGGTTTGTTCCCCACTTTGCTACTCTAGTCGCGCCCTTGACAGGGCTCTTGAAGGGACAAAAATCAGTGATGGTTTGCTGGGATGATCGGGCGGAATAGGCTTTTGCCGCTTTGAAGTTGGCCCTGTGTGGGTCACCGGTTTTGGCGATGCCCGACTTCAAGAGGGAGTTCGTGGTACAAACGGATGCCTCCGAAGAAGGCCTCGGTGCTGTACTGTCTCAGAAAGTCAACGGGGAGAAGCATCCCTTTGTCTTCCTAAGACGCAAGCTCATCCCAGCCGAAACCAGGTACAGTATAGTGGAGAGAGAGTGCCTGGCTATCAAGTGGGCACTCGAGTCTCTCCGCTACTATTTGTTGGGGAGAAGGTTCTGCCTGATGACTGACCACTCCCCTCTCAAGTGGATGAGCCAGGCCAGGAATGCCCGGGTCACCAGATGGTTTTTGTCTCTGCAGAACTTTAGGTTCTCGGTAGAACACAGAGCAGGCCGGTTGCAGGAAAACACGGATGCCCTGTCCCGGGTGCATTGTCTGGCGTGTATCCACCCCCTCAGGGTTAAACAAAGGGAGGGGGTATGTGACACAGTGAGGGGTTATGTCTGGCAAGGCAGGTATTTTCCTCCTAGCATGTGTGGCTGGGCTTCTTTCCAGCCAGGTGAGGTCAAATACCGGACCGTTGTTTAAGTTCTGGTCCGGGTTTTGGAAGCACCTGGCTCTCCTTAAATAGGCATCTGGGCTCAGCATAGATGTATTTGTTTTTGGGATCTGAGGCTTTGTGCTATGCTGGAGGGCTGAGAGCCGCACGCTGGGGAAACAGGCCCCCTAAAGCCTGCTGTGGACTACTGGAGGCAGAACTGCCAGCAAGGTGACTTTCCATTGTGAGTGAATTAACACCAAGACTGCAAAGTTACGTGCTGTTTTGTGAAATTGCCTCAAGTGTGAATAAACACTGAAGTTTTGAGTTAGGAACTTGTATTTTGCCTCCGTACTGCGCCCGCTTACCCTATTTACCAGAGCGAAACCCTACAGTATGTATACATTACTTTCAATAAAAAAGTTTTAAAAAAATAAAATAAAAGTTACACAGGGGAGAACTATCCGCTTACATCATCAACAAATTGTTGATGGCCTTTCTCTGTACGTATAGTCGGTCCAACATATGGGGT
Organism: Bufo bufo; assembly: GCF_905171765.1. Taxonomy (NCBI): domain Eukaryota; kingdom Metazoa; phylum Chordata; class Amphibia; order Anura; family Bufonidae; genus Bufo; species Bufo bufo. Next base: position 146,741,974 of record NC_053396.1, on the reverse strand, counting down.
GTGGAATTCCAATGGGTGGAAATGTCGCATATCAACATATGTTGGGGGATGCTGTTCTGCCGCTGCAGCTCAAGGAGGGTGTGCTTTGCGGTGTACGAGTGACTGAAGTGCATGCAAAGTTTCCTGCCCATTTTTAGGATGTCTTGCATATGGGTGGAAGACTTGAGGAACCATTTGACAAGCAGATTGAACAAGTGTGCTATGCAGGGCGCATGTCTCAGCCCTCCTTGACGCAGCACCAACACAATGTTTTTCCCTTTGTTGGTCAATATGGTTCTGATTTTAAGTTGTCGGGGAGAAATCCAGGATTCCATTTTTTGAAGGACAGGGATCAGTTTCTCCCCTGTGTGACTCCATTCGCCCGTGAAACGAGGTGCTGAACAGCGTGACACCGGCGTGCCCTGCTCATGTGGTATGCTGGAGGGGCACTTGACTTGTCCCTGCAGTGGAGGCTGAGGACATGGTGGAGGATGAGGAGGCAGAGGCAAAACATGGAGGCGAAAGAGGCGTGACCTGGCCAAGTTCCTGGTGTGGCCGTAAAGAACATGCACTGTCCCTGACCGTAGTTATAGCTCCACACATCGGCGCTGCCATGCACTTTGGCAGACACCGACAGGCTCAAGGACTGGTCAACCTTCTTTTCTACATGTGTATGCAGGGCTGATACTGCATTTTTGGCAAAGAAATGACGGCTTGGGACTCTCCACCTCGGCTCGGCACAAGCCATCAGTTCTATAAAAGGTGCAGAGTCCACCACTTGGAAAGGGAGCGACTGCAGCACCAGCAACTTGGACAGGAGCACGTTCAGCTTCTCCACCGATGGATGCATGCACACATACTATTGTCTCTTGGCAATTGCTTCGGTGATCGATTGCTGACGGAATGACTGACGAGGAGTAGGAAGAGGAGGAGCACAAGCATCTGGAACAACAGAAGATGGGAATGACAGACAGCTTCCTTCGGTTGAGGTGGTGGAGCCTTGACTGGCTGAAACCGGGTGCATGCCACTGGTCAATTCAGTGGTTACTGTGGCAGGCTAGACCACCCTCCAACTGTTGGCTGGGGGTGTCCGATGGCACTTGGAATGAAGTTGATGAACGAGTTAACCAATCAAGAACCCCTGGGTTGCTGGTCAAGACACAACTTCTAGATGACACGGGGAGCTCAGGCCTCTCACTGCGACTCCTGCTGCCACGCCCCCTTACTCTGCTGCGACCTCTGTCTGACATACTTTTAGCTGAACTATATAAATTAAAATCCAATTAAAACACACCTAAAAGCAATAAAAATATGTTTTTTACTGTACTGAAAAAGGCAACTAAACACTTTCAACACATTTCACTGTAGAAGTGAACTAAGAATATATTTTTCTTTCTGTACTAAAATAGGCCACTAAATGATTTTGTCACAAATAACTGCACCAGTGAAGTGCATATATATTTTCTTTCTGTACTGAAATAGGCAACTAAACGCTTTCAACACAGATAACTGCAGAAGTGAACTAAGAATATATATATTTTTTTTGTACTGAAATAGGCCGCTAAATGCTTTTACCACATAAAACTGCACCAGGGAAGTGCATGTATATTTTTCTTTCTGTACTGAAATAGGACACTAAAAGCTTTTGCCTCAAAAAACTGCACCAGTGAAGTGCGTATATATTTTTCTTTTTGTACTGAAATAGGTCACTAAACGCTTTCAACACATATAAATGCAGAAGTGAACTGTGAATATATTTTTCTTTTTGTACTGAAATAGGCTACTAAACGCTTTGACCAGAAATAAATGCACCAGTGAATTGCGTATATATTTTTCTTTCTGTACTGAAATAGGCCAATAAATGCTTTTGCCACAAATAACTGCACCAGTGAAGTGCGTTGTGGAGTTTCGCTCTGGTAGATAGGGTAAGCGGGCGCAGTACAGATGCAATATGTGAAAAGCTCTTAACTCAAAACATCAGTGTTTATTCACACTTGAGGCAATTGCACAAAACAGCACTTTACTTTGCAGTCTTGGTGTTAATTCACACACAATGGAAAGTTCATATAACACAAGTCACCTTACTGGCAGTTCTGCCTCCAGTAGGCCACAACAGGCTTTAGGGGGCTCTTAACCCTCCAGCATGGCACAAAGCCTCGAATCCCAAAAACAGAGACCTCTCTGCTGATCCCAGCTGCCTATTTAAGGAGAGCCAGGTGCTACTAAAACCCGGACCGGCACTTAAACTCCGGTCCGGTATTTGACCTCACCTGGCTGGAAACCAGCCCAGTCACACATGCTGGCAGGAAAATACCTGCCTTGCCAGACACAACCCCTCACTATGTCACATACCCCCCTTTGTTCAATGCTGAGGGAGTGGACACATGCCAGACAATGCACCCGGGACAGGGCATCTGTGTTTCCCTGCAACCGGCCTGCTCTTTGTTTTACCAAGAACTTAAAGTTCTGCAGAGACAAAAACCATCTGGTGACCCGGGCATTCCTGTCTTTGGTCTGGCTCATCCACTTGAGAGGGGAGTGGTCAGTCATCAGGCGGAACTTTCTCCACAACAAATATTAGCGGAGAGACTTGAGTGCCCACTTGATAGCCAGGCACTCTCTCTCCACTATACTGTACCTGGTTTCGACTCCCTGGCCTCCTGAGTCTGTTTAGAGGAGAGGCTGTCAGCAATTTTTACTGTGGCAGCCACATCTCTTGCATCAGACAGAGGGGCCGGTACCTTTTCTCCTAGAAAACCCGGCTGCGGGCTGTCTTCTGTACAGATTTTCCTATTTTTCCATGGCTTGAGTAAATTCACATGGTAAACCTGCTCTGACTTTCGCAGCCATGGCTGGTGTACCTTGTAGTTTACATCTCCAATTTTCTTGAATACCTCGTAGGGCCCCTGCCACCTAGCCAGAAACTTGATGTCCACGGTCGGCACCAGAACCAAAACCCGATCACTCGGGTTAAAGATCCGGACCCGAGCTTGCCGATTATAGACCTGACTCTGGGCTCGCTGAGGAACCTCTTTAGGTAGTCCCACTCGGGAAAACATCTCCATTAACTCCTTAGCTATGAGTTTGGCCGAGATATGTCGCAGTGGCACCACCTCCGGGTACCGAGTGGCGTAGTCTAGAATGACTAAGATGTGTTGATGCCCTCTGGCGGACTTCGATACTGGGCCTATGAAGTCCATAGCTATTAGGTCAAAAGGTACTTCGATAATCAGGAGAGGTTCTAGGGGACTACAGAAATGAGGCTGGGGGCTAGTTATCTGGCAGGTCGGGCAAGACTTACAAAACTCTTCCACTTCTTTGAATATGCTGGGCCAGTAAAACAGCTGTAGAATACGATCTTGAGTTTTCTGCATCCCCAGGTGACCACCGAGAACGTGTTGGTGGGCTAGATCTAACACAAGCTTGCGGTAAGCCTTGGAGACCAACTGTTCCATAGGCTCACCCCATAGTTGGTTTACCCGATATCTTATATTTTCCTTTTAGTACTGAAATACATCACTAAACGCTTTCACTGCAAATAACTGCAACAGTGAACTGCATATATATTTTTCTTTTTGTACTGAAATACGCCACTAGACGCTTTCACCACATATAACTGCAGAAGTGAACTGTATATATTTTTCTTTCTCCACAGATATAAGCCACTAAAGGCTTTTCAACGTAGCACTTGCACCCCAAAAACAAATTGCTGGAATGACAGAGCTGTACAGTATAATGGCTATTTGGATCCCCAAATAATCTTTTCCTGCACTTGTAAATCGCTTTTCTAACACTGTCCTTAGCGCCTTCTGACATCTCTTCCTGCACTAAGATGCTGTGAAATAATTCCTCCCTATCATTTCCCTGCACTTATATATTGTTTTTTCAGTTTCTTTGTTTGCAATGAGGTTTTTCCTATTGCTGTCCCTAGTGCCTTCTTACGTCTGTCCCTGCACTCAGAATGCTGGAAAATGGTAGAATCTAAAATGGCTGCCGTATTTATAGGGCTGTGGCATCACAGGGCTGGGTGGCTGCTTATTGGCTAAATGCATGCATGTCAATCGGGTTGATCCCGCCTTCCCAGAGTTCCTTGCCCCATGTTCTCAGTTCTCACATGTGTAGCCGCCATTTTAGGAAAAATTGCGATTCATTACCACGAAGCGCGAGGAAATTTGCATTCGTTGCAAATCAAATTTTTTATAAAATTCGGATTGAATTTCACTTTGTCTGATTCGCTTCGCTCATCTCTAATCTTTATGTACATATCCAAGCTTTTTCATAGATTTTAATAAGAACCCAAGAGGCTTTTATTCTTGATTAAAAATCTTCTTGTTTGTTCTTTGAATACACAGAGGTTCCTTTATACACAAACTGCTCAAAATCATTTTTCTAACTTTCTACGTCCCTTAATGGACTTATATATTCTGAGAGATAAATGAAACAAACACATTCTGTCCTTCATTATAATTGCTTTGTGGAGAAACAGACACGTAGGTCATTTTCTTTGGTAACTGTGAATGCTGAACAGTGATTACTGATAACTCTCCCCATGATTCTAGTTTTTAATTATCATTATTATTATTAGATAAACCCCAGTATAAAATAAGAAACAAAAAAACTTTTCACAGCAATATTAAATTACTCTTGGAGCTACAATTTATCTCATACACATGCTGCCTTTAATTCAATTTTCTCCTATCTGTATATTTCAAAGATGTGATAGATTTTACTTGATTAATTTCCATTACACTCTTCCTAACTAACCAAATTTACATTCTCAATGTCTATAATAATTTTCAATAATTATTTTTATAACTCAAAACTTTATGTTAATATTCATATGAGATTTAAAGAAAAATATTCTCACTATTAGTTTATTAAGTACTCTTTATAATAAACCCTAGATATACTATATTTTTACATTCGTATATTAGAAATATATATATATATATATATTATAGGGACAAAAGTATTTGGACACCCACAGGAGCTTTTATGACATCTAAACCCATTCTACAAGATTTTGGAATGTGTCTGTGGGAATTTCACCCATTTATGCAGAAGAGCATGCATGAGGTCAGACACTGATGTTGGACAACAGGGCTTGGCTTACAGTCTCTGTTCTAGTTTATTCCAAAGCTGTTTGATGAGATTGATGTGAACGCTTTGGGAATTCCAGTCAATTTCTTCCACACCAAATTCAACCAACCATGCCATTATCGACTTTGCTTTGTGCACAGTCATGCTGGAACAGAAAGAAGCCCTTCCCAAACTGTTCCCACAATCTTGAAAGCATACAATTATTCAAAATGTCTTGGTATGCTGAAGCATTAAGATGTCCCTTCACTAGAACTAAGAGGCCTAGGCCAACCACTAAAATACAACCCCGTCCTCCTCTGCCAAACTTTACAGTTAACACAATATATCCAGGCAGGTAATATTCTCCTGTCATTCCCCAAATGCAGACTTGTCCATTAGACAACCAGATGGAGAAGCGTAATTTGTCAATCCACAGAACACAATTCCACTTATCCAGAAATCCAATAGTGTTGTGCTTTACCCCACTTCATCCAACACTTGGCATTGTGCTTGGTGATGTAAAGCTTGCATACACATGCTTGGACATGGAAACCCATTGCATGAAATGAAGCTCCTGGTACATAGTTTTTTGCTGATATGAGTACCTCTTTCTTTCAATATGGCTGCTCTAGAACCAACCTGAATTTGTTAATGATAGCGGGACACAACCACAAATCCAGGTCTGCATTTGTTATGTTATACATTACTGCATGCGCCACTACTCCCAGTAACAGTAACATGTAGATGAACAAATCCGGTTTGACCAAAGCAGGAGGAATCTGTTCATTCATCACTAACCTGTGTGTACTAAAACATTTGTCCATAAAATATTTTTCCACATTTTCATATAAAATCCTGTGAAATAAGTAATTCAACTGTCCTTTTCTATTTCTTAACATTTTAATATGGCATACATTACTTATGATTTTCTTTTTTTTTATTGCAGTAGCATATGGCAGCCAAAACAGTTGCCATACTGGTTGCCAACACACTTTCAGTTCTTAAAGTCACGTCTTATATGTATTACTGCAAACAGATTGCATACTTAGATTACAAACAAAGCCTCACGCACACAGCCGTATTACAGTATAACTTGGGTTGTACACAGCCATGATATGACACCTATAGACTTCTATGGGATTCTGGTGTACTGTTCTGTACCTCTAATTTCATACAGTGGCATACAAAGGCCGTTTCTGTTGGAATTTACTCGTGCATTGTGGTAACGAATTGATTTTCCTTGAAATGGTGGTAAAAATCATACTAACCTCATCCATTTGAGATTGAAGAGGCCGCCACGGCCATTTCGCTTGAAAACCGTGCACAAAATCTTGTGCGCGGTGATGTATGAAGTCAACATGCCGGCTGACATGATGATGTTATAAGGTGCCGTGCGGGATTCTTTGCACTTTAAATAGATGAGGTAAGTATTATTTATTTATTTATTTATTTATTTTTGGTTGATCAACCCTTTAAAGGCCTTAATAGTCATCTCAGAATCCGTGATCAGCTATGAACACGGCATCTGAGGGATGCAATGACGGGGTGGTGCAATCACTATTCCCTGTTATTGCACCCACTAAACAATGCACTTTGCGATGAAGTAATTAGTCATAAATCAAATTTTTTGTAAAATTTGTCAAATAAAATTTTGGAGAACTTTGCTCATCTCTAACCACCACCAATTTTATCAACATAGTGTAGTTTAGCATTTTATTTGGACATTGTAATGTTTTCTTGATTTATGTATGGAACTGGTCACTGATATACTGTATGATAAGTATGTCAGCACTGTATTGTGGTATTTATTTAGGCATTGTGTCAGCTGTATAACTGCCCCATAGAAATGTAAGATGTATGTATTATGTAATGTATGTACAATAGCACCATATATCAAACCCAGATCATATCAAAAAGCCACCATATTGTTATTTTCTACAAAGAGGTACAGTGTTGTTGCACCTGATAGGGTCCCCCAACCTCTGGGACCAATAGAAAATGCTATGGCTGCTATAGTTACACCCATGCGTTATGTTACACTACTATTAATACAGTATAATATTTTTGCACTGTGGTTGTATCAGTAGCAAAAAAGGTTAACATAGACAGTGAAATATATATATTTTTTAATTATTGTAAGAAGAAAGAATGTCTGTAATATGTACAATATACATTACAGTTTATGATGCTGTAATTTCATGGCTTCCATGTCTTCCATAAATATTTTACAGGGTTTGTCTCACTTCAGGAAATTGCATTTATCATGTAGAGAAAGTTAATACATTTACTAATGTATTGTGATTGTCCATATTGTCTTCTTAGCTGACTAGATTCATTCTTCCATCACATTATGCACTGCCAGATTACATGGCTTACGATCAACCTACAATCCAGCAGTGGTGGCATGCTTACACATTATAGTAAAAAGTGCAATTTCCTACTGGATTGCAGGGTGGTTATAACTAGAGATGAGCGAATCGAATCCCACCAAGTGGAATTTGATCCGAATTTCAGGATAAATTCGATTCACCTCAAATCTGAATTTCCTGATTTAACCTGAAATAGTGTAAATAGTGTAAAAAAAAAAAAAATATACTTACCTCCTCCATTTGCTCACGACGGGCCAATTGCCGCCATTTTGATTGAAGATCTCGGCCGAAATCCCGTGCGTGGTGACATATGACATCCCCGGCGTGATGACGTCATCTCGAGCCGCACAAAATTTCGCACCAGATCTTCAAGCAAGATGGTGGCGGCCAGCCCATTGCGAGCAAATGGAGGCGGTAAGTTTGATAAAAAAAAAAATATGTTAATTTTACACCGTTTTTACACTCAAATACCAATATCATGTATAAACGCGGCTTTGGAGCGGTACAATGACGGGGGCGGCGCTATCGCAGATCCATGTCATTGCACCCACTACTTACAAAGTAATTCATCACAAAGCACTTTTTTTTTTTTATTCGGCGAAGCAGCCGAATCAAACTTTCAAAAAATTTGCTCATCTCTAGTTATAACCCCTGGAAGTGAGCAATGTTTTATATGATATAAAAATAAATCAAGTCAGAAAAGGCATCAATTTGGACAATCACAATACATTAGTAAGTGCCTTGTAATAACTCTGTCTACATGATAAATGCCTTTTTCTAAAGTGAGACAACTGCTTTAAGTAGAGTTACAATATTTGCAGGAATATCAGTGTTGATGTTTCTGACTTGTCTTACTTGTCTTGTGTATGTACTTTGGCAAGCTTTCTCTCATATAAAAAAGAATGGTTTGATAAATGTATTCATATCACATAGGGGCAGATCAATAAGTTTCAATCCTCTAAAAAACAAAAATGTCAGATCAATAGGATGCTGTACTTTGTCAAAGCAAAAGATGCTACACTCAATAATGTTCAATTGATTTAAAGCTATGCAAAGGCATATCATATTACTCTACCTATAACGGCTACACAAAACTACAATGTAGCACATTGATTGGATAGCCTGTGATAGAGCTATATTGTACCCAACTAGACATAATGTGACATTTATTCAGACATATAGTTGGGGTTTTAAATACTTCAGTGCCTTCACTAGATGGCATTTGTGTCCTGGGGAGTTGATTTTTATGTGAGAAAGCTTTAGAAAATTGAAATATGTATTGGGAATAAAATCAGCTTCACTGTCTTCCATACTTCAAAATAATCCTATAGACGGTGTAAATTTACCAGATGTACATATCACATGGGCCTCAGGCTGGAGAATAAGTGTGGTGCAGCATAGCTAGATCCTTTTGTCTAACTCTATACCAATTATCGGTTAGATTAGTTTGAGGCCCTTTCCTGCAAAGCCACATCTTTTCCTGGTAATCCACACTCCTTGTCGAGTTATGTGCAGAGGACTTCTTGTAAAATAGATGTAACAAATTGCACCAAAAATGTGCCAAATTGCATTAAAGGCATTTTCCTGGTTCCTGATCTTGATCACCTATCCTCAGGAAAGGTCATTAAAATCCTATCATTGAGGGTCCGACACCCCACAACACCACAATCAGCTGTTATCTGCAACTTCCGACGCTGAATCTTGCACTTTGAGTAGAAAAGGAAGCACAAAACCGTTCAACTTGTAGTTGCCATGCTGGGTTCCTGCAGTCCAGTTACCATTAACTTCAACGGGAGCTGTGCTGCAGTAACCCAGTAGTGCCACAGAACTGTGCTTGCTGTTCCATTTAAAGTGTTCATGCAGTCCAGAAGCTGCTGAAAACTGCAAATTGGTGGTAGTGCGGGGTATCGAACCATTGCTGATAGGATATTAATTACCTATCCTGAGGATAGGTCATGAATATCAGGAGCCTGGAAAACCCCTTTAATTTGTGCCAAATAGCCCAAAATTCGGAGCAGTTTATTATAGTGTCTAGATCACTGACATTAGTAAATGTTGGAAAAACTGTATTTTTTTATTTATTACAGCCAAATGTTTCTAAATTATTTGACAAGCCAGTTTGGTTAAAGCACTCACTACACCCATTTAAAAAATGCCGTTGGGGATGTAGTTTTCAAAATGGGGTCACTTTTTGGGGGTGCTATAAGAGGTACTCTTCAAAGGTGTCATGGCACCCAAACACCATTCCAAAAAAATCTGCCCTCCAAAACCCATATGGTGCTCTTTCCTTTCTGAGCCCTGCTGTGTGCCCATACAGCAGTTTACGACCCCAAAGGAAGTGTTGGTGTATTCGGCAGAAAATGGGTAAAAAATTGTGGGGTGCTTTTTCTCCTGTTAAACTTGTGAAAAATAAAGAGTTTAGGCCTAATGTGACATTTTATTTAAAAAAAAATGTAATTTTTCATTTTCATAGCCAAGTTTTTTTAAATTCTATATAACGCCTGTTGGGTCAAAGTGTTTGCAACACCCCTTGAGAAATTCCTTGGGGTGTAGTTTTCAAAATGGGATCACTTTTTGGGGCTTTCCACTGTAGGGGTACCTCAGGGTCTCTTCAAATACATCATAGCTCCCAAAAACCATTCCAGCAAAATCTGCTCTCCAAAAACCATACGGCGCTCCTTCCCTTCTGAACCCTATACAGACATTTACGATATATGAAGTTTTTCTGTAAACTGTAGAATCAGGGCAATAAATATTGAGGTTTGTTTTGCTGTTAACCCTTGCTGTGTTACAGTAATAAAGTGGATTAAAAAGGAAAATATGTGATTCCAAATAAATTTTGCATAATTTAAGGGGTCTAGTTTCTAAAATTGGTCATTTATGGGTGGTTTCTATTGTGTCATTCGCTCAAAGTGACTTTAACCGTTAATATTGCAACATCATATTTAAGGCTACAAAAATAAACCCTCCCGCATTTTCTTCTTTTTAAAAACTCATGTACATTACTAATAGGTCCTATTGTTCAGTTCTGCAACACTATTGGATGGTTGAATGTGTAAATAGGCCTGTTTATCTGGCCATGAAGTCATACAACCCGAGTGCCTGCTTTGGAGTACATCATCTTGTTGTTTTGGACAGGATAAATCAAGACTCAAGTAAGTAAAAAGCTTGAAATATTTTTTTATGTGATAATTGATATGTGTAGATCATGCAGATATTATGACATCATTGAATAAACTGATATTGAGAGATTTAGAGCTGGTTATTTCTATGTTGTAATTTTACAACAGTGGGTCAAAGGGATAGTAATGTTTTGAATGGGGACAGCGACTTGGAAATGTCTTTTGACTCTGATTCAAGTGACAAAGAGGAGTATGGAGCTATCTGTGAAGTGGACAAGGAAAATAAATTACCCAATGACCACCTAACTTCTGATGTTCACATCACCCCACCTGATGCCCAGACCATGCCCCGTGACAGGTATCGATGGGTGAAAAAGAATTTCATCAGTCCCGTTACTGATTTTTCTGGTCAGGATGTCAGTAATGGTGTCCAATCCCTCTGCACACCACTGGAGTACTTTCAGAAGTTTGTGACAGAAGACATGATCAACTCTCTGGCAGATAACACCAATCAGTACAGTTTTCAGAAGAAAGGATCATCCATAAACACAAACACAAAAGAAATAGAGAAGATAATTGGCATGTATCTGAAGATGGGTCTTGTCCAAATGCCCGGAGTCTGCATGTACTGGGAAGCAGACACAAGATACAGTCCTGTCTCCGAAGTATTGTCACAAAACATTTTGTGAACAATCTAAATGTATCTGAGATGGAACAAAACACTGACAAACTCTGAAAACTCAGACCATTGCTTGATGCTTTCAGAGAGAAATGCCTAAAGGTTGTCCCTGAAGAACATAACTCTGTTGATGAAATGATGATCCCTTTCAGGGGTAAATTCAGCAGCATCAATCAGTACATGCGTGGCAAGCCAAACTCATGGGGGTTCAAGCAGTGGGCAAGGAATGGAATCTCTGGTATACTTTGTGATTTTTATGTGTACCAAGTCAGTGTGAATGGAATACGGGCAAGATCTGAACTTGGACTATCAGGGGATGTTGTGATGAAACTAACTTCCACGCTTCCATATGGTCATAACTACAAGATCTATGCAGACAACTTTTTCACCAGCATCCCATTGATTGTTAGGCTGCTGGATTGTGGAATTCATTACACAGGAACAGCCAGACAAGTGTGCCTTCCCAGACTGTTTCAGGCCCAGTTGGCATCTTCTCTTATCCTGATCGACACGGCTGTATCAGTGCCAAAGCGAGGGCGACCATCTGCAAGCCCACTTTCATCCAGGGGGGCCCCTTGACTTCCCAAAGGAGGCAGTATACAGATGATGGAGGTTCTTCAGCTGCCAAGACAGCCAAAAAGTCAAATGCACACCCTCCAAAGGAAGTTTGCAAGGACATGATTGGACATTTTACCATCAAAGCCGATAGAGGACAGTGCCGACACTGTGCTAAAGGCTACACCAACACACTTTGCAGGAAGTGCAATGCTCGTCTCTGCTTTTCAGAGGAAAATAACAGTTTTTGGGACTACCATAATTGAATAAATCAACAAATAAAACAAGCATGATTTGCACATATAGTCTGGATCCAGTGTTTTTTAAATATGATACTCATTTTTCTGTATTAAATTGATAATAAAAATTATTATTTTTTCTATTATACTATTCTTATTGTGTAGATACATCAACTTATGTGGGTCTTTATAAGATGTAAAGTACAAATAAACTTTTAATTGTTCCTTACATGTGTTCAGAGTGTGAGTGATATTATTGAAATTCTGCTACCCTACAGGCCCAGCGTTGCAATTTTACATCCTCTCAAAAAAAAGTTACTAAAATGTCAAAAAACAAAACAAACAAACACTGATTTAGGCATCACAAGCCTCCTAGAACAACATGTGAAAGGTTGAAAAAATAATTGACGTTTTTTTCTATATTTGGGTCTCTAGGGGGTTAAAAATGAATTGGTCCTTTAAAACTTTTTTGAAAATTAAATTCTAAAATTCAAAGCCTTTTAGTGTCCTAAAAAAATAAAAAGACATTTCAAAAATGATGGCAACATAAACTAGACATGCTGAATGTTAACTATTTTGTGAGATATTATTTTCTGTCTTAAAATTTATAAAATTGCTAATGTCTCCAAAATTTCTTTTGGATTTTCTTTTATAAATAAAGGTAAAACATCAGCACAAATTTAGCACTAACATAAAATACAATACATCATGGGAAACATTCTTAGAATGGCTTGAATAAGTAAAAACATTCCAAAGTTATTACTGCATAAAGTGTCACATGTCAGATTTGAAAAAAAAAAACAGGCATGGCTAGGAAGGTGAAAACTGGCTGCGTCTCGATGGTGTTAATGACAATTGATTGCATTGAATGTTTTGGTAAAGAATAGAGGAAAATTAGAATGAATAGCATACAAAATTTGAGTAGAGCTATGAAAATGCCTCCATACACAGGAAATATGTAAGCATAGCTTTTGCTCCTTGTTCAGGTGACTACTGGGGGGGTTTCACCTAAGACCCTGATTTATCAGGTATTGATTATTTAGATGTCAGAGTTGGATATGATGGAAATACCCTGTTAAGTAATAATATAAAATATACAAACCATATAGGGGGTCATTTACTATACTGAAATACGTCTAAAGTAGATGTACTGCAGGCGCATATGGCGGCGTAAAGGGTCAGTTCCGCCGCTATTTGCAACTTTGCCCCGCCCAAGCTAGGTCTAAAATTGTGAGTGTGGTGTCAGCGGGGAAGGGGTCAGTAGGCCTGTCTCATTCACCATTTTCTACGCCTGTTTTAGGCATAGAAAATGGTCTAAATGCAAGACAGCTCGGAAGCTGTCTTACATTTAGAGCTGGTGCTGGATGCGCCAAAGTTATGGAAAGGCTGGCGCCTCTTCATAACTTTGGCGGATCCACCGCCAGCACAGGGCCATTAGTAAGCCCGGCATCTAAAATGATACCCAAATCATATTAGTGAGGAACAGAAATAAGCTCACCCATTGGGTAGCTGCTCTACAAGTCAATGTCTGATCCTTTAAATGGGCCTTGTAACGATGAATTTGGAATATAAGCCAAAAACAGAGGCCTTTGATGTGGGTATAGTGGAAAAAAAACTTTTTTTTTTTTTGTGTAGACCGCAAAGTTGCCATAAAGGAAACATGGTGGTGCTTTTCTGTATCTTGTCTTACTGTGTGAGTCTTCCTTAGTGCAGATCATACTAATATAACATATTTACAATGTTGTTCAATTTGCAGTTAATAAAGTAGGTGTCCAAAAAATATCAATGTAAGGGTCCAACTTTATAAATACATAATAATTTATTATTACATTGCCTTGATCAGACCAAAGATCGGTAATGTCCCTGTTTAACATGAGAACCTTTGTAAATATTTTAGGCATAGAAGGAAGATATTAAAAAATAATGGGGAATAATTACTAATCATACAGAGATGTACCATATTTATAATAATGTCTGAAGCTGGATGATATATATACTCACCTAGTTTCTCATGTTCCTCAGCTGGCGCTCCACAGCAGCAGCACAATGTAGTGTCACACATTGCTCTGCTGGTCTGTGTTGGAGGAGGAGCACAACAGATTCCCGGCCGCACCGCTCCTCCTCCTACACAGACCAGCAGTGTGATGTGTGTCACTACATTGTGCTGCTGCTGTGGAGCCAGGGGCATATTTAGATTTTATGCTGCCCTAGGCACTTTAGTGCCAGCTTCCTTCCCCCAATGAAGTCCATATTTTTATGCTACTTTCACACTAGTGTTAATATTTTATGGTATTGAGATCCGTCATAGGGTTTCAATATCAGAATAAAATGCTTCAGTTTTGTCCCCATTCATTGTCAATGGGGACAAAAGGAACAGAATGGAGTGCTCCAAAATGCATTCCGTCCCGTTCTCATACCGGAGAGCAGCATGCTGCAGTTTGCTTTCCATCCTGGGATTTGAAGCAACACGGATCATGACCCACAATGCAAGTCAATGGGGACGGATCAGTTTAACTCTGACACTATCTGACACAATAGAAAACTGATCCGACCCCCCTTGACTTTCAATGCAGTTCATGACGGATCCATCTTTGTTATGTTAAAGATAATACAACCGGATCCGTTTATAACAGATACAGATGGTTGTATTATCAGTAACGGAAGCGTTTTTGCTGAACCCTGCCGGATCCAGCAAAAAGGCTAGTGTGAAAGTAGCCTTAGATATCTGATGGTAAAATGCTCCCTAGGCCTTCAGCTATCCCTCAGGACTCACTCATAAACTTGACAATTAAAGGACTGACCTGTTACCTGTGCGCTTAGCAGCTGAAGGCATCTGTGTTGGTCCCATGTTCATATGTTCCCACATTGCTGAGAAAAATTATTTTAATATATGCAAATGAGACTCTAGGAGCAATGGGGGTTTTGCCATTACACCTAGAGGCTCCGCTCTCTCTGTAACTGCCGTGCCCTCTGCACTTTAACCACCTCCGGACCGCCTAACGCAGATTTGCGTTCCGGAGGTGGCAGCTCTGCGCACAATCACGCATATACGCGTCATCTCGCGAGACGCGAGATTTCCTGTGAACGCGCGCACACAGGCGCGCGCGCTCACAGGAACGGAAGGTAAGAGAGTTGATCTCCAGCCTGCCAGCGGCGATCGTTCGTTGGCAGGCTGGAGATGTGCTTTTTTTAACCCCTAACAGGTATATTAGACGCTGTTTTGATAACAGCGTCTAATATACCTGCTACCTGGTCCTCTGGTGGTCCCCTTTGTTTGGATCGACCAGCAGAGGACACAGGTAGCTCAGTAATATGTTGCACCAAGCACCACTACACTACACCCCCCCCCTGTCACTTATTAACCCCTTATTCACCCTTGATCACCCCTGATCACCCCATATAGACTCCATGATCACCCCCCTGTCATTGATCAACCCCCTGTAAAGCTCCATTCAGATGTCCGCATGATTTTTACAGATCCACTGATAGATGGATCGGATCCGCAAAACGCATACGGACGTCTGAATGGAGCCTTACAGGGGCGTGATCAATGACTGTGGTGATCACCCCATATAGACTCCCTGATCACCCCCCTGTCATTGATTACCCCCCTGTCATTGATCAACCCCCTGTAAAGCTCCATTCAGATGTCCGCATGATTTTTACGGATCCACTGATAGATGGATCGGATCCGCAAAACACATACAGGCGTCTCCCTGGAGCCTTCCAGGGGGGGTGATCACCCCATATAGACTCCCTGATCACCCCCCTGTCATTGATTACCCCCCTGTCATTGATCACCCCCCTGTCAGGCTGCATTCAGATGTCCGTATGATTTTTACGGATCCACGGATACATGGATCGGATCCGCAAAACACATACGGACATCTGAATGGAGCCTTACAGGGGGGTAATCAATGACAGGGGGGTGATCACCCCATATGGACTCCCTGATCACCCCCCTGTCATTGATCACCCCCCTGTCATTGATCACCCCCCCTGTCATTGATCACCCCCCTGTCATTGATCACCCCCCTGTCATTGATCACCCCTCTGTAAGGCTCCATTCAGACATTTTTTTGGCCCAAGTTAGCAGAATTTTTTTTTTTTTTCCTTACAAAGTCTCATATTCCACTAACTTGTGTCAAAAAATAAAATCTCACATGAACTCACCATACCCCTCACGGAATCCAAATGCATAAAATATTTTAGACATTTATATTCCAGACTTCTTCTCACGCTTTAGGGCCCCTAGAATGCCAGGGCAGTATAAATACCCCACATGTGACCCCATTTCGGAAAGAAGACACCCCCAGGTATTCCGTGAGGGGCATATTGAGTCCATGAAAGATTGAAATTTTTGTCCCAAGTTAGCGGAAAGGGAGACTTTGTGAGAAAAAAATAAAAAATATCAATTTCCGCTAACTTGTGCCAAAAAAATAAAATTTCTATGAACTCGCCATGCCCCTCATTGAATACCTTGGGGTGTCTTCTTTCCAAAATGTGGTCACATGTGGGGTATTTATACTGTCCTGGCATTCTAGGGGCCCCAAAGCGTGAGAAAAAGTCTGGTATCCAAATGTCTAAAAATGCCCTCATAAAATGAATGTGGGCCCCTTTGCGCATCTAGGCTGCAAAAAAGTGTCACACATCTGGTATCGCCGTACTCAGGAGAAGTTGGGGAATGTGTTTTGGGGTGTCATTTTACATATACCCATGCTGGGTGAGAGAAATATCTTGGTCAAATGCCAACTTTGTATAAAAAAATGGGAAAAGTTGTCTTTTGCCAAGATATTTCTCTCACCCAGCATGGGTATATGTAAAATGACACCCCAAAACACATTCCCCAACTTCTCCTGAATACGGCGATACCACATGTGTGACACTTTTTTGCAGCCTAGGTGGGCAAAGGGGCCCATATTCCAAAGAGCACCTTTAGGATTTCACAGGTCATTTACCTACTTACCACACATTAGGGCCCCTGGAAAATGCCAGGGCAGTATAACTACCCCACAAGTGACCCCATTTTGGAAAGAAGACACCCCAAGGTATTCCGTGAGGGGCATGGCGAGTTCCTAGAATTTTTTATTTTTTGTCACAAGTTAGTGGAAAATGATGATTTTTTTTATTTTATTTTTTTCTTACAAAGTCTCATATTCCACTAACTTGTGACAAAAAATAAAAAATTCTAGGAACTCGCCATGCCCCTCACGGAATACCTTGGGGTGTCTTCTTTCCAAAATGGGGTCACTTGTGGGGTAGTTATACTGCCCTGGCATTCTAGGGGCCCAAATGTGTGGTAAGGAGTTTGAAATCAAATTCTGTAAAAAATGACCAGTGAAATCCGAAAGGTGCTCTTTGGAATATGGGCCCCTTTGCCCACCTAGGCTGCAAAAAAGTGTCACACATCTGGTATCTCCGTATTCAGGAGAAGTTGGGGAATGTGGTTTGGGGTGTCATTTTACATATACCCATGCTGGGTGAGATAAATATCTTGGCAAAAGACAACTTTTACCATTTTTTTATACAAAGTTGGCATTTGACCAAGATATTTATCTCACCCAGCATGGGTATATGTAAAATGACACCCCAAAACACATTCCCCAACTTCTCCTGAATACGGAGATACCACGTGTGTGACACTTTTTTGCAGCCTAGGTGGGCAAAGGGGCCCATATTCCAAAGAGCACCTTTAGGATTTCACAGGTCATTTACCTACTTACCACACATTAGGGCCCCTGGAAAATGCCAGGGCAGTATAACTACCCCACAAGTGACCCCATTTTGGAAAGAAGACACCCCAAGGTATTCCGTGAGGGGCATGGCGAGTTCCTAGAATTTTTAATTTTTTGTCACAAGTTAGTGGAATATGAGACTTTGTAAGAAAGAAATAGAAAATAAATAAATCATCATTTTCCACTAACTTTTGACAAAAAATAAAAAATTCTAGGAACTCGCCATACCCCTCACGGAATACCTTGGGGTGTCTTCTTTCCAAAATGGGGTCACTTGTGGGGTAGTTATACTGCCCTGGCATTCTAGGGGCCCAAATGTGTGGTAAGGAGTTTGAAATCAAATTCTGTAAAAAATGACCAGTGAAATCCGAAAGGTGCTCTTTGGAATATGGGCCCCTTTGCCCACCTAGGCTGCAAAACAGTGTCACACATCTGGTATCTCCGTATTCAGGAGAAGTTGGGGAATGTGTTTTGGGGTGTCATTTTACATATACCCATGCTGGGTGATATAAATATCTTGGTCAAATGCCAACTTTGTATAAAAAAATGGTAAAAGTTGTCTTTTGCCAAGATATTTATCTCACCCAAAAAAAAAAAATCATCATTTTCCGCTAACTTGTGACAAAAAATAAAAAGTTCTATGAACTCACTATGCCCATCAGCGAATACCTTAGGGTGTCTATTTTCCGAAATGGGGTCATTTGTGGGGTGTTTGTACTGTCTGGGCATTGTAGAACCTCAGGAAACATGACAGGTGCTCAGAAAGTCAGAGCTGCTGCAAAAAGCGGAAATTCACATTTTTGTACCATAGTTTGTAAACGCTATAACTTTTACCCAAACCATTTTTTTTTTACCCAAACATTTTTTTTTTATCAAAGACATGTAGAACAATAAATTTAGAGCAAAATTTATATATGGATGTCGTTTTTTTTGCAAAATTTTACAACTGAAAGTGAAAAATGTCATTTTTTTGCAAAAAAAATCGTTAAATTTCGATTAATAACAAAAAAAGTAAAAATGTCAGCAGCAATGAAATACCACCAAATGAAAGCTCTATCAGTGAGAAGAAAAGGAGGTAAAATTCATTTGGGTGGTAAGTTGCATGACCGAGCAATAAACGGTGAAAGTAGTGTAGGTCAGAAGTGTAAAAAGTGGCCTGGTCTTTCATGGTGTTTAAGCTATAGGGGCTGAGGTGGAACATGGCCAGATATGATGACATTTTCACTGCCTGACCCTGTCAAAGTAGACAGGGAGCGGCAGTTGCAGAGACAGCAGAGCCTCTAGGTTTAATGGTAACACCCCCTTTGCTCCTAGAGGATCATTTGCATATATTCAAATATTCCTTTTTTTCTCAATAATGTGGGCATATATGAACATGGTTTCAACACAGACCAGCACTGATGGGTAGCTTTAGCGCTGCCCTAGCCATTTTACAGGCTAGAGCAGCACTAAAGTATGTCCATTAGTGCCAGTGACATCACCGGGCTCACTGCTAGGTGGAAGCCACCCCCCAAATAGTATCTCCAGTGGTAATAAGGCCCCCCTATAGGGTGCCTCTTGTAATCTATAAGTCACTTCTATGTAGCCCTCAGTAGTAATAATGCCGTCCACCACTGCCCACAGTATTTATAATGTCCCCTGTAATTATAACGCCTCCTGTCGTACCCCCTGGAGTAATAATCTTCTCTGTAGTGCCCCCATAAAGTATAATGCTTGTCCTCTCCCTCCAATCTTCCATACAATGCAGTCCAATGTAAATAACTTAATTCCTCTCCCTCCAGTCTTCTATACCATGCAGTCCCATGTAAATAACACCAGTCCTCTCACACCAGTATTTTGTATGATGCAGTCCCATGTAAATAACCTTTCTTCCTTACAGTCTTCTACACCATACAGTTCCATATAAACAACTTCATTCCTCTCCCTCCAGTCTTCTATACCATGCAGTCCCATGTAAATAACACCAGTCCTCTCTCTCCAGTCCCATGTAAATAACTTATTTCCCTTAAAGTTCTCTATAACATACAGTCCCGTGTAAATAACTTAAATCCCCTCCTCAACCCCATTCCAACACATAGTCCCATGTAAATAACTTCCCTCCTTACCCTCCAGTCCTCTAAAATATCCAGTCCCATATAAATAACACCAGTCAACTCCCTCCAATCTTCTATAACATAGTCCCATGTAACTAACACCCATCCCCTCCCTTCAGCCCCTCTAGCATACAGTCCCAGTTAAATAACATATTTCCCTCCCACTAAGCAGGGAGGAGGTATAATGTGGAGAACAACATCTCCCAGCATTTCCCTGGCACATGCATTCAATCCATGGCATCACAGGTCTACTCTGCTGATCGCTGCCTCTTTCTGCACTGGTCATATGATGTTGACCTCATCACAGGTCCTACCACCACTTCCACTGTTGAAGAGATCACATGACTATGATGTCATCACCGGTCCTTCAGCTATAGAGTGTAGACACAAACCAGCAGCAGATTTGCAGTAAGTGCTAATCGGGGCCTCCCCCCAAACTCGGCCCCCTCCCAACATCCACCCTAAGGTGCCCAGGTTACTCTGTTGGCAGAGGAAGGAAGGGAAAAATATGATAAAATAAATACCTCAGCTAGCATTTTCCAGGGCCCCCTCCCTTGCTGGGCCTCTGTGTAGCTAAACCAGCTGCACAGGCGTTATGTCCGCCCCTGGTATGGACCATTTTATCTGATGGGACCGAGGAATGGCAGACTAACACTGCTTATAATTTTTGCATACTTACATATTTTCAGAAATATACATACTGTTTATAAACTTATACCCTGCTGCAGAACCTAAAATAAAGGGGGCACCACCCTGATTGTGTGATCATTGGCCAAGCACCACTAGCAGTTTATACTTTGTCAATCTCAGCTCAATTGCAGAAAGTTTCTGGGTGTTTTTTTTTCCATTTTTTTGTTAGTCTAAACACTAATGTTCCGCTGTGGTTAGTGTGTAGTAGAGGATAACTTTCACTCACTTTCTTCTCAACGTCACAAAAAGGTGGCAGAACATATAGGCCTCTTTCACACGGGCGTCGCGTGTGCGGGCCAGATAAGATGCGGGTGCGTCGCGGGAAAATGCAGGATTTTTCTGCGTGAGTGCAAAGCGTTTTAACGTGTTTTGCACGCTCGTGAGAAAAATCGGCATGTTTGGCACCCAAACTCGAACTTCTTCACAGAAGTTCGGGTTTGGGTTACGTGTTGTGTAGATTTTATTATTTTCCCTTATAACATGATTATGAGGGAAAATAATAGCATTCTTAATACAGAATGCTTAGTAAAATAGGGATGGAGGGGTTAAAAAAATTAATAAAAATTATTTAACTCACCTTATCCACTTGTTCACGCTGCCTGACTTCTCTTCTTTCTTCTTTCCCATCCTGATCATCTCCTAGCAACCATGCGTGAAAATCACACCGCATCCGCACTTGCTTGCGGATGCTTGCGATTTTCACGGGGCCCCATTCCCTTCTATGGGGCCTGCGTTGGGTGAAAAAAGCAGAATATAGACCCTGCTGCGATTTTCACGCATAAGTGATGCGTGAAAACAATCGCTCATGTGCACAACCCAATAGAAATGAATGGGTCCGGATTTAGTGCGGGTGCAAGGCGTTCACCTCACGCATTGCACCCACGCGGAAAACTCGTCCTTGTGAAAGGGGCCAGAGAGTTTGGTGAATTTTTCTGAACATAAAAACATTTACAAAAAGATAAAATGCACAAAAACTGTGTAACAATGAGCTGTTAAATACCTGGAGTTGTACTTGCACAGCATCTACAGTGTGGTTTGCGTAATATATGAGGGAACTTTTTAACCTGAATAAAACATGTCCTATTTTCCTAGTTATCTATCTCATGCAGCAAATAAATACTTTAGATTAACATAGAACCTGGGGTTACATTTGATTAAATGGAACAAAACATGTTTTTCTTTATGAAGTTGTCTTACACAGAGTCATGCAGATGGTGGCAGCAGGGAATGCTTATTTTAAATGCACAGCACAATTGAATAGCATTCTTTGAGGAATTTCACATTTTGCTTATATCAAAAGAAAAAAAAAAGATAGATGAAGAGATATGAAATAGGGTAGATGAAATACATACACATTAATAGAGAAAAAATAAATAAATGTGAGATAAATAGAGAGGCATGAAACATATGGAAATATATGAAATAGAGAAATAGATATAAAACAGATGATAATGATTATGATCGAAATATTAAAAGATTTTTAAAGAGGACCTTTTATAGGTCCAGACTTTATAACCTAAGTATCAGGGTATGTAGGGCATACAGCGGGGATCTAATAGCGCTTACTATCTTTTCTGGGCACCACTCCGTTCGCCCGCTGTGGCCCCCGTAAATTCCCCCGCCCTGTATGCTAATTTTCACATCGGTACGGGGAGAAGGTGAGTTTTTTTTTCTCCCTGGCTGTGACGCTCTCCGCTGCGATTGGACAGCGCTACAGCCAGGGAGAAGAAGATGCCCATTGAGAAACAGGGCCGTCTCCTCCTCCCCGTACCAATGTGAAAATTAGCATACAGTGAGGGAGAATTTAACAGGGGCGACAGTGGGCGATCGGAGCGGCAACCAGAAAAAATAGTAAGCGCTATTAGATCCCCGCTGTATGCCCTACATATCCTGACACTTAGTTTATAAAGTCTGGACCTATGAAAGGTCCCCTTTAAGTAACTTCATCTTATCCTCAGGATAGATCATCAATATCAGATTGCTTGGGGTCTGCTGATTAGTTGTTGGAAGAAGCCATAGAATTCCATTGTGCGCTGTGGCTTCGGCCAGTGATGTCACGTTCATTAGCCAAATAGTCTAGTCAGTCCCATTCAAGTGAGCGGGCCTGAGCTGCAATACTAAGCATAGCCACTGTACAATATATACAGCTGAGCTGGGTATACTGTGAGGAGGTCGCAAGGCTCACTTCGAACAGCTGATCAGCAGGGGTACTGGATGTCAGACTCCCACCAATCTGATATTGATGACCTAGCCCCAGGATTGGCCACCAATATTGAACTGAGCAAGGAAGGAAGGAAGGAAGTTTCAACTGGGCCCTACATGTCCTTATTTCAATTTTCCCTCCTAAAGGTGTAACCTTGTACTCCTTGTTGGGACATGAACTTGAGCCCCAGTATAAGGGTTCATAATGGGATAGACTGGGATGACCATTGACACTGGTCACCCTCTCCTTCTACACCTTACAAACAAGGTGTTTTGCAAGTGAAGAGGGGATGACCTGTCCTCTGAAGTGCACTCCACCTTTATTTGCTATATATTCTCTAAGAGCTATATTGTGGCGCTATATTCTTGGGTGACTCCTTCTTGCTAGTGCCATGTCATTAGACTTGGAAGATTACTATTATAAGCTACTGTTTACTGTCACCATAGAGATCTCCACTCCTAATGTCCTTCTGATACGTTCGGACGGTTGACGCATGCATGCTGATGACTTGGAGTCCTGCTCTCTGCCCCCTGATGACACTGTTGCGTCTAGTGCGTAGCCCAAAGATGCACGATTAGCGGGTCAGGGTGGGTGGTCCAACGTCACTGCACATCGTACGCATGTTCACTGGACTGCAATGAACGCCATCTACCCACAGGAACCACAAAGGGTGAGTGGCAGCGGGTTATGATTTCTGTATGTACACAGTTGTTGCTGTACCACTTCCAGTGATTTTAATACACTCCAGCTGGGAGTTTTAACCCCTTATGCACCTGTCACTTTATTATATTACTATTTAGGTTACATTATGCACAATCCTATGGGATTCACAATCATGTACTTTGTTTATATCTATATGAATTTTATTTTTTTATGATTATATCACTTAGCCATTTGCACTATGCCAATTAAGCTGTAATCATGTTCTGTATGTGGATATTTAAAGCCTCATTGGTCGACAAAGGCCTCATTGTGCTGGGCTGAAACGATGCTACTGGGCAAATAAACGGGTCCAACACCCTTTCGCCAGAATCTGGAGTGCTGCCTCATCATTTGTATTTGGATCGACTAATGGATTTTTGCCTATATAGTCCCAGAGGGATTGCACCCAACAATACCACTGACTGTGCTGCTGTTATATGTTTTAGCTTTATAGTTAGCTAGATAGAGACAGACATGTACAAATAGTTAACAAAAAAAACAAAAACGTGGTATAGAAGATAACAATGTCTAAAAATATCGCTTAAGGAGAATGTCACTATAGCATCAAGTTGTTGGTCTTAAGAAATTCCACACCAGCAGTTTTCACAGTCAATTATTTTCTTTTAATGACTAAAAACTATTTTCTTTTTTCAGAATCACTGATTGAAAATAATTCTCTCAAAAGAGAATGCCAAATCCAGGCAAATTACTTTTATGAGCAAACTGACAAAACCCATTTTAGCTTCTATGCTCTGTAAAGTAAGACTAACTTCACATCTGTACATATGTGCATCTACATACGTACGGTACACATCTGTATCTATTTAAAGGGATTTATAATGTTATTTTAATTAATGGCTCGTTTCTTTTTAGTTAAGCAGCTATATCCTTCTTGGACATGCCAAATATATTCGATAGATGCAGATCCCGGGTCTGGGGCCTGCACCTATCCTAAGAGGACATTATGCAGCACACACATACATATTATATATAGACTGATCAGTCATTACATTAAAGTCACTAAATTACAAAGGGAGTGTATCTTTCAAGGGTGGAATACATTAGGCACCAAGTGAACGGCCGGTTTTTGAGGTTGAATTGTTGGACACACAAAAATGTGCAAGCGTAAGAATCCAAGAGATTATGACAAGGTCCAAATTCTGAAGTCTAGAAAACAGGATTAGAGAGGTTCCAAAATGGCAAAGGTGTTTAAAAATGTAATGCAGTGGTTAGCGTCTTTCTAAAGGGATCCAAGGAAAGACAACCAGTGACAGGGTCATGAGGGATCAGGGTTGGTCCAATCCCAGAGAAGATCCTTTTATTCAAGTAGAGCTTTAACACCCTCCCTCGCCCCACAGGTTCAACAAATAAAATTCACACCAACTAGGGAATGAGCACTAATATGGGGCCCTCCTTTCCATTTGTTCAGCTTGCAAACCAGCCAATTTCCAGGCTCTCTTCTGTCATACCACTTCTCAGACTATCTGGTGGATACTTTGCATTTAGGTATTCCATGGCACTTCTTGGAGCTGAACTGGTCAGCACTGTTCATGTAATCGACGCTAGTCAATCCAAAACCTGGGCTGGACAAGCAGGTGTTGTTTTGGACTGCCACTGCACAGTGTGAGAAGCCATGCAACCATCTTTGATTACAAGGGTAGACCAGAAATTACTGGATCTGCCACTGAAAAGTTGAAAAGGTGGTCACTGTGTTAGTGTTCTGTTTGCTAGTGCTAGTAGGAGCAGGAGTGTGACTGTTTAGCAAAGGGAGTAGGGAAGTGATTACCAGATTGACTGGGAGATCATGACAGCCCTGAGCCCCAAGCATTGTCTAGTAATAATTTCTGTATGCTAGACCTATAGCATTTATGCCCTAAAAAATTATTGTAAATTTAACAAAGTAAATACAAAAATATGTGATAAACATACTCACTAGGTATGCCCATCCTTGTTTTGACAGTAAAGATAGGAGATCATTTATAGATTGGTGAGGGTCCTACCACTGGGACTCCCACTGATCATGAGAACAGGGACCTTAAAACCCTTGGGGTTCCTAAAAACTAATAGAGTAGCATATCGGGCTTGTTTGCTGCAATTCCAGATACAGTCCATTACAGTGCTCGACTGTTTCCAGATCTCCAGCATAGATGATTGAAGCACAATACTCCTTGCCCGACCTCCTACGTCATTTATTTTGTACAGTGTTCATTTTAGGACATGGTCAGATATCATAGTCATATATCAGAATAATGTCAGTGTGAGACAAAATACTCACCCTGACACCTGACTCTGACGCCTGACTCTGATGCCTGACTCTGACACCTGACTCTGATGCCTGATACTGATACTTGGCCCTGAAACCTGACCCTGACACTGATACCTGACCCTGACCCTAACACCTGACCCTGACTTTGATATTTGACTCTGACATCTGAGTTTGACTTCTTCTCTTAATAGGTCAGGGTCAAAGTCAGAATGAGTTATGTTATAGATATGCTAAATCACACAACCACAGAAAGTCTATAGCTGAGCTTCTGGCTATGTGTCTGAAATGTTGTACGCTAACATTAGTGATGGACGAATATCGGCCGGGACAATTAGTGAATGCGCGTTCGCGATCAAATGTTCGCGAACCGAGAGTTCATGGCGGGCCCCATTCACTTTAATGACAGGCGAACCTGAAAAACCTTCAGTCCCACAACATGGACAGTGATATACCAGAGGGGATCATTGGCAAAAATTCCCACAAAAAATATGTATTTTAATCAGAGATACAAAAAAGAAATGAAAGCAGTACAGCAGAAAAAAAAGGTACAGATGTAGCAGGGGTAACACATACACTCTTAACTCAAATTTCTTAACTCATCTCGTTATCTTGAAACAAAAGCATAGAAAAGCAATTGCTTAACCCAGGGATTTATATAATTTTATGTAGATGCGGACGCTTCTACATCGGAAAAACTATCCGCTGCTTATTTGAAAGATTCCGCGAACACCTAAACTCCTTAAAAACAGGAAAGGGTGTTCCGCGGTTAATAGATCATGTGAATAAGGCACATAGTGGAAATCCCAATGTGCTGACTTTTGCTGGCCTTGAAGTAGTTAACCGCACTGAAAGAGGTGGTGACAGAGAAAGGGAGCTTCTGAGAAGAGAAACTATATGGATCCTACGCACGGATGCATTGGGTCCGCTGGGACTAAATGAAAAAATAGATATGAGCGTATTTTTGTAATGAACCACTCTTGCTTATTGTATTTTCGTATTTTGATTTGTTCTTATTGGTTTATGTATGTTCACATATGCACCTTACATCATTGAAGAGGTCCCGCCTGACTGTAATCCCTGCCCTCCCTCTTGAGAGGCCAGGTGTTGATTACTTAGTAATTAAGCAAATTACTGTGATGATGCGGCTTCCTGTGCACTATAAGTAGGTGCCGTGACCTCTTCAGTGTTGGAAAGCCAGAAGAAGCGCATACACGCGCGAAACGGCTGTTGCTTATTTGCTGCTGTATCTGCAACCCTTGCACCCCCCTCCTGCCATGGAATAAAGTAACCTGCCTATCAACGGTGAGTGCCGCTCGTTTTGTTTTCTTTTTCTTTTTATCACATATCGCTTAACCCAGGGATGCCCAACCTGTGGCACTCCAGCTGTTGCAAAACTACAACTCCTAGCATGCCCGGACAGCCTACAACTATCAGCTTACAGCAGGGCATGATGGGAGTTGTAGTTTTACAACAGCTGGAGGGCCGCAGGTTGAGCATTTAGTTGCATTTAGTTTAGCTAACATGTCTCATAAAGCATGTGTGTTAACCCTGCTACATCCGTAGATGGTGTGCCAGCTGCTATGGAAACAATCCTATATCCAAAGTCTCTTTGTAAAAACTCTATATTTACGAGAATTAAATCCAGTGAAAATTTGTTTCCAATCAACTCATATTTAGCTCTAAAATCATTGTCACGCATATAAATAGTTGGTTGGCAGTGCGTAGGCCACGAGGAATACGGCCCGCTTTATAGTGCTCACTCAATGTAGTTAAATGCAATTCCAGAGCAATTATGCTTTTGGAGTCTTTCTCATAATTACATTTAGTGTCCAATATTGTAGGCGTCGATAAAAAACCGGCATCTCCCGTGCATGCATTAATAATCCTCTCCGCTTCATCGGATGTGTAGGCAAAAATATCTGGTGTAAACAATTCCCCTAAGGGATATGACGTACCTTGGTTGCTCATAGTTAAATGTGTGCCTGCTTACTGGATCAAAGTATACAAAAAATAAATGAAGGAGGCACAGCGCAAAAAAATAAAAAAAGTTAGATGGTAGCAAAATAAAAAAGGTAGATAGTGTGGCAGTGGCTATTGAAACAATCCTATATACAAAGATAATGTATAAATAGAAATTCCACGGCACTCCCACAAATTGTAGTTTAAAAAAAGTGTTCTTTAATCACCAATGCAACATTTCAGTCCTCTCTCTGTGACTTTTCTCAAGCAGTGATACATACAAATGGTGCTGAATACATATATATAGGTGAAATAAATAATTGATAATGATATGTGATTATCTAAAAATCATCAAAAAACATAATTTAAACATTAATATACACATGTGTGATACTTCTCATAAATACAATATTGTGATACATGATCTCCATTAATATTCATAAAACATAATTATATCCACCAACCACATAGAACCATAAAGTGTCCTAATTAGTGTATATTAACCTCTTACGGACACAAGGCGTACCTGTATGCCCTGATGTCCGAGCCATTAAGGACACAGAGCATACAGCCAGGTACGCCCTGTGTATTTCCGATCACCGCCACGCAGCAGGCGGTGATCGGAACAGAGTGCCTGCTGAAATCATTCAGCAGGCACTCTGTGACAATGCCGAGGGGGGTCCTGTGAACCGCCCGTATCGGCGATTGCAGCAAACCGCAGGTCAATTCAGACCTGCGGTTTACTGCGTTTCTGGGTCATTCGGGTCTCCGGTGACCCGATAACCCGGAATAGGATAGTGATCGGTGGTCTGATAATACACCACCAATCACCATCCTTAGATCCTGAGAGGTGGCGGTGACATCACCTCTCAGGATCGCTTCCTATTGGCTTGATGGGCGGGGGTTAACTTCCCCCAGCTCTGCTCTCCTTCTCCACACTGATTCCGTGGAGAGAGGAGCCCGTCGTCCATCAGTGAGCCCAGCACCCCCATCACCCCCACGTGAGCCACCGAAATTCCTAGGGACAGGTTTTAGGGAAAGATTAGATTAGGCAGGGAGATTTTAGGGAAAATAAAAGTTTTATTTTTTGGCTTCACCCTGATCGGGTTTCTGGGGTCCACAGCACACTCAGCTGTGCGACCCTAGACCCCACAGTGGTGCTGCAGCTTGCCCCGCTGATGCCCCCCCGACGCCCCCCCCCCACACACACACACTTTTTTTGGTCACTAGCACTTTTTTTTTTGTTTTGTGCGTGCACAGACTGTGGCCAGCACTTTTAGCGTCTTGCCACTGTTAGCGCATCACCCACTCCACCGCTGATCAGATTCGGACCGCTGATCAGCGAGTTTGAATGTTTTTTTTTTCCACATATTTGAGGCTTTAATTTTTATTTATTATTCTTTTTTTTTTCTGTTAGGGTAGTGAATGTGAACACCCGTCCCCCCCCCCCACACACACACACTAAATAAACTTTTACACACACGCACACACACACTCCCCTATGGCCCGCCAGACGTTCTCGGCCAAGGAGGCATACGCCCTGCTTGCCTCCGAGAGCCCCAGTGAGGACGAGGATGACCCCACTTTCCTCTTGTCATCTGCGTCCTCCTCATCATCTAGTAATGATGATGAGCCCCCAAGGCTGCAGAGCAAGGGGACCTCCATGCCAGGGAGTCCCTGTGGCCCACACTAGTATGAGCCGCACTAGTTTTCCGGCCCACCAGATAAGTCCACCTGAGCCCCCTACTGGGGAACTTGGCTGGTGTACCCCAGAGGATTTTGAGCCCGTGATTCCTGACTTTGTTGGCCAACCAGGAATCCAGATTCCCACAGTGGGCTTCACTGAATATGACTTTTAAGTTTTTTTTTTTCAGTGACCACTTTGTGAGTCTGATGGGCGAACAAGTTTGTTTGCTTCACCAACAGTTCATTGACCGCCTGTACAAAATCAGGCCGGTCATTGATCACTTCGGGGCCGAATTTTTGGAGGCCTATGTACCTGGAAGGGAGGTCGTGGTTGATGAGTCTCTCATTGCTTTCAAGGGCAGACTAATTTTCCGCCAGTATGTTTCCTCTAAGCGGGCGAAGTATGGCGTGAAGCTGTACAAACTTTGTGAGAGTACCTCAGGGTACACTTGCAAGTTTTGTGTGTATGAGGGGCGAGATTCCCGTATTGAACCCCCAGAATGTGCCCCCACTCTGGGTGTTAGCAGGAAACTTGTGTGGGACCTTATGTACAAAAAATTTGCGGTCTACTTGATAAAAGGTGGCCTTGTACAACTCTTTTGTGCTGAGCACTGGCAACACAGGGAAATTCCTGCAGTTCTATGAGGCAGTCCTCAAGGCCCTGAAATTTTCTGACCAGGAAAGAGCAGGCCGGAGTACCTCGGGAACTGAAAGCGCCCAGATCGTCCCTAGCCAACACTTTCCAGGTGTGGTCCCCCATACTGGAAAGAAGAGACGGTCCCCAAAAAAGTGCAAAGTGTGTCACAGGAGGGGGATACGGAAGGACACCACCACTTAGTGTGACACATGCCCCGATCATCCGGGCCTCTGCATTGACGGTGGCATCAGGGAGTACCACACTTCCATGGAGTACAAAATTTATTATCCCCTTCCCCAATTTTTATTCTATTTGGCTACAGACAATCGTCCAGAAAAAAAAAAAAATATATGGCTTGCAGACTTTGGAGACACTAAAACAATTTATTTTTTTTATATTTCAAAAATGATATTATTTTGTTAAACTAAAATAAATAAATAAAAATTTTTGAGGCAAGGTTACAAAAAATTTAAATTCGCAAATTTCATCTCCATTTGCCAATAGCTCTTGTGGAATACCTAAAGGGTTAACAAAGTTTATAAAATCAGTTGTGAATACCTTGAGGGGTGTAGTTTCTTAGATGAGGTCAATTTAATGGAGTTTCTACTCTAGGGGTGCGGCCTCCTATCCCGCAAAAAATTAACTCTCACCATTTGTATGTATCATTGCTTGAGAAAAGTCCCAGTGAGAGGACTGTAACGTTGGTGATTAAAGAACACCTTTTTTAAACTACAATCTGTGGAACTACCGTGGAATTTCTATTTCTACTTTAATCAGGGGCCATTTTTTATGCTTCTGAAAGGTAAACTCTCAGAAATGTGGCCCTTCTGGAGCCTAGAAGAATTGTATTTCCTATCGGTTTGATGTATACAAATGTGCAGCACTCCACCGTTTTTGTATCCTGCAGAGTCCATTAAAAAAATGCATACGTTAATATAAATATTTTTTCTACCATGGAACTGTATGGTGAACGGACGCCACTGTACGGCATCAGTCTGAGGCATCTCTTAATGCATACATTTTTAGTATGCATTAAATGGGTGGCAAAAATAGGATGTGAACCCACCCCTAGTGTCAAAATAAGCACCAGTACACATTGGAGCAGCGTGGTGGAGAGGGGAGGCCACCATGTACTTAAAGAGCGCTACCTGGTCCTGGTGGTCATGTATAAGGACTGTGTTTCCCAAGGATCATTTTCTACTGGGAAATACAGGGCACTGTATAATACACTAGAATCTCTATAATATAAAGATATTAGCCTTACCCCTGAATAATAATACAATTAGGTGGTCATTTATTATATAGCAATATGTCTATGTTAGGCATATTTCTGACACAGATTGTGGCGGAAAGGTACTTAGCACCGCAATCTGCATATTTTTCCCAGTCATGCCAGGTCTAAAAAAGGATGGTGTGGGCAGGGAAAGGGATACAGTTATGGCCATCCAGTTATTGGATACCACCACCATACATTGACCAGATAACACCTCTGTACAGTGACCGGATAACACCGCTATACCGTGACCGGATAAAAGGGTATAAGAGGACACAGTACAAGGAATGACTAGGGGCACTGCACAGGGTGCAATAAGAGGGCACAATGCAGGGTATAAGGGGGCACAGTATGGGGTGGAGGGCACAGTCACTTGACCCTGTGACATTAAAAGGTCCTTATGGTGAATGCGGTTCATACCCCACTATAATGAGAGGCAGAAGAGTAAGACAGGGGTATGATTATGTGGGTAGAGATAAAAAATGTTACAGTACAGGCCCCAAAAATTAGCCAATAGGCATTCACCTGACAGCAAAGAACTTAGGATTATGTGGTTGGAGGTACATTAGGCGGTCACAGGATAAATATGTAACTGTCAGCCAGTACAGGCCTCAAATATTAGGCATTCACCTGACATAAAAGGCCTTTTATGCCGCTGTATATACATAAGGCAAGCACCATTCTTTGTTCTGGGTGGTGGCGGATATGTGTGGGCTGGCATAAGGAAATTCAATTACACGTGGTCATCGCAGGTGTTGAATTCCTTCGAGATCCATGCCTCATTCATTTAAAAACGTGAGGTAGTCCACACTGTCGTGAGCTAGGTGAGTGCGCTTATCGGTCACGATCAAGCTTGCTGCACTGAGCGTCCTTTTGGACAGGACACGCTACAAGAGTTCCATGGCAAATTGTGGCAGCTCTAGCCACAGGTCAAGGCTGCACACCAAGTAGTTAAGGGGTTCCTCGTTTCTCAGAGCGTCCACATCTGCTGTTAACCTGATGTAGTCAGACACCTGTCGGTCTAGGCGTTCCCTGAGGCTGGATCCGGAGGATGGCTGTCGATGGATTGGCTGCAAGAATGATCTCATATCCGAAGTGACCAACACATCTTCAAACCACCCTCTTTTTGCAGACGTGGTAGAATTGGTACCTGTTTCGCTGAGGGTGGAAATTCCTCTGCCAGGGCCCGCAACAGCAGAATGTAGCATCTCTCGCAGCAAGGCCTGGAAATGCTGCATTCTGACAGCCCTCATGATTCTGGTAACATGTCTGCCATTTTGTGTTTGTACCGGGGGTCTAAGTACTTTGCCACCCAGTACAGGTCCTTGACCTCTATTCTTTTTATACGGGGGTCCCTCTTCAAACACTGGAGCATGAAAGCCCAGCATGAAATTGGAAGCGGTGGAGCGCCCTGGCTCCTGCTCATCGCCCAGGAGAATGTTATCCTCGGTCTCCTCCCCCCAGCCACAGACAACACCAGGGATCCCAGAAAAGTTTAAAGCCTGCTCTTCTTGCTCCTCCTACTCCTTCCCCCAGCAACCATCCCCCTCTGACTGCTCTCCATACTCCTGCTTACTTGTCTCAAATGAAGTAGACCCCCCTGGGAATTCATTCAGCATTGCGACTTCCTCATCTTCTAGCTCCTGCTCATCGACGGCTTGATCAATGACACGACGCAATGCACGCTCCATAAAGAAGGTGTAAGGTACGATGTCACTGATGGCGCCCTCGCTGCGACTGACCAGTTTGGTGATCTCATCAAATGGCCACAGAAGTCTGCATGCATCGCACATGAGCAGCCACTGGCGCGATGAAAAGAAACCAAGCTCCCCAAAACCTGTCCTGCCACAGAGTTCGTACAGGTAGTCGTTAACTGCACGTTTCTGCTGGAGCAGCCTATCAAGCATATACAAGGTGGAGTTCCAGCGAGTAAGGCAGTCACAAATCAGACATCTGACTGTGTCGCCGCTGAACGTCAGCAAGGCGAGCCATGGCAGTGTAAGATCTTCTAAAATGGCCAGAGATTTTCCTGGCCTGCCACAAGACATCCTGGACCCAGGGGTATTTGGCAATGAATCACTGCACGACTAAGTTCAAGACGTGTGCCATGCACGGCATGTGTGTCATTTTGCCCTGTGTGAGCGTGCTCAGCAGATTGGCATCGTTGTCACACACCACTTTAACAACTGTCAAATTGAGCGGGGTTAGCCACTGATCGGCCTATGATCACAGAGCTGAAAGCAGTGCAGGACCAGTGTGGCTCTTGGCTTCCAGGCACAACAGCCGCAGCACAGCATGACAATGTCTCACCTGGCACGTCGAATAGGTTCTGGAGAGCTTGGGGGGTGCAGCGGAAGAGGCGGTAGCAGTGGATTAGGAGGAGTCAGTCGAGGAGGAGACGGAGGATGGAGTAGAATGAGG
Source organism: Bufo bufo (assembly GCF_905171765.1). Taxonomy (NCBI): domain Eukaryota; kingdom Metazoa; phylum Chordata; class Amphibia; order Anura; family Bufonidae; genus Bufo; species Bufo bufo. The sequence continues at coordinate 146,708,287 of NC_053396.1, read as the reverse complement.
AGAAAAAGAGGCAGGCCTGCATGCAATCCATGGTGGTAACACCAAATCCACACGGGTGCCACGGGTTACATGCTTGATGGCCGTCAAAAAGGTTCACCCAGTGGGCAGCAAAAGTTATGTACCTTCCCTGCCAGTGTTTGCTAGACCACGTGTCTGTGATCAGATGTATCTTGGCACCTACACTGTGTGCCATAGATATACTAACTTGCAGCTGAACGTGGCCATATAGTCCAGGGATGCCCTTCTGGGAGAAATATTTCCTTCCAGGGACATTCCATGGCCACAAATTTTCTAAAGGCCTCTGAGACCACCAATTTATATGGCAGTAGTTGGTGGTCTAGCAGTTTCCAACAAGCCAGCGGTCAGCCATTGGGCAAGAGGATTATCCGGCATCATCATTTTTTTACACTCGAACATTTGGGCCACGGAAGCCTGCCTTCTGCCAGATGAACGAGACTACGGCATGGTGGAAAATGGAGTGGAGAACAAATGGGAGGAGAGAGGAAAAGGATAAGAGGCAGGACGTGGAGCGCCAGGAGTGTGTCTTTGTGGGTTCTGACCGCGTTGCTCCCACTAGGCTCGGTGATGGGAGGCCAGGTGCCTTATTAAGGCGGTCGTCCCTAGGTGAGTGTTGGGCTTATCGCGACTTATGCGTTGACAGCACAGGCTTCATATGGCAACACTATTGTCAGCAGCTGATACATTAAAAAAAGCCCACACTGCGGAGCCATGTGCCTGGGAGTGCAAGATGTGACTGTGCATGGTGTATGGCTCGCTTCAGATACATTTGCAGTCTGCTTTTTGCCTCCTGTGCACTGCGAGTTCTGTCTGCTTCTCCTCCATCTCCTCCCTTTCTGCTGATCCGTCTCTCACTCTGAACTCCCCTCCTCTTCCTCTGTTGTGGGAAACCATGTGACGTCCATCAACACGTCATCATTGTCACCTTCACCACCACTGATATTAGAGATTTTGGGGTAGGCAGCAACAGTGGGGACCACCCTCCTTGGGCTGATCTGGGTACGCTTGGTGGCGGCCGTTGCTACCTCCTCTTCCTCATCAGATGCCAAGAATGGCTGCGCATTGGTAAGGTCTGGGAATGGATGGGAAAATAATTCCTCTGACTCGAGTGGAGGGGCTATGGTGGTGGTGGTGTCTTTGGGGATGCACACAGCAGAGAGTGAGGAGGGTGCAGATACTGAGGATGAGAAGGGTGCAGAAGCAAAAGGTTAAGTGAGCCACTCAACCAACTCTGGTGCTTCCTTTGACATAATTGCACGCACCTTCTCCAACCTCCCACTTAGGCTCCATCCTGGTGCACCTGACCAACCCCTACCACCCCTGCTGAACGACCTGCCTCTTCCTCTGCCTGTCATTTTTAAAATGACCCTGTGCCAAAGTCTCTAGAGAAGAGCAGTACTTGTGGAAGCTGATATATGGCAGGCCTCAATCAGTTGTTAGTTTAAGCAGGTATATCACCCTCAAGCAGTAATTTTGTGGACACAGGTATTTGGAAAACCTCTATAACTATTTTGTGGAAGCTGATATATGGCAGGCCTCAATCAGTTGTTAGTTGAAGCTGGTATATCAAAACCTGAAATATGTATTTTGTGGACGCAGGTATATGGAAAACCTCCATCACTATTTTGTGGAAGCTGATATATGGCAGGCCTCAATCAGTTGTCAGTTGAAGCTGGTATATCATCCTCAAGCAGTAATTTTGTGGACGCCGGTATATGGAAAACCTCTATCACTATTTTATGGATGCTGATATATGGCAGGCCTCAATCAGTTGTTAGTTGAAGCTGGTATATCACCCTCAAGCAGTAATTTAGTGGACGCAGGTATGTGGAAAACCTCTATCACTATTTTGTGGAAGCTGATAGATCGCGGCCCTCAATCAGTATTTTCTGGAAGCATACAAATGCACTATAATATACTTTCTATGTTAGAAAGTATATTATAAGTATATCACACCCTCTGTGTATCACACCTATCGATAGCACACCATTACCAGTCCTTAAAAGGACTTTTGTGGCCCTATTAGGTAGTGTTTGGTGTCCCTAAGTTCCTAACAGCAGTCGGGCGATTGTGCGGCCGTGCCCTCCTTTGGGAGCTTCCTCAACAATAACCATTGTCATTTGAAATTCTTTATTTCTCATGATGCTTCCACCATTCCTTTTCTTGATCTGTCCTTCATGGTGACCATATCATGCAACAGGTTTTTACCAGCACGTTCCACAAGGACACGGCCGGTAACACTACTCTTATGGCCACATCCTGTCATCCCTTGCATGTGGTGTATAATGTCCCTAAAGAGGAATACATCCGGGCAAGACGAAATTGCTCTAGCTAAATTGCATTTGAAAAGGAGATGGAGGTTGTGGCCAATAGACTAGTTGAATGTAAGTATCCCCCTGGACCCTCAATCGTGCCAAGATATGTGCATCAGCCAGGCCCAGAGAGCATTTAGTTTTTGCCGAAACCACACGGTCCGACAGCTAAAAATATTTGAAAAAATTTCATAAAGAGACTACACAATGTACTCCCTCATTTGTAACTAATTACACTACTGAATTTTCGCAAATTTGTTGCATTGTCAGAAGACATCTATCTGTCGTGCTCCTACCATAGCGCAAAAAAATTGTCCTAGTTTGTTTTCTGACAGCAACAAAAATACAAACAAAAAATCCACTTGGTTAAGACATAAGGGTAGTTTTAAATGCGGTCATCGCATTTGCACCTGCTGTAACTTCATGCAAATGGGTTCCTCTATATATTCCACAGCTATTGATTTAAAACAATATGTCAACTGTAATATTAGTCATGTGGTTTACTGTACTACCTGCTCGAGCTGCTGTCTCCAATATGTTGGCTGTACCACCAATAGTCTGAAAGTTAGAATCTGCAGACACTTGTTTGATATTCCACACACCAAAACTAGAAATGTCTCAGCCGTCAGTCTTCATTTTGTGGTTGTTCATTAGGGTAATACCGCAGGGTTCAAGTCAAAGCACTGGAAAGGGTTAATCCTCCCATCAGAGGTTGAGACTACAAGTGCAAACTTTTGAATAGGGAATCCTGCTGGATTTTCCGCATGGGCTCCTGTGTCCCAAAGGGATTAAATCACAAACATGATTTGATCCTGCATTATTGATCCTTTTCTATACACTTTTGTTCATTGAAGATTTTAAAATTATTTGTATTCTTACGGTATGTCCAACTTTTTATTACTATGTGAGTAGGGGGTGTGGTCTGTGTTTTTGCTGATCGCAATCACCTGTGATTGGCAAGGCTTCAGCTATTTAAATCCCAGCTAGTCAGTATGAAACCTGTCATGAGTAAGGATCAGTAATAGGAGATCCGAACTGCATAGACCTGGTTGCTATGTTGGATTTTTAATTACTATTTGCTTTTTGGAATAAAGAACGTCACTTTTTGGAAGCTGGACTCTCCATTTATTTTCAAGTTTCACTATTGTGCGCCTGGTTTCCAGCGCAGTCCGTGCCTCCATTACCAGTGAAATCGGGAGAGCGCAGCCTTGGACTTTCTTTGCCAGGTTTTATTGCAAAAGAATATGGCGCGCGCGAACATCGCCATATGTTCGGCGAATCGCGAACAAGCAAAGTTCGCCGCAAAACGACCGCCAGGCGAACCGCAAGGCCATCTCTAGATAACATGTTATGGTGTTAAGACACGTGCTTTAGATTCAGTGTCCCTGGGTTCAAAACCCCTTTCAGGCTTTTAATAAAATTTATATTTTATTGAGCCCTAGATAAGAGACAAATTCAAGTTATGTGTGATGTAAGTAGTCCTTACAGGGACCAATCCACAAAGGAGCCCCCAGCTCATGGCTGCACCTACAGTGAGAGGAGTGGAGCAGGTTGCAGCCTGCAACTAAATAGTGTAGATGGCAATAGAGTTTCACTGACACTGTCACCTAGCCTTGCTGGGGGTCAGTGCCACGCTACCTCTTCACTATCTGTCCCTGTAATAAAGTGAGTGACAGAGGATGAGGACAGTCATAAGAACTTACTGCTGTCTGGGGTCAGGGGAGCTCTGTTAGTCTCAAAATTAAGCCTGACATTGAGGCTCAGCCAATCAGTGCTAGGCTTATTTTCTCCTCCAAGATGTCATGCCATCAGCACAGCACACAAGCTAGAGCTGGCTGTATCTAGAGGGCCAGCAGTGGAGCTTAGTCTCCGGAGGACACAATATACATGAGAATGAGGCTGGGTAGAGAAATACCTCTGCAGGACTCCACTGCCACATCCTGGGTTGGGCTGGCCATAGACTCTACAGGAAAATTTCCCAGTGGGCTGATGCCCAATCCCTCATCACTGCTACTGATCAGGTACATAATGATATGATGCTCTCAGTGGTAATTAACACAGAGAGCATCAGGTACTTATGTACCTGGCCAGTGGCCACAGGAGCCTCTTGAATTCAACTGTATGGCTGTTCCCAGGATAACAATACAGTTGAATACTCATGGCTCCCTGCCCTGCTGTTTACCCTCGTAGGCCAAAGGCCTCTATATGAGGCAGTGGACAAATGTTGCAGGGACACAGACTTCTCAGGCTAAAGGCTGGAAAAGCCCTGTGACCTGCACCAGAGACAGTGACTTAGAATAGCACTTACGTATTTTTTCTTCTTCTTTCTTTGGCCAGTTGGGGTGCATACTACTGGGGCACTATAGGGTTCAGTCCAGACAGCATGCTGGCTTAGAGAAATTTAAAGGAGTAGAAGGACAGAACTTAACAGGGATAGCTTCTGGGGCAGTGCTGCACTGTGGTATTTGGTTCTGCTTGGGCAGTATTTTGTGCTGACTCTGCTTACTTGTATTGGCCCCACCTACTTTTGGTGACCTTGCCTACTTGTGTTGAACAACCTTCTATCAGTTTGGACCCTCCTACAACATTGGGCCACTTTTATTTTTATTTTTTTCCAGGGCAGCTTTAATTTCCCAGTCCTCCCCTGCTTTTCACTTATCTACAGGACAGGTGATAAATGTCTGATTGCTGGGATCTCACCACCGAAACTCCATCCAATCACCTGTGAAAAGGTGCTAAATGTTAATTGTGGGGGGGGACGGGACTTTAATTTCCACGTGAGCTGTTAATTCCCATAGAATTCACTGCAGAGTACAACCCCCTAATATTTTTGCTTGCTGGTAGGGATTTTGTGAAATGCTCTTGAGGCATGATCTGTATTATAAACAATATATTTATATATCCAAATTATCTACCTACTGTAATATAGTAAGCACAGTGACGACGTTAACATTTCTAATAGATATTTTAGAGAAAAGACTAAAATGCATTTTATAGGCTTAAAATCAAATATGACAATTAATGAGATGAGTGCCAGATTTGATGTTACTGTACATTAGTTTAATTATATAAAACCAGAGACTTTGATGTTATGTAAAAAAGGGAATGCTCTCTTTGATGTCAACTTGTTTGCCTGCAAGGGGAAAATGGCACTTTAAAGGCATTGGGAAGTTAACTTATTTTGAGTTCAGTACACTTTGTGATGCAATTAACATGAGGTTCTCCAAGTCCTTGGCACAGCAAGTTTACCTATTGCTCAAAAAATAAATGCACAATCGGCAAATGGCGACATGGTGAAATGATCAATTATTTTATTTTGTATATTAATGATCAACAAAATCTTGACTTGTTGCGATTAATTCTATAGAGATTAGAAAGGCAATTAAAATTATCCCTATCCGGATAAATTCCCAGAAGAATTGTATAAAACAGTTTAGAACTCAGTAAATTGCTTGTTTTATCTCATAGAGAGTCAATTGACAAAATATAATGGAGGAACATAATGATAAAAACTGCAAATTAGATGACATTGGACATTGGTCGCTTGAATAGGTGTCGTGTTTGTGTATACTCATTTTTTGGCTATAGCAACTAAGATGTTTTAGTGGCTACAGTTTCACAGATTTTGCTGAACATTTAGACATTTAAAGAGAATCCATCAATCACAGACAAATACTGGCACATTTTATAAATGCACTAACTATGCCCTAGTTCTGCACATTGCGTAGTTTTGTTCTGGTGAGGGGCTCACTTTATGTGACGGTAAGATCCATTTCACATCACAGGTAGAAGATCCAATTACATGTACATCATTTTAGATAAAAATAAAGATGAATCATGGCACGTAGGAGACTAAATACGTTCCTAAGGCCTCATGCACACGACAGTATTTTTTCACGGTCCGCAAAACGGGGTTCCGTTGGTCCGTGATCCGTGACCGTTTTTTCGTCTGTGGGTCTTCCTTGATTTTTGGAGGATCCATGGACATGAAAAAAAAAGTCGTTTTGGTGTCCGCCTGGCAGTGCGGAGCGAAACGGATCCGTCCTGACTTACAATGCAAGTCAATGGGGACGGATCCGTTTGACGTTGACACAATATGGTGCAATTGCAAACGGATCCGTCCCCCATTGACTTTCAATGTAAAGTCAGGAGTTAATATACCATAGGATCGGAGTTTTCTCCAATACGATGGTATATTTTAACTTGAAGCGTCCCCATCACCATGGGAACGCCTCTATGTTAGAATATACCATCGGATTTGAGTTAGATCGTGAAACTCATATCCGACAGTATATTCTAACACAGAGGCGTTCCCATTGTGATGGTGACACTTCAAGTTAGAATATCCTACGAACTGTGTACATGACTGCCCCCTGCTGCCTGGCAGCACCCGATCTTTTACAGGGGGCTGTGATCCGCACAATTAACCCCTCAGGTGCCGCACCTAAAGGGTTAATTGTGCGTATCATAGCCCCCTGTAAGAGATCAGGTGCTGCTAGGCAGGAGGGGGCAGACCCCCTCCCTCCCCAATATTATATTCATTGGTGGCCAGTGCGGCCTCCCCTCTCCCCCCCCAGTTAAAATCACGTTCCGAATCCCCCATCATTGGTGGCCAGTGCAGCCTCACCTCTCCCCCCCCCCTAGTTAAAATCACGACTTGAATGGGTCCGTAAACCGTTGTCCGTCAAAAAAATAGGACAGGTCCTATTTTTTTGACGGACAGGAAACACGGATCACGGCCGCGGATGAACAACGGTGCACTTTCCGAGTTTTCAACGGACCCATTGAAAGTCAATGGGTTCGCAGAAAATCACGGAAAACGGAACAACGGCCACGGATGCACACAACGGTCGTGTGCATGAGGCCTTAAACAGATTCTCGAAGACTGAAGTATTGATGATCTATCCTTAGTATTGATTATCAATATCAGGAGTCTGACCCCCACTGCTCAGCTATTTGCAGCGCCAAAATAGACATCGGAACTACACAGCTCCATCAACTCTATAGTGGCAGGGGCTGGTTACCACAGGTCTGCTCCCATTCAGCTGATTAGTGGGGTGCTGGGTGTCAAACCGATCAGACATAAATGACTTATCTCAACGATCTGTCAATATTAAAGTATAGACCAGACTTTATTATATGTCCTATTTGTCTGCTCAGTTTATGATGTTTTTAAAGAGGACCTGTCACCTCTCTGTTTTAGTTAACCACTTGTATTCCTCGAGGCATAAAGATTCTGCAGCCTCTATTCTGTTGTGCCATTCCTCTATTATTCCTACTCAAAATGTATGACTAAATTGCCAGCAGTCTGCTATATAGATCCAACTGGGTATTCTCAGTTGGGGTGTGTCCACACACAGTATGAAACTGGCAGCACTGACAGGGTAGTGCCAGACTGTGTAGGAGACCCCCCCCCCAAACTGGTAACACCCAGAGGGGCTTTTATTGCAGACTGCTGGATTTTCATTCATAAGCTTCCAGCAGGAAGAATAGAGGAACGGCACAGCAGAATAGATGCTCCAAAATTGCTATTGCGTGGAGAATGCAAGTACTTATTAAAACAGACGTCTTTGGAGAAGTGACAGATTGTCTTTAACAGCATCATAAACTGTCAAGAGACATACCTATGATGTATAAAGGTGATATCTGGTGTATACTTTAACATTGTTAGATATCAAAATCTTTACAATGTCGCTATGTCAATGAATTCACAGGTCTCACAGGATACTGACAGCATACATGAGTAGAATTATCAAAGATCAACATGCATAAACAGGTCAAGATCTTTTTTATATGTCTTTTTGCCTAACTTTATTACTTTGTGGACTTGTCTCTTCTACATTTATGTTGTTGTTGTTAGTTGAAGTGATTTAACCCCATAAGGACACGTGCCATACATGTACGGCGCTGGTGGACGTTGAAGGCCAGCGCTGTACATGTACAGCGGGATGAACTCGCGGGTGCAGGTGCTGCTCACACCCGATCAGCGGCAGAGGTCCGGCAGTCACTGATAGCCGGACCCCCGCTGTATGCGCCGGCATCGGTGAAAACACCAATGCCCTCCGCATTAAGCCTCGCACTGCCGCGGCACGTGCGGGATAATGCCGAGTGCGTGGTGGCCATCGGGTCCCCACACTGCTGTGGCAGAGAAGGCAGCCCGATGCCTTTCTTAAACATCGTGGCTGCCTTCCGTGACAGCCTGTGAGATCAAGCCCCCTGGATCTCACAGGCAAGCAGGCTGAAGTGTATTAGAGTGTGTAATACACTTACAGCCAATGCATCACAGTAAGAAGTATTGTGATGCATTGTAAAGAGGATCAAACCCCCAAAAGTTGAAGTCCCAGAGTGGGACAAAAAATAAAGTGAAAAAAAAGTTAAAAAAAATAACATTTTACACAAAAATTGTCCTTTTCCCAAAATAAAATGATAAAAAATTGTACAAAATAGGAAAAAAAGTAGACATATTACCGCATCTGTATCGATCGGCTCTATAAAAATATCACATGACCTAACCCGTCAGATGAACACTGGCAAAAAAAAAAAAACTGTGCTAAAAAAACAATTTTTTGTCACCTTACATCACTAAAAGTGCAACACCAAGCGGTCAAAAAGGTGTATACCCCCCAAAATAGTACCAATCTAACCATCACCTCATCCCACAAACAATTAGCCCCTACCTAAGACAATCACCTAAAAAATAAAATTCTATGGCTCTCAGACTTTGGAGACACTAAAACATTGATTTTTTTGTTTCAAAAATGAATTAAATTAAAATAAATTAAAAAAAGTTTACACATTAGGTATTGAAACGTCCATAACGACCTGCTATATAAAAATATCACGTGACCTAACCCCTCAGGAAAACACCGTAAAAAAAAAGAAAACGGTGTCAAAAAAGCAATTTTTGTCACCTTACATCACAAAAAGTGTAATAGTAAGCAATTAAAAAGTCATATACACCCCCAAAATAGTGTCAAACCGTCATCTCATTCTGCAAAAAATTAGACCCTACCTAAGACAATCTCCTACAAAACTATGGCTCTCAGAATATGGAGACACTAAAACATTTTTTTTTTGTTTAAAAAATGCTGTTATTCTGTAAAACTTAAATAAATAAAAAAGTATATATATCAGATATCGCCGGGTCCGTAAGAACCTGCTCTATAAAAATATCACATTAACTAACCCCTCAGGTGAACACCATAAAATAAATAATAATAACGATGTAAAAAAGCCATTTTGTGTCACCTTACATCGCAAAAAGTGTAATACCAAGCGATCAAAAAGTCATATGCACCCTAAAATCATACCAATCAAACCATCATCTCATCCTTCAAAAAATGAGACCCTACATAGGACAATCTCTCAAAAAATAAAATAAAAATATGGCTCTTGAAATATGGAGACACTAAAACATATTATCTTTTGTTTCAAAAATGCTGATATTATGCAAAACATAAAAAAGTATACATATTAGGTATCACCGCATCCATAAGAACCTGCTGTAAAAAATATCACATGTCCTAACCCCTCAGATGAACACCGTAAAAAAAAACTTACATCACAAAAAGTGTAAGACCAAGCAATCAAAAAGTCGTATCCACCCTAATTTAGTACCAATCAAACCATCACCTCATACCCCAAAAATTAGCCCCTACGTACATAAGACAGTCACACAAAAAATAAAAAAAACTATGGCTTTCACAATTTATTCAAAAATGCTTTATTTTGTAAAACTGAAACAAACAACCCAAAAAAGTAGTCATATTTGGTATTGTTGCGTCCGTAACAACCTGCTCTATAAAAATACCACGTGATCTTACCTGTCAGATGAACATTGTAAATAACAAAAAATAAAAACATTGCCAAAACAGCTATTTTTGTTACCTTGCCTCACAAAAAGAGTAATATAGAGTAACCAAAAATCATATGTACCCTAAAATAGTACCATATCCTATAGTTTCCAAAATGGGGTCACTTTTTTGGAGTTTCTACTCTAGGGGTTCTTCAGGGGGTCTTCAAATGTGACAATAATTTTAAATTATCCCAGTGAAATCTGCCCTCCAAAAACCATACAGTGTTCTTTTCCTTCTTCTCCTTGCCATGTGCCCGTACAGCAGTTTATGACCACATATGGGGTGTTTCTGTAAACTACAGAATCAGGGCAATAAATATTGAGTTCTGTTTGGCTGTTAACTCTTGCTAGAAAAAATTGATTAAAATGGAAAACCTGCCAAAAAAGTGAAATTCTGAACTTTCATCTACATTTTCCTTTTAATTGTTGTGGAACATCTAAAGGGTTAATAAAGTTTGTAAAATTAGTTTTGAATACCTTGAGGGGTGTTGTTTCTAAAATGGGGCCATTTATGGGTGGTTTCTATTATGTAAGCCTCGCAAAGTGACTTCCGACCTGAAATGGTCCTTAAAAAGTAGGTTTTGGAAATTTTCTGAAAAAAATTAAGATTTGCTTCTAAACTTCTAAGCCTTCTAACGTCCCAAAAATAGAAAGTGTCATTTACAAAATGATCCAAACATGAAGTAGACATATGGGAAATGTAAAGTAATAACTATTTTAGGAGGTGTCACTATCTGTTTTAAAAGAAGAGAAATTGACATTTTGAAAATTGCAAATTTTTCCACATTTTTTGTAAATTTGGTATTTTTTTATAAATAAAAATAAAATATTTTGACTCAAATTTACTACTGTCATGAAGTACAATATGTGACAAGAAAACAATCTCAGAATGGCTTGGATAAATAAAAGCATTATCGTCACATAAAGTGACACGTGCCAGATTTGGAAAAAATGGCCTGGTCCTTAGGGTGAAAAATGGCAGGGTCCTGAAGGGGTTAATAAGGATAAAGTTTTTTTTTTGTTCTTGGTGATGTTTGCAAGGGTTCAGGGCAGGGGCAGACTGGAAATTTAAAGTAGCCCTGGAAAAAAACAAAAAAACTAAAATTGGACCAGAGTTATAGGTGGGTCCAAATTGACAGAAGGTTGTTCAATAGAAGTAGGTTGGGTCAGCAATACTGTAGTGCAGCACAAAATACTTCCTTAGCAGAACCACGTACCACAGTGCAGCACAAAAAACTCTCACTTCCGGTGCAGCATTGAACTCTATCACCGTCCTGAGGATAGCATTAAAGTTGAATGCATCATAGCACATTCTTCTGCCAGCCAGGTCCATAAGCACCAGTTGTTCCTAGTATTAATGAATGCTGAAAGCATTGGATCGCTATGTACCCTACTGGTGGCCACGAGGAGGGCTTGGGTGGCCCCTGGGGCATTAGGCCAGAAATTTACCTGTATAGTTTATGGCCAGTCTGCCCCTACCTCAGGTTCTAGATAGGGTTGACTGAGCACAACAGTACAGAGAGGAGCAAGAGAAGTTGGGCATCCATGTACATTGTAGCCCTCACTGATATATCATGAGTAGCGATAAACAAGAGGGGCAATATTCAATTTTGCAATATTTAGCAAATATATAGACAAATATTCGTCATATATTCGCTAATTTGCGAATTCACTATCTTCGTACACTAATATTTGTGTAATGCGCATGCAAAAGGGGCGTGGCCTAATTCAAGAACTATTTTCAAACTACCCGAAGATTTTAGAAGATTGGAAAAGATGATCACTGTAAGTATTTTGACATTACAGCAGTGTATTTGATTACATTTCACATGCATGTCAGACCAGTCACTTTATATGCAGATAGAGTGTTATAAAATATTTGTGATTGCGAAAATCGCCACTTATGATCCAATTTTTTTTTTTTTTTACGCTATACATATAACTTCACTTTTTATCAGGTCTGAGTAGATATTACTAATTGGTGCACTAAGTATTGTTGTAATATCACAGCACTATGTCTGTAGCATGTATGTATGGACAGCAGAGAAATATCTCTCACATGCACATTGCACATCCATTTTCCTACCGCACACTATATACTCCACACACACACACACAGTCTATAGATTAGAGTTTGTGTCCTGTTGTTCAGGACTCAGGAGAAGCTTTCTTTGTCTTACCGCCAGTATTTGCTGATTCATTTAGAGTTACCCAGGGTGCAACACGGGGAGGCGAACCAGCTTTACACCCCATACCGTACCGTCACTTTACTAGACAGGTACATCTCTGCTCAGCTGGCCAATATCCGATTGCTCAGACCCCACACACATACAATCTCAATACAATTCAATTTTATAACGGTAACATTAAATCTAATATTTCCTGTTTAACCACCTGCCATCTGGGCCATTTGCCCCCTTCCTGACCAGGCCAAATTTTGCAAAACTGACATATCTCACTTTATGTGGTAATAACTTTGGAACACCTTTATTTATCCAAGTCATTCAGAGATTGTTTTCTCATGACACATTGTACTTCATGATAGTCATAAATTTGAGTCAAAATATTTCACTTTTATTTATGAAAAAATCCCCAATTTACCCAAAAATTTCAAAAAATTCGCAATTTTCTAAATTTCAATTTCTCTGCTTTTAAAACAGAAAGTGATACCTCATAAAATATTTATTATTTAACATTCCCCATATGTCTATGTTGGCATCATTTTGGAAATGTCATTTTATTTTTTTAGGACGTTAGAAGGCTTAGAAGTTTAGAAGCAATTCTTCAAATTTTTAAGAAAATTGCCAAAACCCACTTTTTAAGGACCAGTTCAGGTCTGAAGTCACTTTGTGGGGCCTACATAGTGGATACCCCCATAAATTACCCCATTGTAGAAACTACACCCCTCAAGGTATTCAAAACCGATTGTACAAACTTTGTTAACCCTTTAGGCGTTCCACAAGAATTAAAGGAAAATGGAGATCAAATTTTTAAATTTCACTTTTTTGGCAGATTTTCCATTTTAATAAAATTTTTTCTTTAACACATCGATGGTTAACAGCCAAACAAAACTCAATATTTATTACCCAGATTCTGCGGTTTACAGAAACACCCCACATGTGGTCATAAACTGCTGTATGGGCACACGGCAGGGCGCAGAAGAAAAGGAACTCCACATGGTTTTTAGATGCCATGTCCCATTTGAAGCCCCCTGATGCACCCTTACAGTAGAAACTCCCAAGAAGTGACCCCATTTTGGAAACTAGGGGATAAGGTGCCAGTTTTATTAGTACTATTTTTGGGTACATATGATTTTTTGATCATTCATTATAACACTTTATGGGGCAAGGTGACCAAAAAATTGGTTGTTTTAGCACAGTTGCTATTTATTTATTTTTACAGTGTTCACCTGAGGGGTTCAGTCAAGTGACATTTTTATAGAGCAGATTGTTACGGACGTGGCTAAACCTAATATGTATACTTTTTCTCATTTATTAAAGTTTTACACAATAATAGCATTTTTTAAACAAAAAATTATGTTTTAATGTGTCCATGTTCTGAGAGCTATAGTTTTTTTATTTTTTGAGAGATTTTCTTATGTAGGGGCTCATTTTTTGCGGGATGAGGTGACGGTTTAATTGGTACTATTTTGTGGGACATACGCATTTTTGATCACTTGGTGTTGCACCTTTTGTGATGCAAGGTGACAAAAATTGCTTGTTTTTACACAGTTTTTTTTTTTTTTTTTTACGGTGTTCACCCGAGGGGTTAGGTCATGTGATATTTTTATAGAGCTGGTTTTTACGGACGCGGAAATACCTAATATGTATACTTTTTTTTATTTTTTCTATTTTTAACTTTTTTTTTTCATTCCTTACTTGGGGACTTTTTTTTTTTACATGTGAAACTTTTTTTTATTTTTTTATTTTCAACCTTTTATTTAAATTTTTTTTATTTTACACTTTTCGTCCCCCATAAGGTCATACAAGACCTCTGGGGGACATTTGCTTCACTTTTTTTTTTTCACTGTTGATTTCTCCTGTAACTGGGGCTGACATAGTAGCCCCAGTAACAGGACAAATGCACCCCTAGAGAGGCTGTACAGCAGCAATCCAGCGCTGTACAGCCTCAGAGAAGGGCTGATCGAGGTCTCTGAGAGACCTCACACAGCTCCTGCACTCTCCGGTCACAGCGGTCACATGACCGCCGGGCCGGAACAGGAAGCGCACAGCGCTTCCTTCTCTGCAGACACAGCGCTCGGTGAGCGCTGTGTCTGCAGCAATCTAGAAGGCAGGGACACCTGGGCACTGTCCCTGTCTTGTCTTAGGGTTTCCCTGCTGTCACTGACAGCGGGCAACCCGATCAGCAGCTGCACGATTAGCGTGCAGCTGCTATTTCTGAAAGGACGTTCTAAAACGTGCTTTCAGAAATAGAGGTCCACCCATAGGACGTTTATATCCTATGGGCGGACGTAAAGCAGTTAAAGACTTAAATACTTTTTGATGTTTTGTTGAGGACATTATTTTTAATACTTATATAAAAAAAAATTGGTATTATATGCTTGTGTCTTTATCCTGCAGCGCATGTTGGTTCGGGGCTATGACCGGACTCGGGTCCAGGCAGAAAAGCAGAGGATCGTGAGGGAGATCCAGACGGAGCTGAAAGAAAAATTCAAGATCAATCATCCCAGGATGGCCGTCTTGAAAAAATGGTCTGATCTGAAGCGGAGGCACATTGGCTGTATCACAGAGACCGCATATGCCCAGGTACAATGCTTACATGACTTTTGTTTCTCTTGCCAACACTGTAATGTATATATACAATTTGGAAAATAAGTATTTCATCCATTTACAAATGATTACTTAGTACCTGGTGTGACACATAGCAAATCAGCAGGTTACAGCATACATCTCTACCTCGCCATGAGTATATATATATATATATATATACACAGTACAGACCAAAAGTTTGGACACACCTTCTCATTCAAAGAGTTTTCTTTATTTTCATTACTATGAAAATTGTAGATTCACACTGAAGGCATCAAAACTATGAATTAACACATGTGGAATTATATACATAACAAACAAGTGTGAAACAACTGAAAATATGTCATATTCTAGGTTCTTCAAAGTAGCCACCTTTTGCTTTGATTAATGCTTTGCACACTCTTGGCATTCTCTTGATGAGCTTCAAGAGGTAGTCCCCTGAAATGGTTTTCACTTCACAGGTGTGCCCTGTCAGGTTTAATAAGTGGGATTTCTTGCCTTATAAATGGGGTTGGGACCATCAGTTGCGTTGAGGAGAAGTCAGGTGGATACACAGCTGATAGCCCTACTGAATAGACTGTTAGAATTTGTATTATGGCAAGAAAAAAGCAGCTAAGTAAAGAAAAATGAGTGGCCATCATTACTTTAAGAAATGAAGGTCAGTCAGTCAGCCGAAAAATTGGGAAAACTTTGAAAGTAAGGGCTATTTGACCATGAAGGAGAGTGATGGGGTGCTGCGCCAGATGACCTGGCCTCCACAGTCACCGGACCTGAACCCAATCGAGATGGTTTGGGGTGAGCTGGACCGCAGAGTGAAGGCAAAAGGGCCAACAAGTGCTAAGCATCTCTGGGAACTCCTTCAAGACTGTTGAAAGACCATTTCAGGGGACTACCTCATGAAGCTCATCAAGAGAATGCCAAGAGTGTGCAAAGCAGTAATCAAAGCAAAAGGTGGCTACTTTGAAGAACCTAGAATATGACATATTTTAAGTTGTTTC
The DNA here is from genome assembly GCF_905171765.1 of Bufo bufo. NCBI lineage: Eukaryota > Metazoa > Chordata > Amphibia > Anura > Bufonidae > Bufo > Bufo bufo. Next base: position 146,692,335 of record NC_053396.1, on the reverse strand, counting down.
ACACTTGTTTGTTATGTATACAATTCCACATGTGTTAATTCATAGTTTTGATGCCTTCATAGTCATGACAATAAAGAAAACTCTTTGAATGAGAAGGTGTCCAAACTTTTGGTCTGTACTGTATATAATATTATACACACAGCGAGGTACAGATGTATGATGTAACTGGCTGATTTTGTGCGTTTTGCACACAGAGAAATATATATATATGTCTGTATGTGGGTAAGTAACTGGCTGAGTGATAGAAAACAGAGGGTGGTTATTAATGGTACACACTCAGATTGGGTCACTGTCACTAGTGGGGTACCTCAGGGGTCAGTATTGGGCCCTATTCTCTTCAATATTTTTATTAATGATCTTGTAGAAGGCTTGCATAGTAAAGTATCAATTTTCGCAGATGACACTAAACTGTGTAAAGTAATTAACACTGATGAGGACAGTATACTACTACAGAGGGATCTGGATAGAATGGAGGCTTGGGCAGATAAGTGGCAGATGAGGTTTAACAGTGACAAATGTAAAGTTATGCACATGGGAAGGAATGATGCAAGTCACCCGTACATACTAAATGGTAAAACACTCGGTAACACTGACATGGAAAAGGATCTAGGAATTTTAATAAACAGCAAACTAAGCTGCAAAAACCAGTGTCAGGCAGCTGCTGCCAAGGCCAATAAGATAATGAGGGGTTAATTGTGCGGATCTCAGCCCCCTGTAAGAGATCGGGTGCTGCCAGGCAGCAGGGGCCAGACCCCTCTCCCTCCCCAGTATTAAAATCATTTGTGGCCAGTGCGGCTGTCACGGCCTTTGGTTTGCACGGTGACACTGTTGCCACACTTGCGGTTGCCCATGGCAACGTGTTGCTGTGACAGCATGCGGTGGCAGTGTCTCGGCCTTCTGGGTGATTGCCGGGACATGGTTGCCACGCATGCTGTTGCCGGTGGTAACATGTGGATTGGTATGCTTGTGTGTGCACTTCCCCTTTAAGTGGCTTCCTCCACTTGTCTGGTGTTGGAAGGGTTAACTCCCTTCCTAGTGTTTTAACTATTTAGCCTCTGCTGAATGCCTGAAGCTTGGGGGGGGGGTGTTCTCCAGCCATGGTGTATGCTGGAGCTATCTTCCTAGCATATTCCATCTGTCCAGTGAGGGCCACCCTTGTGGTCATAGAAGATGTTTTTATGGTGTCTTATGTTTATTGCAGCTATGGCTGTCCTGGGTCCCTGTGTGGTTTGTGGTGTGTGCTGTGTCCTTAATGTTTGTGTGGACACCAGCACTTGTGCACGGGTTCCAGTCAATGTGTCTGTGGCAGGTAAGTGTGTTACTGGTCTCGCTTACCTGCCATCTCTATAGCTGTATGTGTCCCCCTCTCTTTGCAGCCTGGCCTCAGATAGAGACTCCTGTTCCTCCATTACTGGGATGAACAGGTTGTCTCTCCCCTGCTCCTAAGTGAGGGATTTATCAGGACGACTTAGGGTTTCTAGGAATCCTGAGTATGAGTCGTCCTACCATCGGGGTCCACTCATACAGTGAGGAGTCAGGGAGAGGATTAGGGATGCAGTAGGAGGTGACCTACAATGATGAGGGAAGGTGATTTTAATTAGGGGGAAGGAGAGGGGAGGCCGCACTGGCCACCAATGAATATAATACTGGGGAGGGAGGGAGGGGGGCCGCACTGGCCACCAATGAGTTAAATACAGGGGAGGGAGGGGGGTCTGCACTGGCCACCAATGAGTTAAATACAGGGGAGGGAGGGAGGGAGGGGGGGCCGCACTGGCCACCAATGAATTTAAAACTGGGGAGGGAGGGGGTCTGCCCCCTCCTGCCTGGCAGCACCTGATCTCTTACAGGGGGCTATGATGCGCACAATTAACCCCTCAGGTGCGGCACCTGAGGGGTTAATTGTGCGGATCACAGCCCCCTGTAAGAGATCGGGTGCTGCCAGGCAGCAGGGGGCAGTCATGTACACAGTTCGTAGTATATTCTAACTTGAAGCGTCCCCATCACCATGGGAACGCCTCTGTGTTAGACTATACTGTCGGATCTGAGTTTTCAGGAAGTGAAAACTCAGATCTAAAAAGCTTTTATGCAGACGGATCAGCGGATCCGTCTTTTTGAAAGTAGCCTACGGACACGGATGACGGACGTGGATGACAATCTTGTGTGCATCAGTGTTTTTTCACGGACCCATTGACTTGAATGGGTCCGTCAACCGTTGTCCGTCAAAAAAATAGGGCAGGTCATATTTTTTTGACGGACAGGAAACACGGATCATGGACGCGGATCTACAACGGTGCATTTTCCGAGTTTTCAACGGACCCATTGAAAGTCAATGGGTCCACAGAAAATCATGGAAAACGGAACAACGGACACGGATGCACACAACGGTCGTATGCATGAGGCCTTACTTGGATATTAGCGATAAAACACACCACTGTGATACACAAACATAAAACAAGGGGTCCAAGCCTGATACCCCAACACTGGTAGACAAACAATAAACCTGCTCCACCTAGAGAAGGGTGCGAGCAGTCTTACCAGACCATTACATATGAAGGGACCAGGAGAGGTTTCAAGGTAGACAAAATCCGGAGGACATCAAAGGTAAGACCAGAGGATCGCCAAGGTAGTCACGGGATCTCTGTAGATGAGGAGCTCTGTACCCTGTTATACCCTACTCAGGGGGAAGGGGGCTAGTTCCATTCTACCTATCTATACAGAGCACCCATCCCAATTGGGGCGACCCCGTCCGGATTCATGTCCCTAATCAGGCCTGATCCCTAAATCTTGATATTTGAGTGACCAGCTAAAAGCGCTCCTGATGATGTCCCGACATGGCACGTTTCTGCCCGTGTCAACTCTTCAGGGAAATGCATACAAAAGGGAAAGAGAACGCCGCAGGTGTGTAGCCTGCAGCAATATATGGGTCAAAAAATGAATGAATGCCCCTCAGTGAGAGAAGGCATAAGTCTGAAGGATGTGATAATCCTACACTGTTACGGTCAGTAGGATATGATAATCCTATGTTGGGCGGGGCCCTATGGTTGGAGGAGAAAACTACTAGTAACAGTCATGCACCTGGCCAGTGGATTTAAAGGTGTACTTGCGCGCGCTTCTACGTTCAGACCGTATCCCCACGTGCGGCGTCGGTGTGTGCCCTCAAACGCCAGCGCCGCGGTCACGCGGGTAGAGGTGGCCAATAGCAGAATAGGGAGAGGTTGCGCTCAGTAGTTGCCTGGATAGCGAGGTAAACAAGAAACAAAGGGGGACGTGCAGGTAATGCGTGTCCTTGGTAACCTGGTAATAGCAACCAGAGATAATTATGGCTGACATTATGGGCAAGATTAACGGGCAACAGGACCTAGCAGAGTAAGAGTGCACCGGCTACATTATGCACGACCAGTGAATGTACGGACTTGTTAAGGTGTAATACAATAAGGATGACAAACAGAAACTCTGACTGAGTAACGTATATCGCCGTATGATTGTAGCTGGGCATGATAATATCATATGACACAGCCATAATTAAGTTTCCCGTTGAGACCCAAAGGGGCTGATGTGTTTAAATAGAAAATCCAACGTGATTCGCGCTGGAGAAGGTTCCTATCCCAGTCGTAACCTCTGGGTGGGGGTTTGATAAGATCAATGCCCGTGAATCGTATTTGGGCCATACCTTCATGCATTAGGTGTGCATGTTTCGCTACGGGGGTGTCTGTTTTTTCACGTATGGTTTTACTGATATACTCCATGCCACATTCACAGGAGATACGATAAATCACTACTCTGGATTTACAGTTAATAAAATGTGAAATGGAGTAGGTCTTACTGGTGATAGAGCTGGTAAAAGATTTGGTAGCCTGTATATTTACATTTGTAACATCCTATGACATTGGATCGCAGTCAAGTTGACTGTGTACAGGTGGAAGAGAAATGGCTGTGGACCAAACTGTCACATAAGTTGCGGCCCCATCTATATGTGATCTGGGCATAGTCCCCTACTATCGTCCCTAGGTCAGGGTCCATTTTTAGAATCTCCCAGTGACGTCGAAAAATTTGTCTCACTTGTTTTGATTCCCTGTCAAAGGTTGTGATAATACGTAACACTTTGGCATCTTGGTTTCTGGACTGATTGGGGGTGAGTAAGGAGGGTCTATGTTGAGACAGAGTTGCCTTGTATGCGGGTCTGAGAACATGGTCTGGGTATCCCCTTTGTTGAAACCGTGTCCTCAGATCTGGCAAGACTGATCGCACCCTTCTCTAGGTGGAGAAGGTTTATTCTTTTTCTACCAGTGTTGGGGTGCCAGGCTTGGACCCCTTGTTTTATGTTTGTGTATCACAGTGGTGTGTTTTATCGCTAATATCCAAGTAAAAGTTATTTTTAATACTGACACTCTCCCCTTGTGGGCTGTTAAATTTTTTATAAGCCTCCCAAGACCTGGCCTTGAACATTGGGAGTAGCCACCCACCCAGCACTTTGGCTACTCACAGTAAGAGCCGTCCCAGATCAGCTTTACAGCCATACTAAACAGCTGAAGTGTCAGACTGCAATCTGCGATACTGACAGTTCAGGGAAAAAAACGTCTCTTACCTCACTGAGGCCAGGAACCTCGGTGGCACGTACCGACAATCAATGATGACCCCTTGTTCCTTCCTACAATATATAAATGTTGACAAACTATGATGAACATAGCACATGCGCGAAAAAATTAAGCATGCACAACATTTTAAGAGAATTATAATACTGATCCAAGGGCAAATAAGTGTTCCATGCTGTTAGTCCTCAGCAGGATCTGGGCAAACAGCAGCAGCAGATAATTTTAAATGGTATAGTATAAGGCCTACACCTAACGTTGTAGTATAGGGCATACACAGAGCTTTGCCTAACTCAGCATGAACAAAACAGACAGCAGCAGTGAAATGATAACACTGTAGTATAGGGCATACATATAGCTGTGCCTAACTTAGCAATATCAGGACAGACAGCGTCAGCTGTTAAATGGTAATGCTGTATTACACGGCATACACATAGCTGGGCCTAACTCAGCAATATCAGGACAGACAGCGGCAGCTGTTAAATGGTAACGCTGTATTATACGGCATACACATAGCTGGGCCCAGCTCTGTAATATCAGGAAAGATAGCAGCAGATGGAAAATGCTAACGCTGTAGTGTCAGGAGTACACATAGCTGGGCCTAACTCTGCAGAAACAGAATATACAGCAGCAGGGAAATGTTAACCTTGTAGTCTAAGGCATAGATATAGCTGGCCCTAACTCAGCAGTAACAGCCAGCAGCAGGTTCTTTGTTTGAAGCAGAAATGTGTTCCCAGGAATGGGCCCCCACCAGACCTGAGCAACAACAAGAATAAACTTAGACACCTTGAACTACAGCAGACAGGTCCTTGAACTACAGCAGACAGGGTCTAAATCTAAATCATTTATACTGTTTTACTTTTTTACTGTTGTAATCCCCATTTAGTATGTGTTGCACAATTTACAACGCAGTCCAGTGCACATCTTGCATGATGTATGCAGTCCTGGAACAGCCGTTCGAGGGTGTATATCTTTGTTCTAGATGTGAGCAAATTACCCGTTTGGAATCGCAGATCGAGTCTCTAAATGGGCAAGTTGCAACACTGAGAGGCATTGATAATTTGCAAAAGAGTTTGCTTCTCACCGAGCAAGCACTCTTTGGGGTAGATGAGGGGGAGGGTGACAGAGAGGAGGCTGAGGAAAGTGAGGTAGCTAGCTGGGTAAAAGTTAGAAAGCGGGGTAGAGGGAAGAGTGCCAGGGAGGCTAGCCCTGATCTGACACACCCCAACAAGTTTGCACGTTTGGCAGATGAGGGGGATGTCAGTCCGGGGACGGCACTGCTGCAGCCAGACACTTCCTCTGCCAGTCAGGGGAATGTCAGCTCCAGTAAGCAGGGAACCAGGAGAGCAGGGCAGGCCAGACAGGTGCTGGTAGTGGGAGACTCCATTATTAGGGGAACAGATAGGGAAATCTGTCACAAAGACCGTGATCGCCGAACAGTGTGCTGTCTTCCTGGCGCTAGAGTTCGACACATCGCGGATCGGGTTGACAGATTACTGGGAGGGGCTGGAGACGATCCAGCGGTCATGGTCCATATCGGAACCAATGACAAAGTTAGAGGTAGGTGGAGAGTCCTTAAAAATGATTTCAGGGATTTAGGTCAAAAGCTGAGGGCAAGGACCTCTAAGGTAGTATTTTCCGAAATACTGCCTGTACCACGAGCCACACAAGAAAGGCAATGGGAGATTAGGGAGATTAACAAGTGGCTCAAGAACTGGTGTAGGATGGAGGGGTTTGGGTTCCTGGAGAACTGGGCCGATTTTTCTATCGGCAACAGGCTCTATCGTAGGGACGGGCTGCACCTCAATGGGGAAGGGGCAGCTGTGCTGGGGAGAAAGATGGCTAGAAGGTTGGAGGAGTGTTTAAACTAGGGACTGGGGGGGAGGGTAATTACGTTATAGGAGGGGAAGATAGTGCAGATAGAGACCGGGGGCAAGGTAATAAGAATGGGGGAGGAATGGAAGGAGGGACTAGAACAATTCAGAAGGAAAGGTGTAGGGTAAAAAATATACATAAACCTCTCAAATGTATGTATACTAATGCCAGAAGCCTGACTAATAAAACTGGTGAACTGGAATTAGTGATGTGTGAGGAGGACTATGACATAGTGGGAATAACTGAGACATGGCTGGATGATAGCTATGACTGGGCAGTTAATGTACAAGGTTACAGTCTGTTTAGAAAGGATCGTCAAAACCGGAGAGGGGGAGGGGTCTGCCTTTATATAAAGTCCTGTCTAAAGCCCACAGTCCGAGAAGATATAAGTGAGGGACATGAACATGTGGAGTCACTATGGGTAGAGATACATGGAGCTAAAAACAACAATAAATTACTAATAGGAGTTTACTATAAACCACCTAATATACCAGAGTCCACAGAAAATCTACTACTAAACGAGATAGACGAGGCGGCAAATCATAATGAGGTGGTTATTATGGGGGACTTCAACTACCCAGATATAGACTGGGAAACTGAAACTTGTATATCTCATAAGGGAAACAGGTTCGTGGCTATAACCAAAGACAATTACCTCTCCCAACTGGTTCAGGACCCGACTAGAGGGACGGCCATACTGGACGTAGTATTAACCAATAGACCTTACAGAACAACAGACGTGCAGGTCGGGGGACACCTGGGAAATAGTGACCATAAAGTAATAACCTTCCAATTATCATTCAAAAGAGCGTTTCTACAGGGAGGAACAAAAATACCAAACTTCAAAAAAGCTAAATTTAGCCAACTAAGAGAGGCCATAGGCCAAACTAACTGGGACAAAGTCCTCACAAATACAGACACAAAATGGGATATCTTTAAAAACATCCTAAAAACTCATTGTCAGAGGTACATACCGTATGGTAATAAAAGGTTAAGGAACAAAAAGAAACCAATGTGGATAAATAGAACTGTAAAGAAAGCAATAAATGACAAAAAGAAAGCATATAAAACACTAAAACAGGAGGGTTGCATGGAAGCACTGAAAAACTATAAGGAAAAAAATAGAACATGTAAAAAACAAATAAAAGCGGCCAAACTAGAGACCGAGAGATTAATTGCCAAAGAGAGTAAAACCAACCCTAAAATGTTCTTCAATTATATAAATGTTAAAAAGTATAAGGCTGAAGGTGTTGGCCCTTTAAAGAGTAATGAGGTGGGAGTCGCAGAGAGCGACGAGGAGAAAGCAAAGCTGTTAAATATTTTTTTCTCCAATGTATTCACTGAGGAAAATAAATTGTCAGATGACATGCAGAATGCAAAAATAAATTCCCCATTAAAAGTGTCCTGTCTGACCCAGGAAGAAGTACATCAGCGGCTTAAAAAGATTAAAATAGACAAATCGCCAGGACCGGATGGCATACACCCCCGTATCCTAAAGGAATTAAGTAATGTCATAGCCAGACCCTTATTTCTGATATTTGCAGACTCTATACTGACAGGGAATGTCCCACAGGATTGGCGCGTGGCATATGTGGTGCCAATATTCAAAAAGGGGCCAAAAACAGAGCCTGGAAACTATAGGCCGGTAAGTTTAACATCTGTTGTGGGTAAACTGTTTGAAGGTTTTCTGAGAGATGCTATATTAGAGCATCTCAACGGAAATAAGCAAATAACGCCATATCAGCATGGCTTCGTGAGGGATCGGTCATGTCAAACTAATTTAATCAGTTTCTATGAGGAGGTAAGTTCTAGACTTGACAGCGGCGAATCAATGGATGTCGTATATCTGGACTTCTCCAAAGCATTTGACACTGTACCGCATAAAAGGTTAGTATATAAAATGAGAATGCTCGGACTGGGAGAAAACATCTGTATGTGGGTAAGTAACTGGCTGAGTGATAGAAAACAGAGGGTGGTTATTAACGGTACATACTCAGATTGGGTCACTGTCACTAGTGGAGTACCTCAGGGGTCAGTATTGGGCCCTATTCTCTTCAATATATTTATTAATGATCTTGTAGAAGGCTTGCATAGTAAAGTATAAATTTTCGCAGATGACACTAAACTGTGTAAAGTAATTTACACTGAAGAGGACAGTATACTACTACAGAGGGATCTGGATAGATTGGAGGCTTGGGCAGATAAGTGGCAGATGAGGTTTAACACTGATAAATGTAAGGTTATGCACATGGGAAGGAAAAATGCAAGTCACCCGTACATACTAAATGGTAAAACACTCGGTAACACTGACATGGAAAAGGATCTAGGAATTTTAATAAACAGCAAACTAAACAGCAAAAACCAGTGTCAGGCAGCTGCTGCCAAGGCCAACAAGATAATGGGTTGCATCAAAAGGGGCATAGATTCCCGTGATATGAACATAGTCCTACCACTTTACAAATCGCTAGTCAGACCACACATGGAGTACTGTGTACAGTTCTGGGCTCCTGTAAACAAGGCAGACATAGCAGAGCTAGAGAGGGTTCAGAGGAGGGCAACTAAAGTAATAACTGGAATGGGGCAACTACAGTACCCTGAAAGATTATCAAAATTAGGGTTATTCACTTTAGAAAAAAGACGACTGAGGGGAGATCTAATTAATATGTATAAATATATCAGGGGTCAGTACAGAGACATATCCCATCAGCATTTTATCCCCAGGACTGTGACTGTGACGAGGGGACATCCTCTGCGTCTGGAGGAAAGAAGGTTTGTACACAAACATAGAAGAGGATTCTTTACGGTAAGAGCAGTGAGACTATGGAACTCTCTGCCTGAGGAGGTGGTGATGGTGAGTACAATAAAGGAATTCAAGAGGGGCCTGGATGTATTTCTAGAGCGTAATAATATTACAGGCTATAGCTACTAGAGAGGGGTCGTTGATCCAGGGAGTTATTCTGATTGGAGTCGGGAAGAAATTTTTTATTCCCCTAAAGTGGAGAAAATTGGCTTCTACCTCACAGGGTTTTTTGCCTTCCTCTGGATCAACTTGCAGGATAACAGGCCGAACTGGATGGACAAATGTCTTTTTTCGGCCTTATGTACTATGTTACTATGTTACTATGTTACCTCTGAAAGCAGCAGTAGGTTCTTTGTTTGCAGTTGGAATGTGTTCCCAGGAATGGGCCCCCACCAGACCTGGGCAACAACAAGAATAAACTTAGACACCTCTGAAAGCATCAGCATTTTATTTGTTTGCAGCGGAAATGTGTTCCCAGGAATGGGCCCCCACCAGACCTGAGCAACAACAAGAATAAACTTAGACACCTCTGAAAGCAGCAGCAGGTTCTTTGTTTGCAGCTGGAATATGTTCCCAGGAATGGGCCCCCACCAGACCTGGGCAACAACAAGATCAAACTTAGACACCTCTGAAAGCAGCAGCAGGTTCTTTGTTTGCAGCAGGAATGTGCTCCCATGCCTACAAAAAACAATATTTTCATTTGCCAAAATAGTTTTAAATTGTATTTTACTTTTGTACAGCCCACAATAAATTAGTACGACATTAGTTACACATGATGCCTACACCAGTCTGCTCTGAGTTTCCATATTGGGCACTTCGAGTCTGGAGAAGAACACTGTGGTAAAGCAGCCTTCCTCACTGTGTGCTGATTCCTCCAAGCCAGAGGGCAGTAGGAGTGTCGATGTTTAGCAGCGGCTCTCTCATCCTCCTTTTGGGTACCGCTGCTCTCCCCACCCATACACAGTCAGGGCTGCACAAACACTGTGTTCTCGCCATCAGCAGCACCCAGCTGTCCTCTGCCTGTCTGAGCACAGAAGCCAGTGATGAGCCAGCTTGCCTCGACACTGGTCTGGAAGTGTCCTCAGCTCTGCCGCCGTGATCACTTCACTTCCCCTCGGTGATGACTCAGTCATGTTTCACAGCTGCTATCGGGGTCTTTGGCGGCTGTCTCCAGTGCGCAGCCTGGATCATCGATCGCAGATCAGGCTGTTGAATAAGCCTTTAGCTGTGATGCTTGACTACACACGTGGGGTAGTGTCACAGAATCCGGGCCACACATCACTAGGAAGGGGCTGACAGGCATCGGAGAGCACCTCCACTGTCATCCAGCAGAGCGGCAGAGTTAATAGTCTGTTCTGAAGCCACCATGTGTTCACCAAGACATATTACTGCCGGTAAACTTAATCCACAAAATGAATGCAGTTCTGCTACTCTGTGCTCTGGTGAGGCACTGTGTCTCACCCCTTCAGGGTGTCAGCCACTTCTGGGCCAGAACATGAGGTCCAGAGTGTCTCCGTTCCCCTTAGCTCACAAGCGTTTGCACGGCCTGGCAGAGGACGTGCCCCACACTTGCGTAGCTACGGGGCCATTTGCTGGGGGGCTCAGCAGCGGTGGAGACAGTGGAAGTGTTGCTGTGTGTGAACTGTTCCTTACTGATGAAGTTCAAGCACAGACCCTGAATTGCAGTTTATTTTGAGTGAGAACAGCAGTTCTCCTCTGGACACCCCGGGGCGGCACCACAAACTCAGATGCCGCCACATGTGATGATCCCTCCTCAGAGGGACACCCAATGGGCTGTAAAATTGATGTATCGTCCTTGCCCATGTCTTATGGGCCATACATCCATTGTCAGATGCGCCCTGTTGCTAACAGCATGATCCAGCGAAAGTGATACATTCTGCAAAATGTGCTGGTGTAAGGCAGGGACACACCATCTGGGTTGGGCCTGCTCCAACATCTGCCGGAATAGATTGCTGTCCACAAGATTGAAGGGAAGCAGATGTTGGGCGATAACCATTGCCAGGAGCCCATTGAGTGAACACACGCATCGGTCCCCGGGGGCGTAGGACGCAGTGCATTCAAATACGTCAGCAACCAACGGCTGGCGCCGGACGGCAGTGGCGGCGATAGAGGAGGGTGCAGTGGAGGAAGAGGTCTGGCTGCCGGTACTTGTACCTCTAGGAGAGGGAGCGGGGCAGTGGGTATACATTGTTGGAAGGGGTTGGGGTGGCTGCAGTACAGTTTTGCTGCTATGACCACCTTTCATCTGTTCCCACTCTTGCCAGTGTTTTACTCTCATGTGCTGGATAAGGCCAGTGGTACCCAGGCGAGCAACAGACCTACCTCTCCTCACCCTGGCATGGCAGAGCTGACAGATGGCAATGGTCACATTGTCTGCTGCCAGGGTGAAGTAAGCCCAAACAGGCGACTTACGCACCGACCTTCTGTCAGATGGGGTGGTGCTGACTTGCGCCTGTTTGGGCTCAGTGCGCACAGGTGGAGCTGACTGCTGCTGCTGCCTCCTCCTGCTGCCATTACCAATGGAGACCATAACACTGGGCTCACGGGTGCCTACCTTCCTCATCAGTGCTGCTTTCACCCATTCTGGGTCACCCTCCTCTTCGCCCCTGATATGTCAGACCCAAGGCCAACCTGTGGTGGACTGAGGAAAACAGCAGATGTAAAGCCCCTGACCTGGCTCCGCTGTCCCCTCACTGACGCCTGGATCTGACTAGGTGCAGGGGTTCTGTGGCTGAAACCACCCGCACCAGTTGGAAGGGATGTCACTCGGGTACTGACGGGCGGTACCCCCTCCTCCTCCTCCTCCATCCCTTCCAAAAGGTCCTGACTATCCGGACCAAGCTCTAGCTCACCTCCTGCATTACCTCCCCCAAGATGTCCCTCTCACTGTCGCTGTCAAACAGCATCAGGGTCGATTCTTGGGGGCTGGGCGCTGATCCTGCAAGAGGTGGCAAGCTGCTGCTGCTGAGAGCCGGGGCAGAGAACTCTGTGTCACTGGTCTGGGTCACGAATGACGCCACTGACTCGGTGTCCTGCGATGAAATAGGGCGGCTGGCATGCCCAAAGAAAACACCTATGAGGCGGACGCAACTGCCACCTGCTCCTGCCCCTCCGTGGGTAGAGGAGCGGCCCCGTGCTGGCAGCGGTCCAGCACTTGAACCAACTCCCCTACCACAACCACGGGTGCCTGCACGCCCATGTGCACTCATTAGGAATATGTGGATTTATATATATACACCCCAAAATTTTTTTTTTATAAAGAGTGAATTTGGGCAAACTTTATTGGGGCAATAACAAAATGAAATATCCAATAAACAGAAAAACAGTAAAACTATATATTTTTTTTCACAAAAAAACACAGACACTAACTAAAGCCTAAAACACAGACTAAAATACTTTTTTTGTGTATTTTTTTTTTCGCTAACAAAAGACGAAAACACTAATTACTACACAAACTGAAGACTACAAAACTAAGACTATAAAACTTTTTTTTAACAAACAAAAGATGCAGATAATAACTAAAGGCTAAAACACTGAGACTAAAATACTTTTTTTTTTCACTAGCAAAAGACAAAAACACTAATTACTACACAAACTGAAGACTAAAAAACTAAGACTATATTTTTTTTTCACACACAAAACACACAGACACTAACTAAAGATTAAAACAATGAGACTAAAATACTTTTTTAAGTTTTTTTAAAGTTTTTTTTCATTAGCAAAAGACAAATACAGTAATTACTACACAAACTGTAGACTAAAAAACTAAAGCCTAAAACACTGAGACAAAAGGTGAAAACACTAATCACATTCACTACACAAAGTAAAACACTAAGACTAAGAAACTTTTTTTTTTTTTTTACAGACGGATGAAACAGACAGCTAAACCCTACACTATCCTTTAACCCTATCTAACCTAAAGTACACCCTGCCTGGGAAACTATCAGCTAAACTATTGCCTAACTCACACTAACTAAGTATATGGATTATATATTTAAGCTAACTAACTCTATAACCTAGACTACACCCAGCACTGGACCCTATTAGCTAAGCTAAATTATTCCCTAACTAATCTACACTGTCTAGCACAATCTGTATTATATATTTCAGCTAACTAACTCTATAACCTACACTACACCCTGCACTGGACCCTATCAGCTATTCAACTACACTATTCCCTAATTACTATCTAACACTAACTATCAAGAGTATTTATATTCGATTTGAAATTATATCAAAGCACAGCACTAGAATCAAGCTCCTCACTCTCACAGCAAACTCCACAAAATGGCTACTGGGGAGTGTCTTCATTTATATAGTGAAGGGGTAAGCAACTTTCCAATTGGTTGCTAGGAATGTTGCTAAGCTGTGACAAACCCTTCTGATTGGCCATTCAAGCTATGAGAAGAGAGGGCTGATCACCTGATGTGTACTGTGTTAAAAAAAGTGAATATTCGTAATTACAAATATATTGCACTATATTCTAAATATTCGCAAATTCTCGAAGTGCCGATATTTTAAAAAAAATTAGCTTTACGAATATTCACTCTCAACACTAATCATGAGGAGAGAGATATCGCAATCTGAGTGCTAGTGTGTTGAGAAAGACACAATGACAGAGTCAGAGTCTGTAGTGTGTGCCATAAGGGGAATTGTCATACACTGTAAAGTGGCACAGTCATCTACATTGCTGTCAAGCAGATGGAGACAGAGTCAACCGGGAAAAGTGCAATGCCTGATAGTAGAGTAAACCATTTACCATGTAAAGGAGACTACTTTCCTAACTTGCTGCCACTGATTAAGTTTGTGTCTTCATTGAGAAAATGTTGTAGCCATAAACTTGTTGTCCTATATGTGACTGCAACCACTAAGCTTGATGCCTCTTCTGGGTAGATTGTAGCCCCTAAGTCAGTTGCCTTTTGTAAAAACTCTATAACTGTGAAGCTTGTTGTACAATGTTCAGTAAAAGCTATTGTTTAATGCCTTTTTTCATTCTGCCATCCATGAGTGGAAAGCCACATGTACAGTACCATTCATTGGCTAAAAAGGCCAATCATAAGGTCTGACACCCATCACATAGTGACCAAAGTTTTGCCATGTAAGAATGAAAAGTTGCTTTTTTGCTGCTTTTACTGTACTTTTTGTGTTCTCCAATGAATGTAATTCATAAAAACAGTTAAATGTGCTATGCCAGGCTGTTTCCATAACATCCAAGTGGGACAGGGTGGGGCCCATTCTAGAGATCGTATGTAACATTTGTAGCAGAAATGTTTGAGATGGAAAGAAACCTTTAAGCTGCCCTTAACCCCTTCAGGACGCTGCCATGTTTCACTTTAAGGACAGGCAATTTTTTGCAAATCTGACATGTGTCACTTTATGTGGTGATAACTTTAAAACACTCTTGCTTATCCAGGCCATTCTGAGACTGTTTTCTCATCACATATTGTACTTCATGACAGTGGTAAATATGGCTGGTCAGGGGACTGGAGACATGACACCTAGATCTCCTGGCCACATGAGCCCCTTGGGGGCTGAACTAAAGGAGGAGGAGGAGGAAATTTGAGCACAAGCAATGTGTAGCGAAATGGCTAGTTTTTCGACATAGGCGACAGGAAAGGAGGAGCAGGAGCAGCCAGAGTAACTACAGGGCGATGAGGAAGAGGAGGCAGAGGACCCAGACACACCGTGGCAGTATGCAGTGGAGATGGAGGCAGGGAGTCCCTCCAAGTCACTTGCACAACAGGCCTAAAGCATGCTCATTTGTTTGCGTAGCGACAGCCGAATTGTCACCATTCGGCAGAGGGATGACTTCTGGCTCTCCACCTTGTTGGACCCTCGCTACCGGTCCAAAATGGGAGCCTTTTTTACACCCACTGTGAGGGAGGACAAACTGAACTATTATAGAGACGTCCTATGTAGTCAGTTGGCCGCTGCCTATCTGCGCCATCGTCCATCCTCTCGCAGGTCTGACCGGGGAGGCCCTCTGCGCTCACGTTCCACTGCCATGGTTGCTGGGGAGGGGTGGGGTGTCAGGAGCAGTACCAGCTCCATCAGCAGCAGCCTGAATCGAGTCGCTGATGAGCAGCTTTCTTCACCCGCATAGTGAAGAAACTACTTACCAGCAGCTAGACGTAGAGCAGAACCTGAACCAGCAGGTGGTGGCATACTTGGAGTGTACCCTGCCAGACGTCATTGAAGATCCGCTGGATGACTGGCAAGCCAAACTATTTTTGTGGCCGCAACTGGCAGAGTTTTCCCTGGAAAAACTGTCCTGCCCAGCCAGTAGTGTATCATCAGAGCGGGTGTTTAGTTTGGCTAGGGCTATAATTACCTCAAGAAGAACTCACCAGTCCACCCAAAATGTGTAGAGACTGACCTTTGTCAAGATGAATCAGGTGTACAGTACAGACCAAAAGTTTGGACACACCTTCTCATTCAAAGAGTTTTCTTTATTTTCATGACTATGAAGGCATCAAAACTATGAATTAACACATGTGGAATAATATACATAACAAACAAGTGTGAAACAACTGAAAATATGTCATATTCTAGGTTCTTCAAAGTAGCCACCTTTTGCTTTGATTACTGCTTTGCACACTCTTGGCATTCTCTTGATGAGCTTCAAGAGGTAGTCCCCTGAAATGGTCTTCCAACAGCCTTGAAGGAGTTCCCAGAGATGCTTAGCACTTGTTGGACCTTTTTCCTTCACTCTGCGGTCCACCTCACCCCAAACCATCTCGATTGGGTTCAGGTCTGGTGACTGTGGAGGCCAGGTCATCTGGCGCAGTACCCCATCACTCTCCTTCATGGTCAAATAGCCCTTACTTTCAAAGTTTTCCCAATTTTTCGGCTGACTGACTGACCTTCATTTCTTAAAGTAATGATGGCCACTAGTTTTTCTTTACTTAGCTGCTTTTTTCTTGCCATAATACAAATTCTAACAGTCTATTCAGTAGGACTATCAGTTGTGTATCCACCTGACTTCTCCTCAACGCAACTGATGGTCCCAACCCCATTTATAAGGCAAGAAATCCCACTTATTAAGACTGACAGAGCACACCTGTGAAGTGAAAACCATTTCAGGGGACTACCTCTTGAAGCTCATCAAGAGAATGCCAAGAGTGTGCAAAGCAGTAATCAAAGCAAAAGGTGGCTACTTTGAAGAACCTAGAATATGACATATTTTCAGTTGTTTCACACTTGTTTGTTATGTATATAATTCCACATGTGTTAATTCATAGTTTTGATGCCTTCAGTGTGAATCTACAATTTTCATAGTCATGAAAATAAAGAAAACTCTTTGAATGAGAAGGTGTGTCCAAACTTTTGGTCTGTACTGTAGATCAATCAGGATTTCCACCCACTAATGCTTGATGCATCAGACTAGATCATCCATGGTGCCACACCAACACTTTTACAAAAAGACCGGTTTCTTCTGGCTACCTGCCTCAGCTACTATTCTGATGCGGCTACCTGCCTGATGCCACACATGTGATGCCGTGTGCTCCTTCTTTCACCCACCATCTTCAGCTGGTATTGGTATTGCCACCCACCTCCACACCATGTTACCTTGCCACTCTGTGAACTCCACATGCTGATGCCACCTTCACACTATGTCACTTTGCCACTCTGTAGTCTCCTGATACTGCTTCCACCTCCACACTATGTCACCTTGCCACTCTTTGGTCTCCTGATGCTGCTGCCACCTCCACACTATGTCACCTTGCCACACTGTGGTCTCCTCATGCTGTTTCCACCTTCACACTATGTCACCTTGCTACTCTGTGGCCTCCTGATGCTGCTGCCACCTCCACACTATGTCACCTTGCCACTCTGTGGTCTCCTCATGCTGCTGCCACCTTCACACTCTGTCACCTTGCTACTCTGTGGTCTCCTGATACTGCTGCCACCTCCACACTATGTCTCTTTGCCACTCTGTGGCCTCCTCATGCTGCTTCCACCTCCACACTCCGTCATTGTGCAACCCTGTGGCCTCCTCATGCTGCAGCCACCTCCAGACTCTGTCATTGGGCCACTCTGTGGTCTCCTTATGCTGCTTCCACCTCACCACTATGTCATAGGGCCACTCTGTGGACTTCTCATGGTGTTCCCACCCTCCCCACTTAATAACTGGGCCACTATTTTGCCTTTTTGGCTTGGCTAACATCATCATTTATTTGACCCTTTTTCTGATCTGTCAAAAGGAAGAAAAAATAAGATGCACAATGGATCCTCTCTGTTTAGCAGCTGTAAGGCCTGTGTGCTCCCATCAGAATTGGCTAATAATTTGGTAGCCAAAAGCAGGAGTGGGTACAAAACACAGAAGACATGCAAATATTCAGTTCACATGTCATCTCTGTTTTGGATCCGCTCCTGTTTTTATTGTCATTAGCATTACTGATGGATTACTGACCAAATGCTGACCAAGTGAAGGTGAATGCTCCACAGACAGGATCAGTTTTTTGTGGGTTATTCTTCTGATGGAACAGAGGAAGGGCAAAATAATCAGTGATCTCAACACAAACTTACTTTTGACACCCTCTCCATTTTGTCTGGGGCTGTACTTGTATAAGCTTTTAATAGAACAGGTTCTGTAGACATCTATGTGGAATCAGCTGATGACGTTGTAAAAGGAGTGTGCTTCTTTTTAGCGCTAACATTAACCCTGTAAGGCTGAGTTCATATTTGAGTTATTTGGTCAGTTTTGGCCCTGTGACTTCCCAAATAAGTGAAGTGTGCAGTGATTCTAAGAGCGACCCCTGTCATCTGCATGTCATACGGACTCACAGTATTATTTCACTACCAAAGCAGACTCCCTATGCATGTTACTGCAAGGCACAGTGTTCTACACCACTATAAAGGCTCTTGCAGCCAGGAAATAGCTGTTTTTTTATGAAATTCACCATGAATATATTAGGATTGAACCAACGTTTAAAAAAATATTTATATTTGCAGAAGCGGCAAATCAAATTTTTTTTTTTAAATACGCTCCTCTCTAGTTGTGTTCATTACCACATTTAAGTAAAATTCTGTTTTGGCAAAAGATGGTGGTAGAGTTGTTTTCCTCGTTCGTGACTTTGATGTATCCTGGGGAGCCCACCCCATTACATGGCTTACAGTTTCATCGTTTGAGCTACTACATATATATGGAGAAACTCCCCAATCCAAAAGACCGACAGATCCTGAGCCGGTACAGACTGAGCGCCCACAGCCTGTTCATTGAATCCGGGCGTCACCGACAGAGGTACATGCCCAGGGAGAGCAGACTGTGCCAGCAGTGCGACCACCAGGCCGTGGAGGATGAGGCTCATTTCCTGCTGCAGTGCCCCAAATACTCAGCAGTAAGGGAGACTCACTTCAGGAGACTGTCTGATCTCTGCTCAGACTTCATCTCCATGGAGGAGGAAGAGAGACTCTCCATACTGCTGGGGGAAGAGGAGAACACAGCGGCCACAGCAGCACAATATATTACTGCCTGCCATAGACTGAGAGGAGCCTGATATACCATAGACTCCTATACCGCCACCATGTACAGTACAGACCAAAAGTTTGGACACACCTTCTCATTCAAAAAGTTTTCTTTATTTTCATGACTATGAAAATTGTAGATTCACACTGAAGGCATCAAAACTATGAATTAACACATGTGGAATTATATACATAACAAACAAGTGTGAAACAACTGAAAATATGTCATATTCTAGGTTCTTCAAAGTAGCCACTTTTTGCTTTGATTACTGCTTTGCACACTCTTGGCATTCTCTTGATGAGCTTCAAGAGGTAGTCCCCTGAAATGGTTTTCACTTCACAGGTGTGCCCTGTCAGGTTTAATAAGTGGGATTTCTTGCCTTATAAATGGGGTTGGGACCATCAGTTGCGTTGAGGAGAAGTCAGGTGGATACACAACTGATAGTCCTACTGAATAGACTGTTAGAATTTGTATTATGGCAAGAAAAAAGCAGCTAAGTAAATAAAAACGAGTGGCCATCATTACTTTAAGAAATGAAGGTCAGTCAGTCAGCCGAAAAATTGGGAAAACTTTGAAAGAAAGGGCTATTTGACCATGAAGGAGAGTGATGGGGTGCTGCGCCAGATTACCTGGCCTCCACAGTCGCCGGACCTTAACCCAATCGAGATGGTTTGGGGTGAGCTGGACCGCAGAGTGAAGGCAAAAGGGCCAACAAGTGCTAAGCATCTCTGGGAACTCCTTCAAGACTGTTGGAAGACCATTTCAGGGGACTACCTCTTGAAGCTCATCAAGAGAATGCCAAGAGTGTGCAAAGCAGTAATCAAAGCAAAAGGTGGCTACTTTGAAGAACCTAGAATATGACATATTTTGAGTTGTTTCACACTTGTTTGTTATGTATATTATTCCACATGTGTTAATTCATAGTTTTGATGCCTTCATAGTCATGAAAATAAAGAAAACTCTTTGAATGATAAGGTGTGTCCAAACTTTTGGTCTGTACTGTATATGTCCCCATCACCCAACCATACCCAATTATTTTCCACTTGCTTTGGCAATGCTAAAATGTATTTAGTCCTGCCAATAAAGCTTATTTGATTTGATAGATTGATAGATAGATAGATAGATAGATAGATAGATAGATAAATAGATATAGATGATAGCTAGTTATATATAAAGGTTTTCCCTAGCATAGGGATCCACAGGTGTAATCACCTGGGATCATTACTGGGGAGTAAAAGCCCATCCCAGACTGTCAGTCAGGGGCGTGGTTGCAAGCAGAGGCTGGGTGAGGCTCTGGGTGTGTGGTTCCAGCCGGGCTAGGCTGAGAAACCACAAGGCAAGGGCATAGCCTGGACTGACCGTGTTACAGCCTGGGGGGCTGGTATACGCTTGGCTGAGAAAGCCGGACCTGACACTGTGTCTGAACAGCACTCTATAGGTGAGTCAGGGATTCTACCATATGTTTAGTTAGAGCCCAGCCGGGCAGGTGTTTTTATATTATGTTTGTTTTGCTGAGGTGCCAAATAAAAGCGATGTTTGGACCTTAAACTTGGTGTCTGGCGAAGTTACTTGTGTGAATGACCCCCGGAGCTAACTCCCACAATAGATAGATAGATATAGATGATGGATAGTTATACATAAAGAGACAGATAGATGGAAAGATAGGAAGATAGATAGATAGATAGATAGATATGAGATAGATAGATATAATATAGATAGTGTGGTGTGGTGAGGTGAACTGGAATGTGCATGATAAAGCCCTGGAAGGGGTGTATATCTCCCCTAGATGAGATAAGTAAAGTCCAGGAAGATGGCACTGGCTTCAGCAGACCTAGTTGCTGTAGCTATTTTCTTTATTTATTCAAGGCTGGATTTTATTGGATTGGGGTGGTAGGATTGGTATTGGGACCTCCCAATCCACCCCCATTCCAGGGCATGTTTTTCCCTGACAGGTAAAGACTGCTGTAATTAGTCTGGGGAAGTGTGTGTAATCCTGGAGCAGAGGCTCTGTGTGTGATCCTGGAGCAGAGGCTCTGTGTGTGGTCTCAGTCAGGAGGACTGAGGGGCCACAAGGCTATGCAAAGCCTGATCTCTCCACTGTGTGGACTGATGCTTGATGTGCGGAACCTGCTAAGGCTTGGAGCCTGAGACCCTGACCCTAAGCGGTACTTAGAGGTGAGTCAGGGAAACCTATGTGTTTAGGCAGAGCCCAGACGGGCAAGGTGTTTTATTTTGGCTTTGTATTTTTTTTGTTATGCCGTGTGCCACAATAAAGCACAGTTTGGCCCCTAAATCCTGGTGTCCATGAAGAAGTGCGTGGTTGCAACCCCACTGAAAGAGAGCTACCCGTTACAATAGATAAATTAGATAAATACAATAGATAGATACGATAAATAGATAAAGAGTAGATAGATAGATATATAGATAGATGAAGATATATAGATTAGTGTTGCAGCAGAATAAGACCTTTTTTAAACCAATGTAACAGATTTTTTGTCTTTTAGGCTTCATGCACACAACCGTATGTGTTTTGTGGTCCGCAAATTGCGGATCCACAAAAAGAACGGATGACATCCGTATGTCATCAGGTTTTTTTTTGCGTATCCATTGTAACAATGCCTAAAATGGACAAAAATAGGACATGTTCTATTTTTTTGCGGAGCTAGGAAACGGACATACTGATGTGGGCAGCACACAGTGTGCTGTCCGCATTTTTTGCGGACCCATTGAAATGAATGGGTCCACATCCTATCCGCAAAAAAACGGAACAGACACGGAAACAAACAAAGTTTGTGTGCATGTAGCCTTAGTCTCAGGAATCTGTGAAAGGTTATTACCTCATAGAACACTAGTTTTATTGAGAGTGCTGTGCTGTTTCCTTTTATTTATCTGAGAGAGAACTTTGCTCTTATATGGGAAGTGCATTAAAGATAAGTACCACTGCAATTTTAAAATATGGATTTGTGATGCAAGCCATATTACTCGTCAATCCATTTACTCTTTAAAAAAAGCAAATGCTACATCAATAAATTACTCTGAAAAATGTGTACTTATTTGCTATATGAAAATGCCAGCCTATTCTGAAAAAAGGTGTGTAAATGCAGCAAATTCCCAGAAATAAGTATACCAGTAACATTAGGTTGCTGGGAGGTTTTCATTAAAGTGGATTTTGGGTCCGGGTTTTAGGAGTGACCAGAGAGATTGGGTGGGACAGGTCACTCCCGTACTTCATCCAGGGTTTTCCTACGGTGTGGTTAAAAAGGCTATGGGAATCTCAGCTGGGGAGATCAAGTGTGCACAGGCTAACTAAAGCTGAACGAGCTAAGAGGGAGGAATTGGTCTCTGAAAGACCCCAGAGAGTGGTGAGATCATATTGTTTTGTTACCCGATTTAGACTGAGCATAAAATGTGGGACTTTATTTTATGCAATATGTGTGGGCTGAAGAATGCTTAAAGCTAAAATGTTTACTTTTGTTTGCTGAAACACTGCCTGTGGTAAAGACTAAACTGACACGTGTGTATGTGTGCACAGTGACGGAGTTAAAACCCATATATATATATAATTTACAGATAATTAGTGGGAGATAATGAGTAGGTTAGATAGTGACATACAGGTGAAACTCGAAAAATTTAAATATCGTGCAAAAGTCCATTTATTTCAGTAATGCAAATTGAAAAGGAATTGTATTAATGCAGCTTAAAATTAGAATTTTGTGAAAAGGTTCAATATTCTAGGCTCAAAGTGTCACACTCTAGTCAGCTAATTAATCCATATCCCCTGAGCAAAGGGTATCTCAAAATTGTTGGACAGCAGTGCAGCAGTTTATTTTTTTAACAAGGGTGAAATTCAGCAGTATTGGGGTCTGGCGTCTGCAGGAAGGGACAGATAGTGCAGGGCTGGGAAATTGTGGGTTCAGTACCAAAAAGCTTTCAAAAGAAAGAAATATTACATATCAGTGAGATCTACAGTACACCATCAGAAAGCAGTGTGTTTAGCAGAAATTCTAAAAAGGGGATTATTCACTAGAGTGTTCCTGCTAGTGAGATACACACCGCTCCATCATAGAAATGTAGTTTTTGGGGGAAATTAACCTAATTTCAGGCCCTCACCTCCAATGTTTCATACGGTCTGCTCACCTGTAGGCCCTCACTACATTGTTTTATGGGGTTTGCTCACCTTCAGGCCCTCACCTCCAATGTTTTCCAGGGTCCGCTCACCTGTAGGCCCTCACTACAATGTTTTATGGGGTTCGCTCACCTTCAGGCCCTCACCTCCAATGTTTTCCAGGGTCAGCTCAGCAGCAGGCCCTCACCCATAATGTTTTAGAGGGTAACCAGCAGGCCCTTGCTCCTAATGTTTTTTGAGGGTCACCAGCAGGCCATTAATTATAATTTTCAAAGGGTGTGTATGATGCCCTCCTTTATGTGTAATAAAGGGTGCATTGGATTGCCGGTTCCTTGTAATTTTTGGCAGCCCTTTCACTTAGTGCATAGGCTGTATGAGTGTAGGAGTCCCACTACCTGAACAATTGTACCACAATGTGAATGAGACCCTCCTTTAGGTGAATTACAGGCTGTGTGCTTCTTCCTTGTAATTTTTGGCAGCACTTAAACTGTATACACAATTGAATCTACAGGAAAGATAGTATCTTAACAATTTTTCCTCTAAAAAGGATTTTTTTTTATTTTTTTTTTTTGCAGGGGCGGGTTTTTGGGCGTTTTTTTTGTCAGTCTGTAAAAGTGGTGTACAACTTGGACAACATGGTTCCCAGCAGCAACATTGGTGTCCAAGATGCATCCAGACATGGTCCCCCTGCTGTTCGTGGTCGATTTCAGAGGTGTTTCCATCACTTTCAGACCTTTTCTTATGGTCCAGGCACCCTCCCCTATTCCGAGCAGGGGGTGCCTGATTGTCTTCCATTGCCTTACATTATACTCGGGTGCTCGGCCGTGTGCACGAATATCGCAATGTGTTCTGACCTAACACCCGAAAACTTTGGAGCTCGCTCATCACTAATCACCATGTTTTGGATATGAGCCAATGAGCATCAGCTAATAGGCCTTTGGCTACAGTCAATCCTCTAGAAGAAAGATAATATGAGAAGAGATGAAGGACCATTTGTTCTGCTTTATGTGATACCGAAACAATCACATATTTCCATATGTTGTGGACCTGTCCAGTATCTGCCATCTTCTGTGAAAACATTCTCAACTTATTTCATAATATATGTGACACCGCTGTGTCTTGTCTATGTGGCACCACTATGTGGAACAAATGGTCTGCTGTATTTTAAGTTCTTGGTTCTTTATATACCATATTTCCTTATTTAATGTTTTACTCATTACAATTAAAAAAGGCTCATCATATCCCAAACCTCGCTTATTTTATTCAGTATTTGCTCTCCTTTTGTCTTTTTTCTGGCCATGCATGCCTGCTTTTAAAAAAACAAAACCATGGCTACACAAAACCTGTTTTTCTTTTGATGGCTTTTTCAAAGTGTAAAAAGGTTGAGATTAGAGAAACAACAATTTAACAAGAGTTTAGCAGTGATTTTTAGCCATTTCAAAAACCTATTTTTTTTTTATTCCAGGTTATTATAATATAACTACAATGTATGTGCAAAGGCACATTATAGATTAACTGTACTTTAACACAATATCACAAAAAAATCCTGAAAAGAAAATATTAAACATACATGTAAAGACCTTTGAACAGCAGTGTATAATTAATATCACATTAGTATACTGTACTCTAACAGTTTTCCATATGTAGAAAATAGGAAGGCTAAACATTGCATAAATGTGACATCGAGGGACATATTAGACATGTATCTTGTTTTGTATAATTCTAAGAGTATACCTGTGAAAATCTTGTAATTTTTCCAAAAACACATAGCTAGGGCATATCCCTAGAGCTAGAAAATGTGTGGTGTGTTGAAAGTTTAATGCTCTAAGAAAAAAAATATCAGTCACTAATTGACTCCTTTGAGGATAGGGGACTAGGTATTTGTGGAACGCAAAATAAAAGTAAAAATAACTGATTTGTCTTAATGTGTAACTGTCATGTTTTCATTCAAATAATTATCATGCCCCGTCCTGACGGTGTGCGGAGGTCGGCCAGAATAGCAGCACGAGTTTAGTGTTTTGTTTTGGAGCTGTGCTGGATCCGCCTCCCATCAGGTGCACTGGGTGGGGTTATGAGTTTAAATAGCACTCCACCCCAGTGCTCTGAGCGAGTTATATTAATCACTGTGGTCTTGGATGCTAGAAAGGAAGGTTGTCTGTTCCAGCGCAGAGAGATAAGTGTGGTTTCTTGTTTGATTGTTTGGTGTCATCTTCCCCATCTAGGTTCTGTGCAAGCAGGCTGCTCCTATTTCCCCTCTTCACCATCTCAGGTAATTTAGGGTGTTTCAGTCCAGGCACGAGGACACATCATATCTACCACAAAGGTCTGCATGTGGGCTGAGCAGTTCAGGGAGAGAGGTCAGGGATAAGTTAGGAGGTGACCCTTCCCCTGCCTCTCGCCTAGGGCCTGGTTGGTGGTTTAACTGTTAGTCTGAGTGCACGTCCGTCGTGACATTATAATCCGCCCAAAACTTTGACTGTCATTGCTCAGCGGTTTTGCAATGGCGTCAATTGAGGCATTAGTTGACCGCATGCAGGGGCTATCCCTAGAGGTTGCGGAGCTGCGTGGTTCGGTTGCACGGTGTCAGAGTACTCTGGCATCAGGAGGAGGTCAAGTTTGTGTGGAGCCTAAAGTGGCTATTCCTGATCGATTTTCAGGGGGTACGGATGACTTTGTCCGTTTTAGAGAGTCCTGCAAATTGTACTTTCGGCTGCGTCCATCTTCATCAGATGATGAGGGTCAGAGGATAGGAATAATTATTTCTCTGCTTAAAGGGGACGAGCAATCCTGGGCCTTTTCTCTGCCGCCTGGTTCTCGGGCCCTCAGGTCGGTGGAGGAATTTTTTAAGGCTCTGGGATTGATCTACGATGACCCAGAGTCGAGATTACGTAATTTATTTCAGGGGGAACATACTGCAGAGGCTTATTGTGTTTAATTCAGGAGATGGGCTACTGAATCAGAGTGGAATGATCCTGCGTTACGTAGCCAGTTTTGTCAGGGGTTATCTGAAAGACTGAAGGATGCCCTTGCTTTTCATGAATACCCAGACTCTTTGGAGAACGCCATGTCGTTAGCAGTACGGCTAGACAGACGTATCAGAGAGAGGTATAGGGCTTCTCCTGCACGAGGTATCCCTTCTGTGAGTGGTTTCGTCTCTACTGCCTCCCCGGGTGATGTTACAGGTAATGTGGGGGTAGCGGAGGAACACATGCAATTAGGTCAGATTTCTTTCCATTCGGATAGTAGAGACTTTAGGAAATCGCACAAACTATGTTACTATTGTGGAAAGAGTGGTCATTTTGTTTTTGCTTGTCCTTATGTTAAACCACAGGTGGTAGAGAAAAAGACAAAAAATACTTCCCTGACACTTGGTAGCATGAATGGTGTGGTGGAGTAGGCAGGTATGCAAGCTCCCTGCAGTTCCTGTTTTCTCCTTCCAGCTATGGTAGCGCTGGAGTCAAGAAATGTTTTTTTTAGAGGTGTTCCTTGATTGTGGTGCTGGTGTAAACCTAATTGACTTTCTTTTCCTTCAAGATTTAGGACTAAGTACTTGCACTTTAGAGAACGAGATTCGTGTTTTTGCAATTGATTCCTCCCCTCTTTCTCAAAGAAGCCTTACTCACATTGTTCATGGTATTCACTTAAGGGTGGGTGATTCACATGTGGAAATTATTTCTTGTTTTGTCTTGAAGGATTTGCCAGCTCCTATAGTTTTGGGGTTGCCATGGTTGACTAAACATAACCCAATTATAGACTGGCAAGCGAGACAATCATCGGTTGGAGTGAGTTTTGTTCGGATAATTGTTTTGGCACTTCTATCTCTGGTGTGTCCACTTCGGCTTTACCTCCGTATCTCTCAGATTTTGCTGATGTCTTTTCGGAGGGTGGGGCTCAGGAATTGCCCCCTCATCGTGACTATGATTGTCCAGTCAATCTATTCCCAGGGGCTAAGTTGCCAAAGTCTCGGCTTTCTAACCTTTCTCAACCCGAAAGAGGTCATGCGAAGGTATATCGCCGAGAGTTTGGGAAAAGGGCATATTGGACCATCTAAGTCTCCAGTGGCAGTGGGGTTGTTCTTTGTGAAGAAAAATGATGGATCACTGAGACCGTGTTTGGATTTCCGGGAATTGAGCCGTATTACAGTCCGGGACCCATATCCCCTGCCTTTGATCTCTGACCTTTTTGATCAGATTGTTGGAGCCAAGTTGGATTTGAGAGGGGCCTACAATCTGATCAGAATAAAGGAGGGGGATGAGTGGAAAACGGCCTTCAATACGCACGAGGGTCATTTTGAGAACCTGGTTATGCCTTTTGGGTTGACGAACGCGCCAGCAGTATTTCACTGATTCGTCAATCACATTTTTCATCATTTGGTGGGGAGGTTCGTAGTAGTTTACCTGGATGATATTTTAATTTATTCTCCTGATCTGAAGACCCATCAGGATCATGTGAGACAGGTTTTGACGATCCTTCGGGAGAATAAATTATATGCTAAATTGGAGAAATGTTTGTTTGCGGTGCAAGAGCTTCCGTTCTTGGGATACCTGCTTTCTGATTCTGGTTTTCGTATGGACCCCAAGAAGGTCCGGGCAGTTCTGGAATGGGACCGACCAGAGAATCAGAAAACCTTGATGCGGTTCTTGGGGTTTACGAATTATTATAAAAGATTTATTTCAAACTATTCTACCATAGTAAAACCTCTCACTGATATGACCAAGAAGGGCGCCGACGTCTCTGTCTGGTCGGATGAGGCATTGCAGGCCTTTTCGGCTATTAAGGAGCGTTTTGCGTCCGCTCCCATTCTGGTGCAGCCGGTTGTGTGTCAGCCATTCGTAGTGGAGGTTGATGCATCAGAGGTGGGGGTTGGAGCGGTGCTGTCACAGGGTTCATCCCTAGGCAAGTGGGTCCCGTGTGCCTTTTTTTCCCAAGAAGCTCTCGGTCGCCGAGAGGAATTATGATGTTGGAGATAGAGTTGTTGGCTATCAAGTTGGCCTTTGAGGAATGGCGCCACTGGTTGGAGGGGGCAGTTCACCCCGCTACGGTATATACAGACCATAAGAATTTGGCATACTTGCAATCTGCCAAGCATCTGAACCCTAGGCAAGCCAGATGGTCACTGTTTTTTACCAGGTTCAATTTTGTGGTTACCTTTCGCCCAGGGGTCAAGAACGTCAAGGCAGATGCCTTGTCTCGCAGCTTTCATGGGGGAGGTGATTCAGAGGATCCTGCGCCGATTTTAGCGGATGGGGTGGTGGTCCCCTCTCTATACCCTGAATTGGAGATGGAGGTGTTGGGAGCCCAGGAGGGGGCTCCTGGTTCTTGTCCCCCAGGGAGGTTGTTTGTTCCTGAGGGCCTGCGATACAAGGTGTTCAAGGAACATCACGATACTGTCCTTGCTGGACATCCTGGTGGTAAGTCCACCTGTGATCTGGTGTCCCGGAGGTTCTGGTGGCCAGGGTTACGTAAGAGCATTGAGAATTACGTGACAGCCTGTGAAACCTGCGCTCGGTCAAAGGTTGCTCATACTCGACCGGCTGGTTCACCTCTTCCATTGTCTATTCCGTCTCGTCCTTGGACGCATTTGTCTATGGATTTCATTATGGATCTGCCAAGTTCCTCCGGGAGAACAGTGATTTTGGTGGTGGTTGACCGTTTCAGTAAAATGGCTCACTTTATATCACTAACTAGTCTGCCTAACGCTAAGACTCTGGCGAGGCTTTTTGTGGATAATATTGTGAAATTGCATGGTATTCCTTCGGATGTGGTCTCTGATAGGGGCACGCAGTTTGTCTCCAGGTTTTGGAGGGAGTTCTGCTCTCGGCTTGGCATTCAACTTTCTTTCTCTTCGGCTTTTCATCCGCAGTCGAATGGTCAGACGGAGCGTACTAATCAAAACCTGAAGACCTACTTGAGGTGTTTTGTGGCTGAGAATCAGGAGGACTGGTCCTCATTCTTGTCCTTAGCAGAATTTGCTTTGAATAACCGTAGACAGGAGTCCACGGGTAAGTCGCCATTTTTTGGCACATACGGTTTCCATCCTCAGTTTGGTACCTTTTCTGGGACTGGTTCCTCTGGGATTCCAGAGGAGGAGAGATTCTCTTCTGCCTTATCCTCCCTCTGGCGGAGGATTCAAGGGAATTTGGAGAAGATGGGTGAGAGGTATAAACGAATGGCTGACAAGAGACGTGTGACTGGTCTGGACCTGTGTGTGGGTGATCTGGTATGGTTGTCCACTAAGAATATCAAGTTGAGGGTGCCATCTTGGAAACTGGGTCCAAGATTTATTGGTCCGTATAAAATTTCTGCGGTGATCAATCCTGTAGCGTTTCGGCTGAATCTTCCGCAGACTTGGAGGATCCATGATGTGTTCCACAGGTCGTTACTAAAAAAATATGTGAAACCAGTGGAACCATCGCCATTGCCTCCTCCTCCTCTTCTGGTCGAGGGAAACTTGGAGTTCGAGATCTCAAGGGATTCTCGACTCTAGAATTATTTGGGGTTCCCTTCAGTACCTGGTGCACTGGAGGGGATACGGCCCTGAGGAGAGGACGTGGGTTCCGGCGCTAGATGTAAACGCCAGCCGACTCGTGAAGGCTTTTCATAGGTCCCATCCGGATGAGGTCACCCGTAGAAGGGGGGGGTACTGTCATGTCCCGTCCTGACGGTGTGCGGAGGTCGGCTAGAATAGCAGCACAAGTTTAGTGTTTTGTTTTGGAGCTGTGCTGGATCCGCCTCCCATCAGGTGCACTGGGTGGGTTTATGAGTTTAAATAGCACTCCACCCCAGTGCTCTGAGCAGATTATATTAATCACTTTGGTCTTAGAAGCTAGAAAGGAAGGTTGTCTGTTCCAGCGCAGAGAGATAAGTGTGGTTTCTAGTTTGATTGTTTGGTGTCATCTCTCCCATCCAGGTTCTGTGCGAGCAGGCTGCTCTTATTTCCCCTCTTCACCATCTCAGGGAATTTAGGGTGTTTCAATCCAGGCACGAGGACACATCATACCTACCACAAAGGTCTGCATATGAGCTGAGCAGTTCAGGGAGAGAGGTCAGAGATAAGTTAGGAGGTGACCCTTCCCCTGCCTCTCGCCTAGGGCCTTGTTGGTGGTTTAACTGTTAGTCTGAGTGCACGTCCGTCGTGACAATAATCAACTTTAGCATATGTTATTGCTGCAGCAGCATTATGCATAAAGCAATCTTTAGTTTCTTCACTGTTTTCCTTGAGTTTTTCCTTTTTAGTTACGGCTGTTTAAACATTTACAATATGAGGACCTTCTCAAGATGACTCCTCTGCCAGTTCTCTGAGGCCAAAACTGCTTTCCCTCACTTCCCATACACACTTGCTATAGCCAGCAGTCCCCTGCCAGCCAATCAGATTGGATTACTGAGAGACACGCCTCATCGCTCTGAAGCCTAATGCAGGCATGCAGTGTGAAGAACCGCCCCTCCGTCTTCCTGTCTTCTTAGCCAGAGACAGACAAGCCATACCAATTGTCTTTAAAGGGAGCAGTGGAAAGGGGACATCAATGAAAGCTGTTATTATAAGGTAATTCCAGATCTTTTGACAATGATTGACAGACTAACTCAGGTATACATGCCTAGCTCTAATAAACCAGCAAATAAAAAAAAATATATAAAAAAAAATGAGTTACCCTTTAAATTTAAAGATCTTTTAAATAAAAAGTGTACTTTCATATTTGTTATATATTTTTGTTGTCCAGGAATATGTTATATATTGACAGATAAAATGCATTACAAAGTCCTAAAAAGTCGACAACATGCAACACTGTATCAAAAAGACAGACAACGTAAGACAGCTTGTAGAATATACAGCACGGCTCTAGAACTAACTCATCATAATGAATCTAACGAATAAACACCAAAAAAGAGAGATCAATCGGATAAGTGTGAGAGTACTGAGGTACCAAACTATCAATAAACAAACAGCTCAACATAAATGTATAGTATTACAGAATATAGAAAATAATAGATATATTGGCTATAAGTAAGTCGCTGGTACATATATGTAATAAGAAAAAGTGTGAGGTCTATTTGAAAGGGAAGCCAATGACAGTTTTCAATACACCTTCTACATTTTTCCAAAACTCCTGTAGGGGCACACAGTCGCAGAAAACATATTTGATATTTCACACTCCAAAAGACATTACTAAATGTTACTTGTGGGCGAATCAACAAAAGGCATCAGGGAGCTCAGTTAGATGATCAAGATAATTTGCCAAAGAAAATGAAGTATTCCATATGGAGATGTCATTTGTAACCCCCCAAATCCCCTCTGTTCTATAGCTATGTGTTGGACACCCCAATCTATTTTTTTTTATTTAAGAAAAACGTTCAATGAGTGTCCTTGGTGGGGGAACTTAAATGAGTGCTGGGTTATAAATGCCTTATTCTAAGGTAATTGGATAAGTCTTTATGAAAAAAAAAAAATCAACTGTGTTGGAAAATTTGATGGTTTCCTTCATAAATCGTTTCCGATATGAACATTCTCAAAAAAACAAAAAAAAAAACGCAAATATTTATATCAAGGTCCACAATAATATGTGAAATTATCAATCAACACTGATATATCAGGTATCTGAATTGAGAAAAGGTCCTTGGTTCCAACCATTATTTCCAGAAGGTGAGGTTTGTAAGGACACATAGCTGTGGTTCACCTGATTTAAAAAAAAACACTTTATTTTGTTGATCTGAGGCTCTGTTCCCAAGTAATGCTAATTTAATATGCAAATTACACCTTTGGTGAAATGAGGGCATCACCATTGCTCTTGTTGCACCCAAGTCCCACTCCTTTCTGTGGTCAGCCCCTCCCTGGCTGCTTTGGTTAACAGGGCCAGGCAGTGGCAACAGTTGGATGGGGAGGTTGCTGGTCACAGAATCCCTTTAAGTAGTGTGCTTACCACAGTTTACAATTTTGCCTCATTTAACCATAGGTAGATATCAGGAATTATAGTCCTAGTTAAATGTTTTCCCATCAGTACCACATGTGTCTAGATTTGTGGATTTTTCCATTTTTCCCCTGGTCCAAAATGGAAGCATGGTAGTAGTTAAAAGACCTGTAGAAATAGACCTCCTTTTTCATAGGGAGATAAACTGTCTGTGAAGGAACCCTGGCATAAGTATGTTTCCACATGCACTTAGCAATAATTTCTGGAAATTACATAAAAAAGAAGCAGGTATAGGGATGGGAAGGTTCCTTTCTGAACATGTACATGACCTTTGGGATAATTAACTTAAACTTGAATGGCTGCAATGTGTCCCACCCAAGAATTCTGGATCGCAATAATGGGGCAATGTTAATTGTGCTCTATTGAGACACTGGATATGCCAGTTTGAATGTAAAATACTGAAGTCCCTCCCTCATCCATTAAAAATTTAAATTGTATTATAACCCCCAGTGCACCTTCTTCATATCCAATGAAAGTAGCAGGGAAGGCTCTTGACGGTGGTTCTCAAATTGAATGATGCAAAAAAAAAAGAAAAAAAAGTTTGTGTTCCATTGCCCAAGTAACTGCATTATATAAATCTCACCCGGTCTTCTTGGACCACATCTAGTAATATGTTTAATGTTTATACAGTTTCAGATTTGTGTTGTGTAGCAAAATAGGACTGAATTTACTTTACCACTGTAGCCTTGAGCATTTCTGGAGGCATCAACAGGTAAACTGGTTGTAATTGAATGTCAATAATAATTTGGCATTAGAATTGAT
Source organism: Bufo bufo (assembly GCF_905171765.1). NCBI lineage: Eukaryota > Metazoa > Chordata > Amphibia > Anura > Bufonidae > Bufo > Bufo bufo. Next base: position 146,659,730 of record NC_053396.1, on the reverse strand, counting down.
TGAAACATTTTGTAATATCCATTTGTGAGCCCATCTTTACCTATGGGGCTTCATAAGGGCTCATTCGGAATGGAAATTGCCACATATAATTCCTCCGTTGGGAAGCAGGGATGTTAAAACATCTAATTGTGAAGCTGTAATAGAGGATGGTTGAAATACCTGTAGAAAAGAGTCTATAGCACCTGAAGAAGGTTAAAGAGAGTGCGGATCATGGTTCAGAATGTATAGAGAATCATAATATTATGCAATAGTGTAAGCAATTTTAACATTTTCTTCAAAAAGAATGAGACTTCTTGGATTTTAAAATCACATGTTTCAACTGAGAAGCTAATAAGGCTCCCAGAAAATTACCATGCCAATAATACTCAGGTTTATACAAGAAAAGGTTCTACTCTGAACAAAATTCTAAGCACATCACTTTCGGTTTTGCTCCCATTTTGCATTAGCTGAACTCAAAGATCTGAAACATTTTCTACGTACACAAAAGACCCATTACTCTGAAATATTGTTTACAAATCTGTCTAAATCTGTGTTAGTGAGCACTTCTCCTTTTCTGAGATAATCCATCCCACCTCATAGGTGTGGCATATCAAGGTGCTGATTAGACAGCATGAATATTGCACAGGTGTGCCTTAGACTGCCCACAATAAAAGTCTACTCTGAAATGTGCAATTTGATGATGCCACAGATGTCGCAACTTTTGAGGGAGCGTGCAATTGGCATGCTGACTGCAGGAATGTTTACTAGAGCTGTTGCCCGTGCAATGAATGTTCATTTCTCTACCATAAGCCATCTCCAAAGGCGTTTCAGAAAATTTGGCAGTACGGCCTCACAACCGTAGACCACGTGTAACCACACCAGCCCAGGACCTCCACATCCAGCATGTTCACCTCCATGATCATCTGAGACCAGCCACCCGGACAGCTGCAGCAACAATCGGTTTCCATAACCAAAGAATTTCTGCACAAACTGTTAGAAACCGTCTCAGGGAAGATCATCCGCATGCTCGTCGTCCTTATCAGGGTCTGGACCTGACTGCTGTTCATCGTTGTAACCAACTTGAGTGGGAAAATTCTCACAATCTATGGCATCTGGCACGTTTGAGAGGCATTCTGTTCACAGATGAGTCCCAATTTTTACTGTTCAGGGCAGATGGCAGACAGCGTGAGCGGTTTGCTGATGTCAACGTTGTGGATCGAATGGCCCATAGTGGGGGTGGGGTTATGGTATGGGCAGGCAAATGTTATGGACAATGAATATAGGTGCATTTTATTGATGGCATTTTGAATGCACAGAGATACTGTGACTATATCCTGAGGCCCATTGTTGTGCCATACATCCACGACCATCACCTCATGTTGCAGCATGATAATGCACGGCTCCATATTGCAAGGATATATACACAATTCCTGGAAGCTGAAAACATCCCAGCTATTGCACGGCCAGCATGCTCACCGGACATGTCACCCATTGAGCATGTTTGGGATCCTCTGGATCGGCATATACGACAGTGTTTTCCAGTTCCTGCCAATATTCTGCAACTTCGCACAGCTATTGAAGAGGAGTAGACCAATATTCCACAGGCAACGATCAACAACCTGATCAACTCTATGTGACGGAGATGTGCTGCACTGCGTGAGGCAAATGGTGTCCACACCAGATACTGACAGGTTTTCTGCCCCCCCCCCAGTAAAGCAAAACTGTGCACATTTCAGGGTGGCCTTTCATTGTGGGCAGCCTAAGGCACAGCTGTGCAATATTCATGCTGTCTAATCAGCACCTTGATATGCCACACCTGTGAGGTGGGATGGATTATCTCAGCAAAGGAGAAGTGCTCACTAACACAGGTTTAGACAGATTTGTGAATGATATTTAAGAGTAATGGGTCTTTTGTGTATGTAGAAAATGTTTCAGATCTTTGAGTTCAGCTCATGCAAAATGGGAGCAAAACCGAAAGTGTTGCGTTTATATTTTTGTTAAGTGTATTTGTACAAATCTAATTGGCAGAGTTCATGTTGAAGTTGAATAATTAATCATTGCTGTCCTTTGCAGGCAAAACTTTTGCTTATTGAGGTGGCTCAAATGAAAAGTATTAACTGCCTATTTTTATGTTTTGTTCTTTCAATCTTTTTTTTGTATCTTTAGCTGTAATGCTGATATACAGTTATACCCTCTTGTGAATTTCTTGTGTGCACAGCAAACAGTAGAGGAGGATAGATTAGGAGTTAAAATGTAGAAGAAATATTATTTTGAAACACTACTGAAAAAAGTGTGATGATTGGGGAAACTTAATATAACATATCAAACATCTTTGGGCTGAATCGGATTACAGATTGCAAACAAAACCTTCCTATCTGACCTCACAAGTACACTTTTAGCAGAAGAGTGTCACGACTGTAGACAGGGATACGTACTCACACGGTGAGCCCTAACTTGAACCCCATTCACTGTCCATGCCTACTTGCAAGCAAGCCCTAAGCAGCAAGTCCACAACTGCTCCCTAAGCTGGTAAGTGCAGGGAGACAAACCAAGCACCCACGGAAGAAATTGCAGGAACCCGTTGATACAGTCGGAACCTAAAACAGACAAACACACAGAAGAGTGGTACAGAAATAGATCAAAGCCGGGAGGATAATATGGTACCAAATAATAGAATGGAGAGTAGTCAAACATAGCCAAGCCAAGAGTCAAAACCAGATAGGAAACAGGGTAAAAAAATCACTAGGCAGAGAGAGACCAGAGGCAAGCCGAAGTCAGATCCAATAGCAACCATCCAAGACATGCACAATAGCAACAGGTGCACAACAAGGGAAAACCTATAATTGGCAGGGTTGTATTACCAGCAGGTGGTTTCAATAGTGCACCGAGTCCCTGGATCAGAACATGATAGGTCCAGGGACTCAGCACCCCATTTGACCAGAAGACAAGCCGTCCTGAGATAGACAGGCTAAGCAGTCACTCAGCCTGGTGATACAAATAACTACTAATCTCTCCCAAGTGATGCACCACTAGGGGTGTGGCTTACTTGGCACATCACCAGGGGGCACAAATTAGTGGGCATATGACCAGGGGATGTGGCCTAGGCAGCGCATAACGGGGGTGCGGATCACTGACCACTGCTCTGGAGCTCGGACAGGTACGTTGGTGACATTAGGCACAAATTCCAACAGATGCAACCAAAGTGTGTGTGGATGAAAGCCTTTCTAGAAAAATGGAGTCTGTTATAGATGTAAAAGGAGGGCCAACTGCATAGTAATAATTATGGTTTTGGAATGGGATGTCCAAAAAGTACTTTTAGTAGAGATGATCAGGTGACAATTTATTTTGACTATTTAGTGTACTGTATGTCTGTGGTCGATCTATTAATTCTAGAGATAAGCCAACCTGTTCAGATTCAGTTAAGTTTAGGGTCGCCATATATTTTCAAAAAGTTTGGTTCAAACACAAATCAATTCGGGCCACACTAAAGTGGCTTCAATTGACCTGAAAATTGGTATATAACACCCTCTAGTCTCCTAGGACATTTTTAGGAAAACTTTTTATTTTCTATGATTTTTTTATCTTTTTTCCTCCCCCTTTCCAAGCTCTCGAACACAATGACAATGACGAACACAATAGTATATGATGTCTGAGTGACACTGACATACATACATGTCTGAGTGACACTGACAAATCTAATTGGCAGAGTTCATGTTGAAGTTGAATAATTAATCAGTGCTGTCCTTTGCAGGCAAAACTTTTGCTTATTGAGGTGGCTCAAATGAAAAATATGAACTGCCTATTTTTATGTTTTGTTCTTTCAATCTTTTTGAGTGAATCATACGAGTCTTTGAGTGAATAGTGATCCAGTAATCATCAGACTACTTGATGTCAATGATACACCTGTCATGGTAGCATGTAAGCGACTATACAGCTCACCATTCCTGCCAGTGTGCCTGAGGAGCCAGTTCTTTCCAACTCTGCCCCGCACTGAGACAATTAGGTGTTGTGGTCAGTTTTACCATCATCATCCTCTTGCTCTTCCAACTCTGACTCCTTTTCCTCCTCCAGTGGCAGCACTTCAACCTCCCCCTCCTCCCCCTCTCCTTGTCGGTCCTTTTCCTCCTGTTTCGCTACCTGTTGCAGGTGCATCAGTGTCTCTTCAAGAATGAATATAAGGGGGATGAGAGACAACTGCAGCATGAACAGGATGAGCTGTCTGACCTGGAAACAACACATACCCCTTGCTGAGGCGGTCTGCTGCATGACAAAATCATCAACAGCTTTCCACTGCTTGTACAGATGCTCTAACATGTGCAATGTGAATTCCAGCGAGTTGGAACATCATGGATTAAGTGGTATAGCTGCAGACCATTCTGATGCTGCACGTCAAGGAGAGCGTTCCTCTGCAGTTTTTTAAAAGGCTTAGTAGGGAGCATGTGTTATTTCTAGAGATGAGCGAATAGAAGTTGACAAAGTGGAATTCGATCCGAATTTCAGGAAAAATTTGATTTGCTCCGAATTTCCTAACGCTTCGTGGTAACGAATCACTTTTTTTTCCCTAAAATGGCTGCTGCACGTGTGAGAACATGGAGCAAGGAACTCTGGAAAGGCGGGATTACCCATAATGCCATGCATGCAGCCAATCAGCATCCAGACAGCCCTGTGATGTCACAGGACTATAAATAGCCTCAGCTATCTTGGATTCTGCCATTTTCCAGTGTACTTAGTGCAGGGAGAGACTTCAGCAGGCGCTAGGGACAGTGATAGAAAAAACTTCATTGTGCTAAAAAAAACAATTTACAAGTGCAGGGAAAGATTATTCAAGGTGTAGGGAAAGTATAGGGAGGAATCATTCCACAGCATTTATGTAGAACAGGGTTCAGTATGGAGGGTTACAGCCTGGGTAATGGGAGCAATCCTATTACACCTTGCTGCACTGACTGAGGACCCAAATTGCCATTATACAGCTCTGTAATTCCAGCAAACCATTCTTGTTATTGGGGTGTTACAGCCATTAACAGGGTTTATTACAAGGAAATATTTATACGTCTTATATGCCCTTGTGTGGTACAATTATGCTTTATAAAGCATTTTTTGCCTTGTATTAGTGGGAAAAAAGTGCTTATTAGCCTTTGTGTGGTGAAGTGCTAATATTACATCACTTTTTTGGGGTGTTTTAATTTCCTTTTTTATTCATTTATTTGATCTAACAGTATGTCAGACAGAGAAGTGCCAGGCCCTGCACAGGGGAGTGGCAGAGGCCTAAATGTTTCTGGCGCAGGCAGAGGTTGCAGCAGACTAAGGGTCTGTAGCAGCAGGGGTCACTTTGAGAGGCCTGAGCTCCCAGTGTCAGCTATCGGTCGTGTCTTGACCAGCAACTTAGCAGTTCTTGAATGGTTGACTCGGTCATCTCTGTTTTGGATCCACTCCTGTATTTTTTGGCATTAGAAATGCGGATGCTCCACAGACAGGATCATTTTTTTTCTGGGTTATTGTTCTGATGGAACAGAGTAAGCGCAAAATAATCTGTGATGTCAACACAAACTTTCTGCTGACACCCTCTCCACTTTGTCGGGGGGCTGTACTTGTATAAGCGTTTAATAGAACAGGTTCTGTAGACATCTATGTGGAATGAGCTGAGGAATCTTCTTGATGCTAACATCGACCTGTAAGGCTGAGTTCATACTTGAGTTATTTGGTCAGTTTTGGCCCCATGACTGTCCAAATAAGTGAAGTATACAGTGATTCTAAGAGCGACGCCTGTCATCTGCATGTCATACTGACTCACAGTATTATTTCACTACCACAGCAGACTCTCTATGCATGTTACTGCAAGGCACAGAGTTCTACACCATTATAAAGGCTCTCTGGAGCCAGGAAATAGCCGTTTTATAACGTGATTTGCCGCAAATAAATTCGGATCAAACCAAATTTTTTCCGAGAATTCGGCGAACTGGCAAATCAAATTTTTGAAAAATGTGTTCATCTCTAGTTATTTCCCACTGGTTCAGGGCGGCCAGATGTTGCGGCAATTGTTCCTGACCACCTTGCCCAGTTGGAGTCGGCAGAGTGACAGCCAGCAAGATGTTTGCTCCTTGATATACTTGAGCAACTGCTAGCCTATGTGGCTAATCTCATCCAGGCTGATCAGCTCCAACATGGCATGGCAAAGCGTGACTTAACACAGATGATAGGAAAGAGGGGGAGTGGGATTGACGCTGTGCTAGGGCTGTCTAGAGCTATTTTAGCAAGTGGACCCCTGTGGTGTGAGGGCAGACAGAATGTCTGGGGAGGGAAAGAGGGATGGGATGAGATTACAGTCTCATCTGTTCACTTTCTGTATATAAGTCTGTGCAGTTGTTCAATAAAGCATCATTTGTTTCACCTACACTGAGTCTCTTCCAGTGACTGGGGAAACTGGGAGCTACAGATCAGCGGTTTGCAATATCTCCTGAGGAAGGAAGAATACAGAGGCGGACATACTCCTTCTGAGTACTGGGGGTCTGTCACATTGGTGGCAAGCGGTGAGGTGCTCTTCATTGCCTGAGGAGATATTCAAACCACCACCAGGATTTATTTCTCAGCCGGCTGAGGAGAACTGACTCAAGCAGCCATGACCCTGGCAGTGGAGTACTCCGAATTGTTGTGGATCATCTGTCCAAAGGGAGAAAAGGGTCTGTCTATGGAAGACTACTTCACCCTCAGGCAGACGATGCGGACAGCTCTATGGAATATTCCCAAGGCCCACCGGGGCCGGTTTCATCCATTTCCAGAAAAAAGGGTCCGGGATCAGATGGGCCTGCAAATGGGTATCCTGGGAGAGCAGCCTCAGGAGCATTGGGTGGCAGATTTTCACAAGTTGGTTCAGCGAGAGGTAAATCTAGATGAATGGTATTGTGCCCTGCGTTGGTATGCAGAACAAACGCAGCCGGGATTTACAGTTGAATATCCAGAGGGCTACAATTTTGATGACCCTGGACTGTTGTGGGACACCCTGGTGGATATGTTTGAGGTTGGGGATGAGGGGAACTCTGCCCTGGAGGACCTTTTTGCATACCGAAAAGACTGGGTTGGTTTGGAGAGAGTTTCAGAGCTGAGAGCTGATTTGGAGTACATGGTAAAACAAGAATGGCTACTGGGAAAGGCATACAAGGAGCTGCTAGGACACATCCAGCAGAGTGTCTCAGACCCAATGGAAGCCACATACCCAGAGACTGTGGATTTAATTGACTTTTCTGTGGAGGTTGTAAAGCTCACTGAGTCCCCAGGTGAGGCGCTGACAACAGGGCAGAGTGACACAAGTCTCTGCCTAGCACCTGGTACAGCCTTGGGGTTTCAGGAAGAGGAGCCAGACGGCCTCCCTGACCAGCAGCCTGGTGAGTTCCAGGGAGAAGAGGTAGCTGACCTCTCCCCCCAGTGGCAGATGAAGACCCAGGGAAAAGAGGTAGCCGACCTCTCTCCCCAGCGGCAGATGGAGACCCAGGGAAAAGAGGTAGCCGACCTCTCTCCCCAGCGGCAGATGGAGACCCAGGGAAAAGAGGTAGCCGACCTCTCTCCCCAGCGGCAGATGGAGACCCAGGGAAAAGAGGTAGCCGACCTCTCTCCCCAGCGGCAGATGGAGACCCAGGGAAAAGAGGTAGCCGACCTCTCTCCCCAGCGGCAGATGGAGACCCAGGGAAAAGAGGTAGCCGACCTCTCTCCCCAGCGGCAGATGGAGACCCTGGGAGAAGAGGTAGCCGACCTCTCTCCCCAGCGGCAGATGGAGACCCTGGGAGAAGAGGTAGCCGACCTCTCTCCCCATTGGCAGATGGAGACCCAGGGAGAAGAGGTAGCTGACCTCTCCCCCCAGCGGCAGATGGAGACCCAGGGAGAAGAGGTAGCCGACCTCTCTCCCCAGTGGCAGATGGAAACAGCAATACCCAGTGAACCCATCCCAGTGGAAAAGCTGGCATCCGGGCAGAGAACAGTTGGCCTCTGCCCACCAAGTACCCACAGCTCCAAGCTAGAGAGCAACAATGCAGCAAGGACTAGCAGATGCCCACTCAACAGCTGGGGACATACAGAACAGAGCCAGGCCCCAGAGTTCAACAGGACCAGTGTTTGTTTATGGGTGGGCTACTCGACTAACTAAGGCACCGACCGACAGGAGGTCAGGTACCTGGTAGTCTACCTTTGGGGGGGGGGGGGGGAGAAATGTCACGGAAACCACCGTGATGGCCAGCCTCCTTCCTAGCGACTACGGACCTAGGAATTTGGAGACCCCCCCCTTTGTTTGGTTGAACCGGGTGTCCGGGACCCAGGGATGGATGTTGCGGTGGAGCCTGGCCCTACAGCCATCCAATTTTACAGTTCAACATAGGCTCTGGAAACCCAAGGCCAATGACCATGGACGATCTCGGCAAACGGAACTGAAGAGGGTGACTGTACCCTCATGGACATCCCCAAATGGACCCGTAGATGGTCTCACCGGGTCTGCCATCCTTTAACTTGGGGGAGCTATGTGATGACATGGTCATCAGTTTGAGTTAAATGTGTACTGGTGTTGGATATGTGTAATTATGTTATGTTATGTTGTGTAACTTGTTTCAAAAGACTGTCAGCTCCCCCCTTCGTTATCTCCCATTGTACTCTGAAAGAGCTCAGGACAATGACATTTTGACCAGGTTCCTGCTAGAGCTGTCTGGAGCTATTTTAGCAGGTGGACCCCTGTGGTGTGGGGGCAGACAGAATGTCTGGGGAGGGGAAGGGGGATAGGATGAGATTAGAGTTTCATCTGTTCACTTTCTGTATATTAGTCTGTGCAGTTGTTGAATAAAGCAGAATTTATTTCACCTACAGTCTCATCCAATGACTGGGGAACTGGGAGCTACAGATCAGCGGTTTGCAATATCTCCTGAGGAAGGAAGAATACAGAGGCGGACATACTCTTCATGAGTACTGGGGTCCATCACAGTCACAATATCACTACTGCTACTGTCCGCTACCCTGCGTATTGTAAGACTCATATATATATATATATATATATACTGGTTTTGAAAATATAAACCTAAAGTTGTGTGGAAATGAATCCTTTCAGGACCAGGGCATTTTTTTCCTTTCTGCCCAGGCCATTTTTAGCAAATCTGACAAGTGTCACTTTATGTGGTAATAACTTAAAAACGCTTTTCACTTATCCAAGCCATTCTGAGATTGTTTTCTCATCACATATTGTACTTCATGACAGTGGTAAAATTGAGTAAAAAAAATTTCATTTTTTTTTATATAAAAAAAAAAATAATTGACAAAAAAATAAAAAACTTGCAAATTTCCAAATTTCAATTTCTCGACTTTTATAATAGATAGTAATACCTCAAAAAAATAGTTATAACTTTACATTCCCCCTATGTCTACTTCATGTTTGGATCATTTTCAAAATGACATTTTATTTTTTTGGGACATTAGAAGTCTTAGAAGTTTAAAAGCAAATCTTAAAATTTTTAAGAACATTTCCAAACCCCAATTTCTTCGAGAACATAAGAACATTTCCAAACCCCAATTTCTTCAGGACCAGTTCAGTTATGAAGTCTCCTTCTGGGGCTTACATATTAGAAACCACACATAAATCAGCTCATTTTAGAAACTACACGGATTATACAAACTTTGTTAACCCTTTCGATTCCCCACAAGAATTAAATGAAAATGGGAATTACTTTTCAAAATTTCACTTTTTTTTTTTTTTGCAGATTTTAAATTTTTATAAAACAAATTCTGCAACATATCAAGGGTTAACAGCCCAAAAAACCTCTAAATTTATTACCCTGAATCTGGAGTTTACAGAAACACCCCACGTGTGCTCAAAAACTGATGTATGGGCGCACAGCATGCTTCTGAGTGGAAGGAGCACCATATGGCTTTTGGAGAGTGGATTTAGCTGGAATGGTAATTGGGAGCTATGTCGCATATGAAGATACCCTGAGGTGGCCTTACAGTGGAAACCCCCAAAAAAGTGACCCTATTCTGGAAACTACACCCATCAAGGAATATTTCAAAGTGTGTAGTGAGCACTTAGACCCATCAGGTGTTTCACAGAATTAGGAAATGATTGGCTATGAAAATGAAAAATGAAAATTTTTTACACTCACATTTTTCACCTACCCCTAGAGTTAAAAACACCAAAAAGTGACCCCATTCTGGAAACTTCAATGGTGTGCAGTGAGCACTTTGACCCATCGGGCGATTTACAGAATTAGGAAACGCTTGGCTGTGAAAAAGAAATTTTTTATTATTTTCCCCAAAAAGTTGCTTTACAGCCACATTTTTCACTTTCACAAGGGGTAACAAGACAAAATGCACGTCACACTTTGTTACCCATTTCCCCCTGAATACGCCAACACCCCATATGTGCTCAAAGACTGATGTATGCGTGCATAGCAAGGTTCAAGTAGCACCATAGGGCTTTTGGAGGACAGATTTTGCAGGATTGGCTTTTGGGAGCTATGTCGCATATGAAGACACCATGAGGTACCCCTAGAATGGGATCCCCCAAAAAGTGACCCCATTATGGAAACTACACCCCTCAAGGAATATTTCAAGATGTGTAATGAGAACTTTGTCCTCAACAGTGATTCATGGTATTGGCTGTGAAAATTCAAAATTTTATTTTTTTTTCCCGAAAAATGAATTTCAGGCTCAAATTTTTCTTTTTCACAAGTGGGAACTGGAGAAAATGTACCCCCTAATTTATTGCCCATTTTCTCCTGATTATAGAAATACCCCATATGTGCTTGTATACTGCTATATGGGCGCACCACAGGGGTCAGAACGAAAGGAGCACCAAATGGCTTCTAGAAGGCAGATTTCACCGGAATAATTGACAGGTGCCATCTTGCAATTTTACACACCCTGAGGTACCCCTAGAGTGGAAACCCACAAAAAGTGACCCCATTCTGGAAACTACCTCCCTCAAGGAATATTTCAAGGTATTTAATGAGCTATTTGACCCATCAGGCTTTTCAAAGAATTAGGAAACGCTTGGCTGTGAAAATGAAAAATGAATTTTTTTTTCAGCAAAAGTTGCTTTACACCCACATTTTTCACTTTCACAAGGGATAACAGGACAAAATTCACCCCACATTTTGTTCCCTATTTCCCCCTGAATATTCCAACACCCCATATGTGCTAAAAAAAAATTATGTATGGGCATACAGCAGGCTTCAGAGTGAAAGGAGCACCATATGATAGGAGAGCGGATTTAGCTTTAATCGTAATTGGGAGCTATGTCGCATGTGAAGGCACCATGAGGTAGCCATACAGTGGAAACCCCCAAAAAGTTACCCCATTCCAGGAACTACACCCCTCAAGCAATATTTCAAGGTGTGTTTTACAGAATTAGGAAACGCTTGGCTGTGAAAATGAAAAAATAGAATTTTTTCCAGAAAGGGTTGCTTTACACCCACATTTTTTTCACTTTCACAAGGGGTAACAGGACAAAATTCACCCCACATTTTGTTCCCCATTTCCCCCTGAATACGCCAACACCCTATATTTGCTAAAAAAAAAATGATGTATGGGCGCATACAAGGGCTCTAGAGTCAAACAGCTAAATATGGATTTTGCTGACCTGAATTGGCAGACATGTATTTTAGGTGCCACGTCACATTAAATAAATTCCTGAGGTCCCCAGAAATGAAAAACCCCAACAAGTGACCCCATTTTGGAAAGAGCAAACCATTTTATGTGGTAGAAAGGGTACTTTTCAGCAAACAGGTGTCTCACAGAAGACAGAAATACTTGTGAAAGCATTTCAAACCACATATTTGTAAAAAAAAAAATAATTACTGGTACTAATAGACCCCAATATTTTTTTCACAAGGGGTTAAAGAAGAAAATGCACCCAGGTTGTGTTCCCCATTTTCTCCCCATTCAGGACACTCCCCATATGTGCTTGTAGTCTGCTCTATGGGCGCCCAGCAGGCAAACGGCAAAAAATAATTTTGCTGACAGACCTGAATTGGCAGACATGGATTTTAGCTGCCATGTCGCATTAAATAAATTTCCCGAGGTGCCCAGAAATGAAAAATCCCAAGAAGTGACCCCATTTCTGAAAGAACACCCCCTTATGAACATTTGAAATGGTGGAAATGGCACTTTTCAGCAAACAGGTGTCTCACGGAAGGCAGAAATACTAGAGAAAGGATTTCAAAGCACATATTTGTAAAAATGAAAAATTACTAGCAGACCCCAATTTTTCACTTTTACAAGGGGTTAAAGGAGAAAATGCACCCCAGTATATGTTCCACATTTTCTCCCCTTTTTGCAAACACCCCATATGTACTTGTAGCCTGCTGTATTGGCGCACAGCAGATTTCTAGAGGCAAAGTGCAAAAACTGTTATTTGCAGGCCTGAATAAACATACATAGATTTTAGGTGCCATGCCGCATTAAATAAATTTCCTGAGGTGCCCAGAAATTAAAAACCCCAAGAAGTGACCCCTTTTTGTAAAGTGCACCGCAGTAGGAACATTTTAAGGGGTGGAAAGGGCACAGTTGTCTCACAGAAAAAAAAAATGTAGCGGTTGTTGGAAAATGAATATGCAAGCGAGGTGGACTAAATCAGAGATATAAAGTGGAAATATTACAGGGAGCATAAAGGATCAAATTAAATTAATATTCCATGGATGTGTGGTAGATTCTGAAACACTCCTGCATGCACAGGCCAGGTTTTTAAGGGCAGGTTTCACCAGCAGCAAAACAAATTTGACTGAATGCCACTGATATTTCGGATATGCAAACACTATACAGGAGATGTAGCACAGGTAATTTAATTGTCCGCAGCGGACACCGTCTACGGAAAAAGTTCACTGAATGTCACAGATATTTTTAGGCTGCATATATGTTAGACAGGAGATGTAACGCAGATAATGTCGCTGTCTGCAGCGGCCAAACAACTGCAAGCTATTAAGTGCAGGTTGCGCTAAAAATATAAATGGCTGCCAGATACAACTACAGTATAGTCCTTAAAAGGACTTTTGGGTCTCTAACAAGTTTTAGCAATTTAGCGCAAGTTGCGCTAAAAATATATATTGCTGCCACACACAACAATAGTCCTTAAAAAGACTTTTGGGTCAATAACAAGTATAAAAGCAAAAATATTGCTATTTCACTCCCTACACTATCTCTCCCTTCTGCTCTCCAGCTTTCCCTGACTAAGGGCTCATGCACACAAACGTATTTTCTTTCTTCCATACGGATATGTTTTGTGCAATAACGGACGGAAAAATACTTAAATCAGAGAGAACAAGACCTGAGATACAGAACAACGGATCAGTAAAAAACGGACCGCAAAATAGCAACAGTTGTGTGCATGAGCCCTAATACTGAGCTGAACACGTGTCATCGGGTACTATATAGGCCAGCCAATCACTGTAATGTCAGCAGCCAACATGGCTATGGCATTACAGTGAATGCCAGTAGTTATTTGCACGTTTATTGGCTGTGTGGCAGCCAAAAAACGTGCGGGGAGGAGACTCGAGCATCGCGCTCAAGCATATGTGGTATTTGGTCGAAGACTGCGATGTGCTGAGCATCGCTATTCTCGAGCCGAACTAGTTTTTGGCCGAGCATGCTCGCCCAACAATATGTACCACTCTTTTTCTCTCTAACATGGAAACTACATGTCAGCAGTCACACACAAACATGCTTTTTCTCATCTAGCGGACACACAGAATGGCATCACAGGCCCTCGGTCAAGCACCTCTGGCATATATAAAATGGTATAACTTGTCTTTTTCCAAAGATTATTCAATATTTACTAAAACTTGAATATTCCTTTAAGGGAATATGTAATTCAATATTTGTGCTCTATGTGCTAAAACTCAAGCATTGTGTTCCATTTCAATAACTTTGTTTTGTATTGTATGCAAGAATGTATAGACAAATGTTTCCAAGCATACCTAAATTCAATATCCTTTAGTAATTCTAATATTAACCTTCCCCATTTATTTCAATTCTTTTCTCTTTTGAGTGAGTTTTCCATCATAATTTTTTCGGAATTGTGTTGACAACAATAATGATCATGATGAATCTAACTACTATGGCATAATGAGCTATTCAGGTAAAACTTTAGCATGCTAGAGAAATCACAATAAAAGTTGGGACAGACATGGATGTAACTGCTCTTTTTTATTTGTCCTGTATGTATAGACGTTGAAAGTGGTAACACGGAGCCCTGGTTGCTAGAAGACAAAACGAGGGCTTTTCGAGAACAAGCAAGGTTTGATTTGTCAGATAAAACCCTGGAGTTAAAACATTTACAGCCTTTGACAGTCCACTTTCCTTTGACTGCACAAAGTGTGCTTGTGGGCAAGAATATTTCTTAAAGACTGTCATGTGCTACTGCAAACAAAAATAATAACTGGTATATCAAAAGCAGTAGAGAAACATTTGGTTTTTGTCTGATTGGGTATAGTGTGCATTCATGTAGAGAGCAAACATCTGTTGGAAAGACATGCTCAGAGTCATTACAAATGCTTCAGGTGCTTACAGTTTTGGGTGTTTTCGAACAGCGCCCATATATAATAAAATGACCATGAGGGACATATCAGTAAAGTGCAGCCAAGAGTTTCATATTGTTGACAGTAATTTCTTATGGCTGCAGAATGCAAAATCAATAAATATACTTAGGATTGAAACCCAGCCATAATCTAGTCAACTAGCAATGTCTCAAAGAATAGAAACCTGAAGTATTTACTATTGACCATACAGCGGATGTAGAACTGCAGTGGATCATTTTTTATATTGTTTTTATGGATTATATTCTTTATTCCTGTCCTGTTTCCTCTTCAGATTACGATCCAGTGTTACTGATTAGGTGAGTGACAAGTGCGGTGCCTAAAAGCATGCTTGTTAAGAAGAGTTGCAATGCTATCAGCTACACAATGCTCTTTATCCTCTAGTAGATGCTGCTTTATTATAGTACAGCTCACACAGCAGTTTATATCATCTCTCCTTCTATAACTTTAATGGTACATCATGAACATACAGTAGAACGATTCATATCAGGCGATGATTTATCAGACTACATAGCCGTACATTCTCTAAAGATTTAATTTAATTTTTCCAAAAGTGTGAAATATTAGATACTTCACATCATAAACTTATATTTTAATAGATTCAAAAACTTTTAAAAATTCGGAGTAATATGCAATACATGTACAATACTTAGCTTTTACATTACAATGCTTTACCAAAGTTTAAGCACTGCAAAGATCATCGGAAGCAGTGGAGATATCAATGCAGCATGGGGCTACTGTAGCTGATATGGGAACTTAGGTTGTGCAAATCAATTTGTAATGAACCAGATTCATTATGAACTTCCCAAAATGAACCCAAAGCTTTTCAGGTTTGCTTCAGGCAAAAGCGAACACTATTTTACTGCATATGTCTGCGTGAATATGCACAAGGGAAGAAGTAGAAGTTCGGGCTTGGGTTAGGTGTTGTGTAGATTGTATTATTTTCCCTTATAACATGGTTATAAGGGAAAATAATAGCATTCTTAATACAGAATGCATAGTACACTAGGGCTGGAGGGGTTAAAAAAATAATAATAATTTAACTCACCTTAATCCACTTGCTCACGCAGCCCGGCTTCTCTTCTGTCTTCTTCTTTGCTGTGCACAGGAAAAGGACCTTTGATGACGTCACTGCGCTCGTCACATGGTCAATCACATGATCCATCACCATGATGATGGATCATGTGATGAGCGCAGTGACTTCACCACAGATCCTTTTCCTGTGCACAGCAAAGATGAAGACAGAAGAGAAGCCGGGTTGCGCGAACAAGTGGATTAAAGTGAGTTAAATTATTTTTAAAAAAATTTAACCCCTCCAGCCCTATTGTACTATGCATTCTGTATTAAGAATGCTATTATTTTTCCTTATAACAAATAATAATGATCGGGTCCCCATCCTGATCGTCTCCTAGCAACCGTGCGGGAAAATCGCACCGCATCCGCACTTGCTTGCGGATGCTTGCGATTTTCACGCAGCCCCACTCACTTCTATGGGGCCTGCGTTGTGTGAATAAAGCACAAAATAGAGCATGCTGCGATTTTCACGCAACGCACAAGTGATGCGTGAAAATCACCGCTCATGTGCACAGCCTCATAGAAATTAATGGGTCCGGATTCAGTGCGGGTGCAATGCGTTCAACTCACGCATTGCACCCGCACGGAAATCTCGCCCTTGTGAAAGGGGCCTAAGAGGAAATGGTGGGGATGGCTTCTCCAGATTAGCTCCCAGACCGACAGATAACAGCCTGGGTGAGTCAATCAGTGCTGTAGTAGGCAGGAAGGTGCCCTTGCAGAACGAGCAGATTGTCATTCTGTGCTAGCCTGTGAATGAGGGTGAATGGATCTATGCAGTGTCTGACAGAAAACGGTCTTAAGGACAGTGTGCAGTCACAATCAAGATTCTATTTGAATTTTGTGAGGGACAGTGAACAGAAAGGCTAGAAAGAAAAACAGAAATACTGTTTGTTTTTTCTTTGTGGGGAAGAATAAGCTAGATTTAATTAAATCGCATATAGGTGATCAGTACACCAATACACAGGGTAGTGCAGCAATTTACTTGTGAGTGAAAGTGTGATATTAAGGGTCAAGCCTGGCCCTCAATCATCCATTTCCAATTATTATATATCTACACAGTTGGAAACATTTTTTTGGGACTTGTTCAATTTAAGTAAGCCAGCATATAGGGGATAACTACAACAAAACACTGGGTAGTGCAACAATTTACTTGTGAGTGATATTAATGGTCAGGTCTGGCCCTCAATAATCTATTTGTTTATCTCTACACGGTTGGAATTGTATTCAATTTTTTGATGAAGGTGGGGTTAAATTTGATTAAACCAGCATATAGGTGATCAGTACACCAATACACAGGGTAGTGCACCACATTAATTGTGATTGATAATGTGATATTAAGCATCAGGCCTCAATCACCCATTTCTGTTTATTGTATCTCAACACAGCTGTAATTAAATATTTTTGTTTAATTGAACTAAAGCAATATTTATAACTTATATAGTGCATTTGTATTGTGCAGCAGTTGTGTGCGGTTCTGCTTCGATACCGCAGGTTTATAGAGGGACAAGCGCTATTGGAACAACTATTTTCAAAGGGTGTGATATACCTGCTGCCCCCAAAAAAGTGATTGATGGGTGCAATATACTTGCTTCCACAAAATACCGATTAAGGGGTTTGATATACCTGCTTCCACAAAATACTGATTAAGGGGATTAATATACCTGCTTCCACCAAATATTGATTGAGGCCTGAGATACACCTGCTTCCACAAAATACTGATTAAGGGGATTAATATACCTGCTTCCACCAAATATTGATTGAGGCCTGAGATACACCTGCTTCCACAAAATACTGATTAAGGGGTTTGATATACCTGCTTCCACAAAATACAGATTGAGGGGTGTGAAATACCTGTTTCCACAAAATATTGATTAAGGGGTTTGATATACCAGCTTCCACCAAATACTGATCGAGGTCTGCAATATACCTGCTTCCACAAATACTTCTCTTCTCTAGGTACATTGGCACAGGGTCATTTTGAAAATGACAGGCAGAGGAAGAGGCAGTCCGTTCCGCAGGGGTGGTAAGGATCAGGCAGGTGCACCAGGCCAGGGCCTAAGTGGGAAGTTAGAGAAGGTGCATGCAATTATGTCAAAGGACACACCAGAGTTGGTTGAGTGGCTCACTCAGCCTTCCTTCTGTACCCTCCTCATCCTCTGTATCTGCACCCTCCTCACTCTCTGCTGTGTGCACCCACAAAGACACCACCACCACCATAACCCCTCCACTCGAATGAGAGGAATTATTTTCCCATCAATTCCCAGACTTCACCGATGAGCAGCCATTCTTGGCATCGGATGAGGAAGAGGAGGTAGCAACGGCCGCCACCCAGCGGTCTGACAACAGTACCAGATCATCCCAAGGAGGGTGGTCCCCGCTGTTGCTGCCTACTCTGAGATCTCTAATGTCAGTGGTGGTGAAGATGACAATGATGACGTGTCGATGGATGTCACGTGGGTGCCCACAAGAGAGGAAGAGGAGGGGAGTTCAGAGGGAGAGATGGAGTAGCAGATAGAGAGGAGAAGGAAGAAAAGCAGGCAGAACTCGCAGTGCACATGAGGCAAAAAGCAGACTGCAAATGCATCTGGAGCAAGCCCTCCATTATGCATGGTCACATCTTGTGCTCCCAGGATGCCGGCACATGGCACCACAGTGTGGGCTTTTTTTTAACATGTCAGCTGCTGACAATAGTGTTGCCATTTGCAGCCTGCGCTGTCAACTTATAAGTCGCGGTAAGCCCAACACTCACCTAGGGATGACCGCCTTAAGAAGGCACCTGGCCTCCCATCATTGAGCACAGTGGGAGCAACACCGTCAGAAACCACAAAGTCACATTCCCGGCACTCCACTTCCTGCCTCTTCTCCTTCTCCTCTCTCCTCCCATTTGTCTTCCACTCCACCTAACACCATGCCGTCGTCATGTTCACCAGGAAGAAGGCAGGCTTCCGTGGCCCAAATGTTCGAGCGTAAAAAGTTGATGCCGCCGGATAACTCTCTTGCCCAATGGCTGACCGCTGGCTTGTCGGAACGGCTAGCCCAACTACTGCGATATAAACTGGTGGACTCGGAGGCCTTTAGAAAATTTGGGCCATTTGCTCCCAGCAATGGAAAGTCCACGGAAGGAAATATTTCTCCTAGAAGGGCATCCCAGAGATACTGTATATGGCCACGTTCAGCGGCAAGTGAATATATCTCTGGCACACAATGTCAGTGTCAAGATATCTGACCACAGATACGTGGTCTAGAAAACACGGTCAGGGAAGGTACAAAACTTTTACTGCCCACTGGGTGAACCTTCTGACTGAAGTCAAGCATGTAACCCATGGCACCCGTGTGGATTTGGTGTTTCAACCACGACTTGCATGCAGGCCTGCCTCTTCTTCTCCTCCTCCTACTCCATCCTCCATCTCCTTCTCAGCTGACTTCTCCTTTTCCAATTCTACCGCCTCTTCCACTGCACTCCCCAAGCTCCACAGAACCTATTCAATGTGCCAGGTGAGATGTTGCCATGCTGTGCTGCGGCTGTTGTGCCTGGGAGCCATAAGCCTCACCGGTCCTGCACTGCTTTCAGCTCTGCGGTCACAGGCCAATCAGTGGCTAACCCCGGTCAATTTGACAGTTAGTAAAGTGGTGTGCGACAACGGTGCCAATCTGCTGAGCGCGCTGACACAGGGCAAAATGACACACGTGCCGTGCATGGCACACGTCTTGAACTTAGTCGTGCAGCGATTCATTGCCAAATACCCCAGAATCCAGGATGTCTTGCGGCAGGCCAGGAAAATCTCTGGCCATTTTAGAAGATCTTACATGACCATGGCTCTCCTTGCTGACGTTCAGCGTCTACACCACCTGCCCGTCATACGTCTGATTTGTGACAGCCCGACGCGCTGGAACTCCACCTTGTATATACTTGATAGGCTGCTTGAGCAGCAACATGCCATTAACGACTACCTGTATGAACTCTGCGGCAGGACAGGTTCTGAGGAGCTTGGTTACTTCTCACCGTTCCAGTGGCTGCTCATGCGCAACGCATGCAGACTGCTGCAGCCATTTGATGAGATCACCAAACTGGTCAGTTGCAGCCAGGGCGCCATCAGTAAAAATCGTACCTTATGCCTTCCTTCTGGAGTGTGCATTGCATCGTGACATTGATCAAGCCGTCGAGGAGCAGGAGCTGGAAGATGAGGAAGTCACAATGCTGAATGAACTCCCAGGGTGGCTACTCCATCTGAGACAAGTCAGCAGGAGTGTGAAGAGGAGTCAGAGGAGGATGGTGGCTGGGGGTAGGAGGAGGAGAAGCAAGAAGAGCAGGCTTTGAGGGGGACTTTAAACTTTTCGGGGATCCTTGGTGTTGTCTGTGGCAGGGGTGAGGAGACAAAGGACGACATTCTCCTGGGCGATGAGCAGAAGCCAGGGTGCTCCACCGCTTCCAATTTAGTGCAAATGGGGCCTTCATGCTCCAGTGTTTGAAGAGGGACCCCTGTATAAAAAGCATAAAGCGCAAGAACCAGTACTGAGTGGCAATGTACTTAGACGCCGGGTACAAACACAAAATCGCAGACATGTTACCAGCATCACAGAGGGCTGGCAGAATACAGCATTTCCAGGCCTTGGTGCGAGGAATGCTGCATTCTGCTGTTGCGGGCGCTGGCAGAGGAATCTCCACCCACAGCTAAACAGGTGCGGGTACCAATCCTACTGTGCCTGCAAGAAAAGGGCGGTTTGAAGATTTGTTGGTCACTTCGGATATGAGATCATACTTTGCAGCCAACCCATCGACAGCCGCCCTCCGGATCCAGACTCAGGGAACGCCTAGACCGACAGGTGTCCAACTACATCTATTTAACGGCCGATATGGACACTGAGTAGCGAGGAAACCCTGGACTTCTGGGTCTGCAGGCTTGACCTGTGGCCAGAGCTGGCAATATTTGCCATGGAACTCTTGGCTTGCCTCTCGTCGAGTGTCCTTTCCGAAAGGATGTTCTGCGCAGCAGGATGGGGGTCATGACCGATAAGCGCACTCGCCTAGCTCACAACAGTGTGGACTACCTCACATTTTTAAAAATGAATGAGGCATGGATCTCTAAGGAATTCAAAACCCGTGACAACCACGTGTAATTGAATTTCCCCATGCCAGCCCACACATATCCGCCACAACCCATAAGAAAAAATGGTCCTTGTCTTATGTATATACAGCGACATAAAATACCTTTTCTGTCAGGTGAATGCCTAATTTTTGGGGCCTCTACTCCAGTGGCCTACGGTCACATTTTTATGCAGTGACCGCCTTATGTACCTCCAGCTACATCATCACAAGTTCTTTTCTGTCAGGTGAATGCCTAATTTTTGGGGCCTGTACTGGCCTACAGTAAAATTGTTATCCACTGACCGTCTAATATACTGTACCTCCAGCCACATAATCACTTGTTCTTTTCTGTCAGGTGAGTGCCTAATTTTTGGGGCCTGTACTCGACTGGCCTACAGTGTAATTGTTATTCAGTGACTGCCTAATGTAACTCCAGCCACATAATCACTTGATCTTTTCTGTCAGGTGAATTCCTAATTTTTGGGGCCTGTACTAGCCTAAAGTAAAATTGCTATCCACTGCTCTCTGGAAGGGATAGTAAGGCGTGGTGCATCCCAATGGGATGCAGTAAACCAGGGTGCTTCTTTACTGGAGGGATTCTGGTGCAAAAGAATATAGGCGAGGGGCTGGCTTCTCCAGTCTCCTCCCTGGCAGAAGAAGGGTTTGATGCTGAGGAAAGGCCTGAGCTAGCTGCCCCTATCTCTATTCAGAAGGGTGCTACCCTGGTCCAAGGCTGGTGATCAATGGTCTGTGGCAGTGTATCCCCGTCTCAATGTCTTCTTTCGGCCCCTCAGCAGTCTGGCAGAATCTCCTCTACCAAGCACTGTTCCATAACTGCAGCACACTAGAGGCTATGACTGCTCTCCTTATATACAGTTTTAGTTAGACTTGAACCTTCTAGTGGGGGGTGGGTGGAGTGGAGAATCTAAGGACAAACAGTTACATTGTAACACGTTCCGTATCTTATAGACTTGCATTACAGCTTTAATGCCCAAAGGCAATGACTAGAGAGAATATCTCAAAATTTAGATTTGGTCGGTTTGCCGAATTTTCCGAAAAGTTTTGATTTGATCCGAATTTATTTGTGGTGAATCGCGTTAAAAAACAGCTATTTCCTTGCTGCAGAGAGACTGCATAATGGTGTAGAACACTGTGCCTTGCAGTAACACGCATAGGGAGTCTGCTGTGGTAGGGAAACAATACTGTGAGTCAGTATGAAACGCAGATGACAGTCATCACTCTTAGATCCACAGCACACTTCACTTATTTGGGCAGTTATGGGTCCAAAACTGACCAAATAACTCAAGTGTGAATTCAGCCTTACAGGTCGATTCCACATAGATGTCTACAGAACCTGTTCTATTAAACGCTTATAGAAGTAGAGCCAACTGACAGAGTGGAGAGGGTGTCAGCAGTAAGTTTGTGCTGACGTCACTGATTATTTTGCCCTTCCTCTGATCTGTCATAACAATAACCCCAAAAAAACGTATCCTGTCTGTTGAGCATCCGCTTTTAATCGGTCACATATATATTTATTTTCTTTTTTTTTTTCCTATTTCTACACCCCAAAAAAATAAATATAACAATCACAATTCACTGCAGAACGGCTAATGGGACATACGTTTATTTCCTTTTTCGAAACCACGTAATTGGCTGTAGTACAGCTTTTATTTTATTTTATTTTATAGTTTTTTACGGTGTTTATTGAATGGGGTGGATCATGCGATATATTTATAGAGCCGGTCGTTTTCGACGCAGCGATACCTAACTGTGTTTTTGTTGTTTTTGTTTTTTTTCAATTTTTTATTATAAAATCAGGGGAAAGGGGCGTTGTTTTTTTGACCTTTTTTTTAACTTTATTTCTGCCCCACTCTGGGACTTCAACTTTTGGGTATCTGATCCCCTTTGCAATGCATTACAATACATCTGTATTGTAATGCATTGCCTTTTAATGTATTACACTGAGTAATACGCTAACTGGTTGCCTAGGAGACCTAGCCTGGGGTTGGATCTTCTCGGCCTCTGTAGAAGACAGGTCCATATGCCTTGCAAGGCATTGAGCAGCCTCTGCAAGGCATCGGCTGCATTCTCACCCATCGTGTCCCCACAACAGCAACGCGGGCACCTAATGGGCTCCCTCACCCGCCCCAAATATTTTCTATGCCGCGGTCAGTGCTAACAACGGCATAGAAGGGGTTAATCTGCCAACATCGGCTTTTACATCGATGCCAGCGGATATAGCAGGGGCCCGGCTATCAAGGATTGCCCGGCCCCTGCAGTAATCAGGCAGGCACCGCTCCGGTGCCCGCCCGATCACCATGACGTAATAGTATGTCAAAAGGCGGCAAGTCACTTGACTCTATGATGTACTATTACGTCATGTGTTGGGAAGGGGTAAACTCTATGGCAGCTGTAGAAAATCACCAGCTTCTTATTCAAAGTCCTAACAGTCTCTCAGGGTTCATTAACCCTTTCCACAGAGCCTTGCAAATACAGTGATAATGAACAGGGTATATATCACTAGTGATGAGCAGCATAGGCAACATTAGTTTTCGTGATATTTCACAAATTTTTGGCCTAATATTCGCCATAAATTTTCAAATTCTATAATTCATGATATCCAGTCATTTTTTTCTTGATTGCGAAAACTGGCAATGTAACATGCGCGTATTGCGCGCGCAATACAGGCCTGTCTCACTTCATTTTTCAAGCTGCTAGAAGTTTCCTGAGACTGGAGAAAATGGTTGGTAGCAACTTTAGTTAGTGTGAGGAAGAACTCCTGATCACTGTAAGTAATTTTACATTACAGCACTGTTTTGCATACATTGCAGAACAATAGCTTTATATGCAGATAGAGTGCTCCAATATATTTGTGATTGTGCAAATCGGCACTAATGATGCACATATTTTTGGCGCAATACATGCAACTTCACATTTTATCAGGTCTGAGTAAATATTACTGATTGGTGCACTAAGTATTGTTGTAACATCACAGCACCATGTCTGTAGCATGTATGTATGGACAGCAGAGAAATATCTGTCACATGAACATTGCACATCCATTTTCCTGCCACACACTATATACAGTCGTGGCCAAAAGTCTTGAGAATTACATAAATATTGTAAATTGGAAAAGTTGCTGCTTAAGTTTTTATAATAGCAATTTGCATATACTCCAGAATGTTATGAAGAGTGATCAGATAAATTGCATAGTCCTTCTTTGCCATGAAAATTAACTTAATCCCCCAAAAACTTTTCCACTGCATTTCATTGCTGTCATTAAAGGACCTGCTGAGATCATTTCAGTAATCATCTTGTTAACTCAGGTGAGAATGTTGACGAGCACAAGGCTGGAGATCATTATGTTAGACTGATTGGGTTAAAATGGCAGACTTGACATGTTAAAAGGAGGGTGATGCTTGAAATCATTGTTCTTCCATTGTTAACCATGGTGACCTGCAAAGAAACGCGTGCAGCCATCATTGCGTTGCATAAAAATGGCTTCACAGGCAAGGATATTGTGGCTACTAAGATTGCACCTCAATCAACAATTTATAGGATCATCAAGAACTTCAAGGAAAGAGGTTCAATTCTTGTTGAGAAGGCTTCAGGGCGTCCAAGAAAGTCCAGCAAGCGCCAGGATCGTCTCCTAAAGAGGATTCAGCTGCGGGATCGGAGTGCCACCAGTGCAGAGCTTGCTCAGGAATGGCAGCAGGCAGGTGTGAGCGCATCTGCACGCACAGTGAGGCGAAGACTTTTGGAAGATGCCCTGGTCTCAAGAAGGGCAGCAAAGAAGCCACTTCTCTCAAAAAAAAACATCAGGGACAGATTGATCTTCTGGTGAATGGACTGCTGAGGACTGGGGCAAAGTCATATTCTCCGATGAAGCCTCTTTTCGATTGTTTGGGGCATCTGGAAAAAGGCTTGTCCGGAGAAGAAAAGGTGAGCGCTACCATCAGTCCTGTGTCATGCCAACACTAAAGCATCCTGAGACCATTCATGTGTGGGGTTGCTTCTCATCCAATGGAGTGGGCTCACTCACAATTTTGACCAAAAACACAGCCATGAATAAAGAATGGTACCAAAACATCCTCCAACAGCAACTTCTTCCAACAATCCAACAACAGTTTAGTGAAGAACAATGCATTTTCCAGCACGATGGAGCACCGTGCCATAAGGCAAAAGTGATAACTAAGTGGCTCGGGGACCAAAACGTTGACATTTTGGGTCCATGGCCTGGAAACTCCCCAGATCTTAATCACATTGAGAACTTGTGGTCAATCCTCAAGAGGTGGGTGGACAAACAAAAACCCACTAATTCTGACAAACTCCAAGAAGTGATTATGAAAGAATGGGTTGCTAATGCTATCAGTCAGGAATTGGCCCAGAAGTTGATTGAGAGCATGCCCAGTCGAATTGCAGAGGTCCTGAAAAAGAAGGGCCAACACTGCAAATACTGACTCTTTGCATAAATGTCATGTAATTGTCGATAAAAGCCTTTGAAACGTATGAAGTGCGTGTAATTATATTTCACTACATCACAGAAACAACTGAAACAAAGATCTAAAAGCAGTTTAGCAGCAAACTTTGTGAAAATGAATATTTGTGTCATTCTCAAAACTTTTAGCCACGACTGTACTAACTATCTAATGGAATTGAATAAGGATCTAGATGGCTCAGCAATGCACAGAGCACAGCAATGACACTGCTTTCTCTCTGTCTCTCTCTCTCACAACTGCAAACAAACTGCAGAAAATGGCTGCTGGGGAGTTTTCTATATATTAACTTTCTATATACCAACTTTCCTATTGGTTGCTAGGGATGTTGCTAAGCTCAGGCAAAGATATTGCAGCCTTCTCATTGACCCACAAGCAAGAATCAGTCAGGGTACTGATGAGAAAAATTCTAGAATATTCACGATTACGAAGATATAGCACTATATTCTAGATCTTCACAAATTCTCGAAGTGCCGATATTTGCGATAAAAATTAGCGATTAGAATATTCGCGATCAACACTATATATCACTACATACATATAAGATGCAGTAACACAGTAATAAACAGTATAAGTTAACCATTTCAAGAGAAATAAAGTAAGAAGTTTTAACTTTGCATAGGGGAAATAGGCAAATGTCCACAAATGTCCAAGCATCAAAGTATCCTCTACTCCAGGGCACTACAAGTGCACCAAAATATCTGTGAGTGATAAATTTAGGCCTAAATCTGTATCCTTAATTTTTATCACCACACAGTGTCAATTTTTTGGGGGGTTGTTAAATATTAGAAGTGGGACGAATCCAATTTTTTTCGAATCCTAATCCGAAAAAGTTCTCGAATATATTGAATCTTTCGAATCTCGAATCCTATGAATCCTGTACATAAGAATTGTGTGAACGGTGTAGGAAACAAAGTGATCCAAACACTTATGGGAGGGATCTGTGGATGACACTGTTATGGGGGGGATCTGTGGATGGCATTGTTATGGGGGGATCTGTGGATGGCACTGTTATGGGGGATCTGTGGATGGCACTGTTATGGAGGGAATCTGTGGATGGCACTGTTATGGGGGGTTCTGTGGATGGCACTGTTATGGGGCATCTGTGGATGGCACTGTTATGGGGGAACAGTGGATGGCATTGTTATTGGTGATCTGTGGATGGCACTGTTATGGGGGATCTGTGGATGGCACTGTTATGGGTTATCTGTGGATGGCACTGTTATGGGGGATCTCTGGATGGTACTGTGATGGGGGGGATCTCTGGATGACACATATATAGCATCTTATGCTATGTGCCATCCACAGATCCCCCCCCATAACAGTGTACCTGCAGTGTGAATGACCCCCAATACAGGGGCTGGGGGTCGGCATCTGGATTAGGAATGACAGTGGGGACCGGTGCAGCTCCTGTATTCTATTGCATCAGCCCCGTTCACTGTTGCATAATCTTATCTAACCTGTAGGCATTGTTAAAATATAATAATCATTTGTAATCCAGCTGTATTTCTTACAACTAAGCTCCATAGCAGAGAGGAGGGAGAAAGCAGGCAGGAGGCAGGCCGGGAGGACGGGCGGGCGGCGCGTCACTCATTACGTCACGCGCTGCCTGCTTCATTCACAAAGTGGGTGGCGCAGGTGCATGACGTAGTGAGTGACGCGCCACCCATGTGCCCTCCCTTAGTTGTAAGTAATACAGCTGGATTACAAATGATTATTATATCTTAACAATGCCTACAGGTTAGATAAGATTATACAACAGTGAGTGGGGCCGGTGCATTAGAATACAGGGACTGCACCGATCCCCGCTGTCATTCCTAATCCAAATGCCGGCCCCCAGCCCCTCCTCCCTCTGTTGATACACCCTCCCACCACGCTGTGCAGCATGGCGGCGGCCGTGTATCATTAGGTAAACTAATCGCATCATTTTTCGGTTGGCCAAATCGCCATATCGTATCGCTGGATTGGTCAGATTAAAATTTTACTAAATTACGTCGGGATTCGAGTCCACGAATCCCACGAATCCAACAAGATTCGAGGGATTCGACTGATTTGTCGTCCCACCTCTATTAAATATATTCAAACCAGCATATATGTTTAATCCTACACCAATACACAGGGTAGCACACAAAATTACCTGTGAGTGTTAATGAATTTAGACCTAAATCTGTTTCCATTTACTTCTGTCTCCACATGCTTCCAATCAATTTTTTTTAGGGGGTTGATGAAATTATTAAAACCAGCATATACCAGGGGTCACAGCGTTCCTACTGCTCCTCCTCCTTGCAGCCCCAGAGAAGGCTTTCAGTGGAGCCCTCTCAGTCTTTAATGCCGATTCCTTTTGCTGAAGAAGTGGCAAGAAAAACCCACCACGCCTTACAGCAGATAGTTAAGAGAGTCTCCTTGTTGATGTCTTATGTGAGAGCCATCACAGTTTGGACTGCCCTGTGAAGGAGTTTGAGGAGGAGGCTGGGGACCTCATGCATACCAGTGTTGATGGTGGTAGTAATAAAGGCACCTGTAGCCATGGCATTGGCTGTGGGGCAGCAACAGTGGCAGTCGGGGAAAACCTAGACCAGGGGAGGGGGGCTAAGGAGCTCACCATGATATCTCATAGTGTGAGAAAAATGGAAGGGTGGGCGATGACGATTATGTTCTGGACAGAACCTGGGAACCAAATCAGAGTGCTGAGGAGGAGGCAACATCACAGCAGGAGGGTGGCAGCAATAAAGAGCAGAGGCCAAGTACCTCCCAAAGAACAGCCAAGGCCATGTTTGCTTTGGCATCTGGTGATACTACTGACACTGTGGTGGAGTTACCATAGATCCAAAATGTGCCAGAGCTAAGCCCAGCTTGGCTGCCTGTAGCTCTATGCGAGCAACTCCCATATAGTGCTTTTTCTCCACAAGGCGGACACACAAAACCATAGCAGTGTGCAAAATCTGAAGGTTAAATATAAGCCATGGCCATTCAAATGCACTCATAGCTACTGGAGGTCTATTGCACCACATGAGGAGGCATCACTGGATCCTTTGGGAAAATACAACTGGCCAGCATTCACAATCATAACAAATCTGTCCTCTTACTCTTGGTCGTCTTTGTGGCAGTCAACCCGCATCCACAAGCAATACGGAATTTTTGTCTTCATCATCATCTTCTTCTCCTGCTAAGATTCTTCCTTGTCCTTGGCGCCATTGTGAGACAAGTATAAAGGAATGTTTGGCCATGAAAAAACTTTTTTCCACCAGCAATTAGCTTGTCCAAATTTCTGGTGGTGTAATAACTTTAGTACCATGGTAGTAGTGCCTTGTACTCTCACATAGTGGAGAATGCAGGCCACTCCTTGTGATACTCACTGTACGGCAAGCTGCATTTCACGATGGACACCTGGAACAGCTGTTATGGGCAGGGACAGTGCATGTCTTTCACGGCCCATTCGGAGACAGCACCCCAACAACATGCCCAGGTCCTTTTTACCCCTCCTACCAAATCATGGGGCTGGTTCCCACAGCAGGCTCTTATCTACCTTTTCCAACTGCTCTTCTATGGACACGGTCCCATCCCCAACAGCAGTGGGGCATAGTGTTGCTCGTACTACCTCTCCTTTGTATCAGATGTGTCAGGTCAAATGTTGCCACACCGTGTTGGACCTGATCAGCCTGTACGACAGTAGCCACACAGGCAAGCAATAGCATCTCAAGTAAATCAAGCATCAAACATCCCGCTGGCTGTCACCCCGTCGACTTCAACTGGGCAAGGTGGTCTGCAACAATGGGTGCAACATCCCGCCCTGATCCTGTGGGAAATAACACATGCTCCCTGCAGGGCCTTTTAAAATAATGCACTGGCTTGCGCAAGGTGCTGGCAATGTACAGTAGACTATCCCTCTTTTCAGCCATTCTCATGTGTTGAGGAATGCTCTCCAGGACTTGCATCTAGAGATGAGCGAAATGAAGCTGATGAAGTGGAAGTCGTTATGAATTTCAGGAAAAATTTGATTTGCACCGAATGCGAATTTCCTCGCGCTTCGTGGTAACTAATCACATTTTTCCTAAAATGGCTGCTGCACATGTGAGGACATGGAGAAAGGAACTCTGGGAAGGTGGGATCACCCATACTGACATGCATGCAGCTAATCAGCAGCCAGCCCTGTGATGTCACAGCCGTATAAATACTACAAGAAAATTTAGACTAGCACATTCATAATCACAGGTGCATATCCATCAAGCAAACATGGTTGATAAAAAAAATGGCTGCACAACAGTTCACATGTAAACAATAGAATTGAGAAATGGGGATCATTCTAGATTAAAGTGGTATTATACCTAATATAAATAAAAATATATACTTGTACTGCCCTGAAATTTGTAGGCTTAGGCTAGGTCTACACGACGACATTTGTGACATTTTGTAGCACCAATGTCGCGCGACAATTTTTATAATAATAGTCTATGGTGTCGCACTGCGACATGCGGCATGTTGTGACTGCGACGCGAAAGTCACAAAAAATCCATTTGAAATGGATTTTTCTGCCACTGTTGCGTCGCAGTCACAGCATGTTGCATGGTCGCATTGCGACACCATAGACTATCATTATAAAAATTGACGTGCAACAAATTTTGCAGTGTAGTTGTACCCTATCTGTCGTTGTGTAGACCTAGCCTTAGGAAAGTCCAAGAGAGGCGGTATATTAGTGTCAGGTACCCATCTGCGGAAGCCATCTTGACAACTGGTAGATGGGCCTGACACACGTTTGATCAAAAATGTGCGCAAAGAGCTTCTATTTTTTTATTTATAGTAGGTATAATACCACTTTACTCATATACCAAAAATATACCTCAATGCACCAAGTGCATACGTGCAGAGATATGTCACACCTCCTATAAACTTATTTACCATATGTGGACTGAGTATATATAAAATTTAACTTTTACTGTAATTTCACTTAAAAACATTGGTGGTAGCAGTGAGACAAGGACAAAATAGACATACATACATATAAACACTTATTTTGCCACCTTATAAGACCACGGTAAAGTAATACTGGGTGGGTCTTACCCCATCCTGTAGGTACACGGTCAGGGTTGGTGGGTGGCGGCAATGCTCCAGTGTGGTCACAGGCACTGGTGTCCAGTTGTAAGGTTGATATGGCAATCTGGATACTCCTATAATGCCCTGGTCTAGAGCCCTCCCTATATGGATGGTCGGGCTATCCTCATAGACCTGCCTCAACGACACGGAGCACCCGCCCCGACAGGGGCGACCCCATACGGAACCTGTCCCTAAATGGGGCCTATTCCCTAACGGTCCCTTACTGTATGGCCCTACATGCCTAGGTATGTAGTCTCAAACTTACTGTTTCAGTAGAGAGTTTCTTGTAAATACAAAATGGGGTGGACGGTCAGTGGTACACGTCCCTGCCGGCGTATGGAGAAGTGTCCCCAGTAATACCCTCGCCTCACTTACTGCTGAATGCCGGCAGTGTGAGAACACAGCCCATTCAGCCGCCTAACCTTTTAAAATCAGCGCCTCCAGCTGTTTCCGCCCTCCTGCTCCACCTTCCTCCGGTGGAATGCACATGGAACGCACGCTATTTCCATGCGCTCCACTCCACCGGAAGTCGATGTCACATGATCGCTCGGGCTGCCGGAAATTCATGTGAATGTGTCTGAGCGTCACCCATCGCCTAGCAATCGGATGACGCGCAGGCACTCCACGCTGATCAGCCGTCTCGGATGCCGGACGGTAATTCTAAAGAATACAATCATTCAAGTGTGGATTTCTTCAGCAAGTTTCCATCCATACTTGTTTCTACATGCACTTGGCCATGCGATACTTAAGTGAAATTACAGTAAAAGTTGCATTTTATATATACTCAGTCCACATATGGTAAATAAATAATACCACTTTAATCTAGAATGATTCCCATTTCTCAATTCTATTGTTTACATGTGAATAGTGATCATCGAGCATGCTCGGCCGAACACCAGTTTGGCTTGAGCAACTTGATGCTCGGCACATGGCAGTATTCGGCCAAATACCGCATGTGCTCGAGCGCAATGCTTGAGTCTCCTCCCCGCACGTTTTTTGGCTGCTATGCAGACAATAAACGTGCAGGTAAGTACTGCCCTTACTGTAATGCCATAGCCATGTTGGTTACTGGCATTACAGTGATTGGCTTGCCGGAACACTTCATCGGGTGCTATATAGCACCCGATGACACGTGCTCGGCTTAGTGTTAGTCAGGAAGAGCTGTGCTGAGGAAGGGACAGACAGTATAGGGAGTGATATACAAATATTTTTAGTAGAAAAACTTTTCAGAGACCCAAAAGTCCTTTTAACGAATATTGTTGTCTGTGGCAGCAGCAATATATATTTTTAGCGTAACCTGCGCTAAATTGCTAAAACGTAACAGACCCAAATGTCCTTTTAAAGGACTATTGTTGTGTGTGTGGCAGCAATATCTATTTTTAGTGCAAACTGCGCTAAATAGTTAAAGCTTTACAGACCCAAAAATTCATTTAAGGACTGTTGTGTGTGTGCGTAGCAGCAATATCTATTTTTAGCACATCCTGCACTAAATAGCGTACAATAGTTAGGCCACTGCAGACAGCAACATTATCTGCACCACATCTCCAGTGTAAAGTGTGCGCATTCAAAAAATATCTGACATCCAGTCTACTTTTTCCGTAGACGCAGTGGCGACTCTAGGAACAATATATAGGGGGGCACATAAGATACCACATTCAAAAATGGGGGGGCACTAATAATTTTCACCGCTTAATCATACTACTGAAAAAAAAACGAAATAAGTATATATAAATAAGATTACAAAATATGAGAGTATTGCGGTATGCAGGGATACCTTTTTATTGTACCAACCTAATACTTAAAAGACAAGCTTTCAATCGTTTTCCTTTCTTCCTCAGTACGCTTGAGTATTCAGAAACAATCTATTCCTAAGGGTGGGTTCACATCTGTGTTATGCTATTCCGTTATAGGTTCTGTTTCAAACGGAATATAACAGAATGGCCAAATGGAATGCAAAACGTAAGCCTTTAAAAGGCATTCAGTTTGCTTTGTCCTAATAGAAGTCTATGGGAAAGCATAACGGATCCGTCTGGGTCACGTTATGCAAGACTGAAAACAAAGTCCTGTCAACAGGACTTTGTTTTCCGTCTTGCATAAAGGGAACCAGACGGATTCGTTTTGATTTCCATAGACATCTATTATGACGGAAAGCAAACTGAATGCCTTCCGTTTTGCATTCCGTCATAATACAAGTCTATGGGCTGCCGAATGGATCCGCCCTCCGTTTTATGGATTCCGTTATTTTCAGTTATAACGGAAAGCCATAACAGAAGCCCTAACGCTAGTGTGAACCCACTCTAAAAGGTGAATAGCAGGAGATTTTAAAAAACTAAATCAATATATACAATTTGTTAAGTGAGCTGAATGGGAGAAATTTTCATATTTTATGTGGGATCTGTGGATGACACTGTTATGGGCATCTGTGGATGACACTGTTATGGGCATCTGTGGATGACACTGTTATGGGCATCTGTGGATGACACTGTTATGGGCATCTGTGGATGACACTGTTATGGGGGATCTGTGGATGACACTGTTATGGGCATCTGTGGATGACACTGTTATGGGCATCTGTGGATGACACTGTTATGGGGATCTGTGGATGACACTGTTATGGGGGATCTGTGGAGGACACTGTTATGGGGGATCTGTGGATGACACTTTTCTGGGCATCTGTGGATGACACTCAACCACAACCACGCTCAAACCCAACTGGTCCAACTTGTTAAATGGCTGCCAAACACAATATGCACAATTACATAATGTGGGGCAGTGTGGGGGCAAATTACATAATGTGGAGCATGTAACCCATGGCACCCGTGTGGATTTGGTGTTTCAACCACGACTTGCATGCAGGCCTGCCTCTTCTTCTCCTCCTCCTACTCCATCCTCCATCTCCTTCTCAGCTGACTTCTCCTTTTCCAATTCTACCGCCTCTTCCACTGCACTCCCCAAGCTCCACAGAACCTATTCAATGTGCCAGGTGAGATGTTGCCATGCTGTGCTGCGGCTGTTGTGCCTGGGAGCCATAAGCCTCACCGGTCCTGCACTGCTTTCAGCTCTGCGGTCACAGGCCAATCAGTGGCTAACCCCGGTCAATTTGACAGTTAGTAAAGTGGTGTGCGACAACGGTGCCAATCTGCTGAGCGCGCTGACACAGGGCAAAATGACACACGTGCCGTGCATGGCACACGTCTTGAACTTAGTCGTGCAGCGATTCATTGCCAAATACCCCAGAATCCAGGATGTCTTGCGGCAGGCCAGGAAAATCTCTGGCCATTTTAGAAGATCTTACATGACCATGGCTCTCCTTGCTGACGTTCAGCATCTACACCACCTGCCCGTCATACGTCTGATTTGTGACAGCCCGACGCGCTGGAACTCCACCTTGTATATACTTGATAGGCTGCTTGAGCAGCAACATGCCATTAACGACTACCTGTATGAACTCTGCGGCAGGACAGGTTCTGAGGAGCTTGGTTACTTCTCACCGTTCCCGTGGCTGCTCATGCGCAACGCATTTGATGAGATCACCAAACTGGTCAGTTGCAGCCAGGGCGCCATCAGTAAAAATCGTACCTTATGCCTTCCTTCTGGAGTGTGCATTGCATCGTGACATTGATCAAGCCGTCGAGGAGCAGGAGCTGGAAGATGAGGAAGTCACAATGCTGAATGAACTCCCAGGGTGGCTACTCCATCTGAGACAAGTCAGCAGGAGTGTGAAGAGGAGTCAGAGGAGGATGGTGGCTGGGGGTAGGAGGAGGAGAAGCAAGAAGAGCAGGCTTTGAGGGGGACTTTAAACTTTTCGGGGATCCTTGGTGTTGTCTGTGGCAGGGGTGAGGAGACAAAGGACGACATTCTCCTGGGCGATGAGCAGAAGCCAGGGTGCTCCACCGCTTCCAATTTAGTGCAAATGGGGCCTTCATGCTCCAGTGTTTGAAGAGGGACCCCTGTATAAAAAGCATAAAGCGCAAGAACCAGTACTGAGTGGCAATGTACTTAGACGCCGGGTACAAACACAAAATCGCAGACATGTTACCAGCATCACAGAGGGCTGGCAGAATACAGCATTTCCAGGCCTTGGTGCGAGGAATGCTGCATTCTGCTGTTGCGGGCGCTGGCAGAGGAATCTCCACCCACAGCTAAACAGGTGCGGGTACCAATCCTACTGTGCCTGCAAGAAAAGGGCGGTTTGAAGATTTGTTGGTCACTTCGGATATGAGATCATACTTTGCAGCCAACCCATCGACAGCCGCCCTCCGGATCCAGACTCAGGGAACGCCTAGACCGACAGGTGTCCAACTACATCTATTTAACGGCCGATATGGACACTGAGTAGCGAGGAAACCCTGGACTTCTGGGTCTGCAGGCTTGACCTGTGGCCAGAGCTGGCAATATTTGCCATGGAACTCTTGGCTTGCCTCTCGTCGAGTGTCCTTTCCGAAAGGATGTTCTGCGCAGCAGGATGGGGGTCATGACCGATAAGCGCACTCGCCTAGCTCACAACAGTGTGGACTACCTCACATTTTTAAAAATGAATGAGGCATGGATCTCTAAGGAATTCAAAACCCGTGACGACCACGTGTAATTGAATTTCCCCATGCCAGCCCACACATATCCGCCACAACCCATAAGAAAAAATGGTCCTTGTCTTATGTATATACAGCGACATAAAATACCTTTTCTGTCAGGTGAATGCCTAATTTTTGGGGCCTCTACTCCAGTGGCCTACGGTCACATTTTTATGCAGTGACCGCCTTATGTACCTCCAGCTACATCATCACAAGTTCTTTTCTGTCAGGTGAATGCCTAATTTTTGGGGCCTGTACTGGCCTACAGTAAAATTGTTATCCACTGACCGTCTAATATACCTCCAGCCACATAATCACTTGTTCTTTTCTGTCAGGTGAGTGCCTAATTTTTGGGGCCTGTACTCGACTGGCCTACAGTGTAATTGTTATTCAGTGACTGCCTAATGTAACTCCAGCCACATAATCACTTGATCTTTTCTGTCAGGTGAATTCCTAATTTTTGGGGCCTGTACTAGCCTAAAGTAAAATTGCTATCCACTGCTCTCTGGAAGGGATAGTAAGGCGTGGTGCATCCCAATGGGATGCAGTAAACCAGGGTGCTTCTTTACTGGAGGGATTCTGGTGCAAAAGAATATAGGCGAGGGGCTGGCTTCTCCAGTCTCCTCCCTGGCAGAAGAAGGGTTTGATGCTGAGGAAAGGCCTGAGCTAGCTGCCCCTATCTCTATTCAGAAGGGTGCTACCCTGGTCCAAGGCTGGTGATCAATGGTCTGTGGCAGTGTATCCCCGTCTCAATGTCTTCTTTCGGCCCCTCAGCAGTCTGGCAGAATCTCCTCTACCAAGCACTGTTCCATAACTGCAGCACACTAGAGGCTATGACTGCTCTCCTTATATACAGTTTTAGTTAGACTTGAACCTTCTAGTGGGGGGTGGGTGGAGTGGAGAATCTAAGGACAAACAGTTACATTGTAACACGTTCCGTATCTTATAGACTTGCATTACAGCTTTAATGCCCAAAGGCAATGACTAGAGAGAATATCTCAAAATTTAGATTTGGTCGGTTTGCCGAATTTTCCGAAAAGTTTTGATTTGATCCGAATTTATTTGTGGTGAATCGCGTTAAAAAACAGCTATTTCCTTGCTGCAGAGAGACTGCATAATGGTGTAGAACACTGTGCCTTGCAGTAACACGCATAGGGAGTCTGCTGTGGTAGGGAAACAATACTGTGAGTCAGTATGAAACGCAGATGACAGTCATCACTCTTAGATCCACAGCACACTTCACTTATTTGGGCAGTTATGGGTCCAAAACTGACCAAATAACTCAAGTGTGAATTCAGCCTTACAGGTCGATTCCACATAGATGTCTACAGAACCTGTTCTATTAAACGCTTATAGAAGTAGAGCCAACTGAGTGGAGAGGGTGTCAGCAGTAAGTTTGTGCTGACGTCACTGATTATTTTGCCCTTCCTCTGATCTGTCATAACAATAACCCCAAAAAAACGTATCCTGTCTGTTGAGCATCCGCTTTTAATCGGTAACATATATATTTATTTTCTTTTTTTTTTTCCTATTTCTACACCCCAAAAAAATAAATATAACAATCACAATTCACTGCAGAACGGCTAATGGGACATACGTTTATTTCCTTTTTCGAAACCACGTAATTGGCTGTAGTACAGCTTTTATTTTATTTTATATTTTTTTACGGTGTTTATTGAATGGGGTGGATCATGTGATATATTTATAGAGCCGGTCGTTTTCGACGCAGCGATACCTAACTGTGTTTTTGTTGTTTTTGTTTTTTTTCAATTTTTTATTATAAAATCAGGGGAAAGGGGCGTTGTTTTTTTGACCTTTTTTTTAACTTTATTTCTGCCCCACTCTGGGACTTCAACTTTTGGGTATCTGATCCCCTTTGCAATGCATTACAATACATCTGTATTGTAATGCATTGCCTTTTAATGTATTACACTGAGTAATACGCTAACTGGTTGCCTAGGAGACCTAGCCTGGGGTTGGATCTTCTCGGCCTCTGTAGAAGACAGGTCCATATGCCTTGCAAGGCATTGAGCAGCCTCTGCAAGGCATCGGCTGCATTCTCACCCATCGTGTCCCCACAACAGCAACGCGGGCACCTAATGGGCTCCCTCACCCGCCCCAAATATTTTCTATGCCGCGGTCAGTGCTAACAACGGCATAGAAGGGGTTAATCTGCCAACATCGGCTTTTACATCGATGCCAGCGGATATAGCAGGGGCCCGGCTATCAAGGATTGCCCGGCCCCTGCAGTAATCAGGCAGGCACCGCTCCGGTGCCCGCCCGATCACCATGACGTAATAGTATGTCAAAAGGCGGCAAGTCACTTGACTCTATGATGTACTATTACGTCATGTGTTGGGAAGGGGTAAACTCTATGGCAGCTGTAGAAAATCACCAGCTTCTTATTCAAAGTCCTAACAGTCTCTCAGGGTTCATTAACCCTTTCCACAGAGCCTTGCAAATACAGTGATAATGAACAGGGTATATATCACTAGTGATGAGCAGCATAGGCAACATTAGTTTTCGTGATATTTCACAAATTTTTGGCCTAATATTCGCCATAAATTTTCAAATTCTATAATTCATGATATCCAGTCATTTTTTTCTTGATTGCGAAAACTGGCAATGTAACATGCGCGTATTGCGCGCGCAATACAGGCCTGTCTCACTTCATTTTTCAAGCTGCTAGAAGTTTCCTGAGACTGGAGAAAATGGTTGGTAGCAACTTTAGTTAGTGTGAGGAAGAACTCCTGATCACTGTAAGTAATTTTACATTACAGCACTGTTTTGCATACATTGCAGAACAATAGCTTTATATGCAGATAGAGTGCTCCAATATATTTGTGATTGTGCAAATCGGCACTAATGATGCACATATTTTTGGCGCAATACATGCAACTTCACATTTTATCAGGTCTGAGTAAATATTACTGATTGGTGCGCTAAGTATTGTTGTAACATCACAGCACCATGTCTGTAGCATGTATGTATGGACAGCAGAGAAATATCTGTCACATGAACATTGCACATCCATTTTCCTGCCACACACTATATACAGTCGTGGCCAAAAGTTTTGAGAATTACATAAATATTGGAAATTGGAAAAGTTGCTGCTTAAGTTTTTATAATAGCAATTTGCATATACTCCAGAATGTTATGAAGAGTGATCAGATAAATTGCATAGTCCTTCTTTGCCATGAAAATTAACTTAATCCCCCAAAAACTTTTCCACTGCATTTCATTGCTGTCATTAAAGGACCTGCTGAGATCATTTCAGTAATCATCTTGTTAACTCAGGTGAGAATGTTGACGAGCACAAGGCTGGAGATCATTATGTTAGACTGATTGGGTTAAAATGGCAGACTTGACATGTTAAAAGGAGGGTGATGCTTGAAATCATTGTTCTTCCATTGTTAACCATGGTGACCTGCAAAGAAACGCGTGCAGCCATCATTGCGTTGCATAAAAATGGCTTCACAGGCAAGGATATTGTGGCTACTAAGATTGCACCTCAATCAACAATTTATAGGATCATCAAGAACTTCAAGGAAAGAGGTTCAATTCTTGTTGAGAAGGCTTCAGGGCGTCCAAGAAAGTCCAGCAAGCGCCAGGATCGTCTCCTAAAGAGGATTCAGCTGCGGGATCGGAGTGCCACCAGTGCAGAGCTTGCTCAGGAATGGCAGCAGGCAGGTGTGAGCGCATCTGCACGCACAGTGAGGCGAAGACTTTTGGAAGATGCCCTGGTCTCAAGAAGGGCAGCAAAGAAGCCACTTCTCTCAAAAAAAAAACATCAGGGACAGATTGATCTTCTGGTGAATGGACTGCTGAGGACTGGGGCAAAGTCATATTCTCCGATGAAGCCTCTTTTCGATTGTTTGGGGCATCTGGAAAAAGGCTTGTCCGGAGAAGAAAAGGTGAGCGCTACCATCAGTCCTGTGTCATGCCAACACTAAAGCATCCTGAGACCATTCATGTGTGGGGTTGCTTCTCATCCAATGGAGTGGGCTCACTCACAATTTTGACCAAAAACACAGCCATGAATAAAGAATGGTACCAAAACATCCTCCAACAGCAACTTCTTCCAACAATCCAACAACAGTTTGGTGAAGAACAATGCATTTTCCAGCACGATGGAGCACCGTGCCATAAGGCAAAAGTGATAACTAAGTGGCTCGGGGACCAAAACGTTGACATTTTGGGTCCATGGCCTGGAAACTCCCCAGATCTTAATCACATTGAGAACTTGTGGTCAATCCTCAAGAGGTGGGTGGACAAACAAAAACCCACTAATTCTGACAAACTCCAAGAAGTGATTATGAAAGAATGGGTTGCTAATGCTATCAGTCAGGAATTGGCCCAGAAGTTGATTGAGAGCATGCCCAGTCGAATTGCAGAGGTCCTGAAAAAGAAGGGCCAACACTGCAAATACTGACTCTTTGCATAAATGTCATGTAATTGTCAATAAAAGCCTTTGAAACGTATGAAGTGCGTGTAATTATATTTCACTACATCACAGAAACAACTGAAACAAAGATCTAAAAGCAGTTTAGCAGCAAACTTTGTGAAAATGAATATTTGTGTCATTCTCAAAACTTTTAGCCACGACTGTACTAACTATCTAATGGAATTGAATAAGGATCTAGATGACTCAGCAATGCACAGAGCACAGCAATGACACTGCTTTCTCTCTGTCTCTCTCTCTCACAACTGCAAACAAACTGCAGAAAATGGCTGCTGGGGAGTTTTCTATATATTAACTTTCTATATACCAACTTTCCTATTGGTTGCTAGGGATGTTGCTAAGCTCAGGCAAAGATATTGCAGCCTTCTCATTGACCCACAAGCAAGAATCAGTCAGGGTACTGATGAAAAAAATTCTAGAATATTCACGATTACGAAGATATAGCACTATATTCTAGATCTTCACAAATTCTCGAAGTGCCGATATTCGCGATAAAAATTAGCGATTAGAATATTCGCGATCAACACTATATATCACTACATACATATAAGATGCAGTAACACAGTAATAAACAGTATAAGTTAACCATTTCAAGAGAAATAAAGTAAGAAGTTTTAACTTTGCATAGGGGAAATAGGCAAATGTCCACAAATGTCCAAGCATCAAAGTATCCTCTACTCCAGGGCACTACAAGTGCACCAAAATATCTGTGAGTGATAAATTTAGGCCTAAATCTGTATCCTTAATTTTTATCACCACACAGTGTCAATTTTTTGGGGGGTTGTTAAATATTAGAAGTGGGACGAATCCAATTTTTTTCGAATCCTAATCCGAAAAAGTTCTCGAATATATTGAATCTTTCGAATCTCGAATCCTATGAATCCTGTACATAAGAATTGTGTGAACGGTGTAGGAAACAAAGTGATCCAAACACTTATGGGAGGGATCTGTGGATGACACTGTTATGGGGGGGATCTGTGGATGGCATTGTTATGGGGGGATCTGTGGATGGCACTGTTATGGGGGATCTGTGGATGGCACTGTTATGGAGGGAATCTGTGGATGGCACTGTTATGGGGGGTTCTGTGGATGGCACTGTTATGGGGCATCTGTGGATGGCACTGTTATGGGGGAACAGTGGATGGCATTGTTATTGGTGATCTGTGGATGGCACTGTTATGGGGGATCTGTGGATGGCACTGTTATGGGTTATCTGTGGATGGCACTGTTATGGGGGATCTCTGGATGGTACTGTGATGGGGGGGATCTCTGGATGACACATATATAGCATCTTATGCTATGTGCCATCCACAGATCCCCCCCCCATAACAGTGTCCCTGCAGTGTGAATGACCCCCAATACAGGGGCTGGGGGTCGGCATCTGGATTAGGAATGACAGTGGGGACCGGTGCAGCTCCTGTATTGTATTGCATCAGCCCCGTTCACTGTTGCATAATCTTATCTAACCTGTAGGCATTGTTAAAATATAATAATCATTTGTAATCCAGCTGTATTTCTTACAACTAAGCTCCATAGCAGAGAGGAGGGAGAAAGCAGGCAGGAGGCAGGCCGGGAGGACGGGCGGGCGGCGCGTCACTCATTACGTCACGCGCTGCCTGCTTTATTCACAAAGTGGGTGGCGCAGGTGCATGACGTAGTGAGTGACGCGCCACCCATGTGCCCTCCCTTAGTTGTAAGTAATACAGCTGGATTACAAATGATTATTATATCTTAACAATGCCTACAGGTTAGATAAGATTATACAACAGTGAGTGGGGCCGGTGCATTAGAATACAGGGACTGCACCGATCCCCGCTGTCATTCCTAATCCAGATGCCGGCCCCCAGCCCCTCCTCCCTCTGTTGATACACCCTCCCACCACGCTGTGCAGCATGGCGGCGGCCGTGTATCATTAGGTAAACTAATCGCATCATTTTTCGGTTGGCCAAATCGCCATATCGTATCGCGGGATTGGTCAGATTAAAATTTTACTAAATTACGTCGGGATTCGAGTCCACGAATCCCACGAATCCAACAAGATTCGAGGGATTCGACTGATTTGTCGTCCCACCTCTATTAAATATATTCAAACCAGCATATATGTTTAATCCTACACCAATACACAGGGTAGCACACAAAATTACCTGTGAGTGATAATAAATTTAGACCTAAATCTGTTTCCATTTACTACTGTCTCCACATGCTTCCAATCAATTTTTTTTAGGGGGTTGATGAAATTATTAAAACCAGCATATACCAGGGGTCACAGCGTTCCTACTGCTCCTCCTCCTTGCAGCCCCAGAGAAGGCTTTCAGTGGAGCCCTCTCAGTCTTTAATGCCGATTCCTTTTGCTGAAGAAGTGGCAAGAAAAACCCACCACGCCTTACAGCAGATAGTTAAGAGAGTCTCCTTGTTGATGTCTTATGTGAGAGCCATCACAGTTTGGACTGCCCTGTGAAGGAGTTTGAGGAGGAGGCTGGGGACCTCATGCATACCAGTGTTGATGGTGGTAGTAATAAAGGCACCTGTAGCCATGGCATTGGCTGTGGGGCAGCAACAGTGGCAGTCGGGGAAAACCTAGACCAGGGGAGGGGGGCTAAGGAGCCCACCATGATATCTCATAGTGTGAGAAAAATGGAAGGGAGGGTGGGGACTCCGGCGATGACGATTATGTTCTGGACAGAACCTGGGAACCAAATCAGAGTGCTGAGGAGGAGGCAACATCACAGCAGGAGGGTGGCAGCAATAAAGAGCAGAGGCCAAGTACCTCCCAAAGAACAGCCAAGGCCATGTTTGCTTTGGCATCTGGTGATACTATTGACACTGTGGTGGAGTTACCATAGATCCAAAATGTGCCAGAGCTAAGCCCAGCTTGGCTGCCTGTAGCTCTATGCGAGCAACTCCCATATAGTGCTTTTTCTCCACAAGGCGGACACACAAAACCATAGCAGTGTGCAAAATCTGAAGGTTAAATATAAGCCATGGCCATTCAAATGCACTCATAGCTACTGGAGGTCTATTGCACCACATGAGGAGGCATCACTGGATCCTTTGGGAAAATACAACTGGCCAGCATTCACAATCATAACAAATCTGTCCTCTTACTCTTGGTCGTCTTTGTGGCAGTCAACCCGCATCCACAAGCAATACGGAATTTTTGTCATCATCATCTTCTTCTCCTGCTAAGATTCTTCCTTGTCCTTGGCGCCATTGTGAGACAAGTATAAAGGAATGTTTGGCCATGAAAAAA
Organism: Bufo bufo; assembly: GCF_905171765.1. Classification (NCBI taxonomy): domain Eukaryota; kingdom Metazoa; phylum Chordata; class Amphibia; order Anura; family Bufonidae; genus Bufo; species Bufo bufo. Next base: position 146,617,169 of record NC_053396.1, on the reverse strand, counting down.
CTTTTTTCCACCAGCAATTAGCTTGTCCAAATTTCTGGTGGTGTAATAACTTTAGTACCATGGTAGTAGTGCCTTGTTCTCTCACATAGTGGAGAATGCAGGCCACTCCTTGTGATACTCACTGTACGGCAAGCTGCATTTCACGATGGACACCTGGAACAGCTGTTATGGGCAGGGACAGTGCATGTCTTTCACGGCCCATTCGGAGACAGCACCCCAACAACATGCCCAGGTCCTTTTTACCCCTCCTACCAAATCATGGGGCTGGTTCCCACAGCAGGCTCTTATCTACCTTTTCCAACTGCTCTTCTATGGACACGGTCCCATCCCCAACAGCAGTGGGGCATAGTGTTGCTCGTACTACCTCTCCTTTGTATCAGATGTGTCAGGTCAAATGTTGCCACACCGTGTTGGACCTGATCAGCCTGTACGACAGTAGCCACACAGGCAAGCAATAGCAGCTCAAGTAAATCAAGCATCAAACATCCCGCTGGCTGTCACCCCGTCGACTTCAACTGGGCAAGGTGGTCTGCAACAATGGGTGCAACATCCCGCCCTGATCCTGTGGGAAATAACACATGCTCCCTGCAGGGCCTTTTAAAATAATGCACTGGCTTGCGCAAGGTGCTGGCAATGTACAGTAGACTATCCCTCTTTTCAGCCATTCTCATGTGTTGAGGAATGCTCTCCAGGACTTGCAGCTAGAGATGAGCGAAATGAAGCTGATGAAGTGGAAGTCGTTATGAATTTCAGGAAAAATTTGATTTGCACCGAATGCGAATTTCCTCGCGCTTCGTGGTAACTAATCACATTTTTCCTAAAATGGCTGCTGCACATGTGAGGACATGGAGAAAGGAACTCTGGGAAGGTGGGATCACCCATACTGACATGCATGCAGCTAATCAGCAGCCAGCCCTGTGATGTCACAGCCGTATAAATACTACAAGAAAATTTAGACTAGCACATTCATAATCACAGGTGCATATCCATCAAGCAAACATGGTTGATAAAAAAAATGGCTGCACAACAGTTCACATGTAAACAATAGAATTGAGAAATGGGGATCATTCTAGATTAAAGTGGTATTATACCTAATATAAATAAAAATATATACTTGTACTGCCCTGAAATTTGTAGGCTTAGGCTAGGTCTACACGACGACATTTGTGACATTTTGTAGCACCAATGTCGCGCGACAATTTTTATAATAATAGTCTATGGTGTCGCACTGCGACATGCGGCATGTTGTGACTGCGACGCGAAAGTCACAAAAAATCCATTTGAAATGGATTTTTCTGCCACTGTTGCGTCGCAGTCACAGCATGTTGCATGGTCGCATTGCGACACCATAGACTATCATTATAAAAATTGACGTGCAACAAATTTTGCAGTGTAGTTGTACCCTATCTGTCGTTGTGTAGACCTAGCCTTAGGAAAGTCCAAGAGAGGCGGTATATTAGTGTCAGGTACCCATCTGCGGAAGCCATCTTGACAACTGGTAGATGGGCCTGACACACGTTTGATCAAAAATGTGCGCAAAGAGCTTCTATTTTTTTATTTATAGTAGGTATAATACCACTTTACTCATATACCAAAAATATACCTCAATGCACCAAGTGCATACGTGCAGAGATATGTCACACCTCCTTTAAACTTATTTACCATATGTGGACTGAGTATATATAAAATTTAACTTTTACTGTAATTTCACTTAAAAACATTGGTGGTAGCAGTGAGACAAGGACAAAATAGACATACATACATATAAACACTTATTTTGCCACCTTATAAGACCACGGTAAAGTAATACTGGGTGGGTCTTACCCCATCCTGTAGGTACACGGTCAGGGTTGGTGGGTGGCGGCAATGCTCCAGTGTGGTCACAGGCACTGGTGTCCAGTTGTAAGGTTGATATGGCAATCTGGATACTCCTATAATGCCCTGGTCTAGAGCCCTCCCTATATGGATGGTCGGGCTATCCTCATAGACCTGCCTCAACGACACGGAGCACCCGCCCCGACAGGGGCGACCCCATACGGAACCTGTCCCTAAATGGGGCCTATTCCCTAACGGTCCCTTACTGTATGGCCCTACATGCCTAGGTATGTAGTCTCAAACTTACTGTTTCAGTAGAGAGTTTCTTGTAAATACAAAATGGGGTGGACGGTCAGTGGTACACGTCCCTGCCGGCGTATGGAGAAGTGTCCCCAGTAATACCCTCGCCTCACTTACTGCTGAATGCCGGCAGTGTGAGAACACAGCCCATTCAGCCGCCTAACCTTTTAAAATCAGCGCCTCCAGCTGTTTCCGCCCTCCTGCTCCACCTTCCTCCGGTGGAATGCACATGGAACGCACGCTATTTCCATGCGCTCCACTCCACCGGAAGTCGATGTCACATGATCGCTCGGGCTGCCGGAAATTCATGTGAATGTGTCTGAGCGTCACCCATCGCCTAGCAATCGGATGACGCGCAGGCACTCCACGCTGATCAGCCGTCTCGGATGCCGGACGGTAATTCTAAAGAATACAATCATTCAAGTGTGGATTTCTTCAGCAAGTTTCCATCCATACTTGTTTCTACATGCACTTGGCCATGCGATACTTAAGTGAAATTACAGTAAAAGTTACATTTTATATATACTCAGTCCACATATGGTAAATAAATAATACCACTTTAATCTAGAATGATTCCCATTTCTCAATTCTATTGTTTACATGTGAATAGTGATCATCGAGCATGCTCGGCCGAACACCAGTTTGGCTTGAGCAACTTGATGCTCGGCACATGGCAGTATTCGGCCAAATACCGCATGTGCTCGAGCGCAATGCTTGAGTCTCCTCCCCGCACGTTTTTTGGCTGCTATGCAGACAATAAACGTGCAGGTAAGTACTGCCCTTACTGTAATGCCATAGCCATGTTGGTTACTGGCATTACAGTGATTGGCTTGCCGGAACACTTCATCGGGTGCTATATAGCACCCGATGACACGTGCTCGGCTTAGTGTTAGTCAGGAAGAGCTGTGCTGAGGAAGGGACAGACAGTATAGGGAGTGATATACAAATATTTTTAGTAGAAAAACTTTTCAGAGACCCAAAAGTCCTTTTAACGAATATTGTTGTCTGTGGCAGCAGCAATATATATTTTTAGCGTAACCTGCGCTAAATTGCTAAAACGTAACAGACCCAAATGTCCTTTTAAAGGACTATTGTTGTGTGTGTGGCAGCAATATCTATTTTTAGTGCAAACTGCGCTAAATAGTTAAAGCTTTACAGACCCAAAAATTCATTTAAGGACTGTTGTGTGTGTGCGTAGCAGCAATATCTATTTTTAGCACATCCTGCACTAAATAGCGTACAATAGTTAGGCCACTGCAGACAGCAACATTATCTGCACCACATCTCCAGTGTAAAGTGTGCGCATTCAAAAAATATCTGACATCCAGTCTACTTTTTCCGTAGACGCAGTGGCGACTCTAGGAACAATATATAGGGGGGCACATAAGATACCACATTCAAAAATGGGGGGGCACTAATAATTTTCACCGCTTAATCATACTACTGAAAAAAAACCGAAATAAGTATATATAAATAAGATTACAAAATATGAGAGTATTGCGGTATGCAGGGATACCTTTTTATTGTACCAACCTAATACTTAAAAGACAAGCTTTCAATCGTTTTCCTTTCTTCCTCAGTACGCTTGAGTATTCAGAAACAATCTATTCCTAAGGGTGGGTTCACATCTGTGTTATGCTATTCCGTTATAGGTTCTGTTTCAAACGGAATATAACAGAATGGCCAAATGGAATGCAAAACGTAAGCCTTTAAAAGGCATTCAGTTTGCTTTGTCCTAATAGAAGTCTATGGGAAAGCATAACGGATCCGTCTGGGTCACGTTATGCAAGACTGAAAACAAAGTCCTGTCAACAGGACTTTGTTTTCCGTCTTGCATAAAGGGAACCAGACGGATTCGTTTTGATTTCCATAGACATCTATTATGACGGAAAGCAAACTGAATGCCTTCCGTTTTGCATTCCGTCATAATACAAGTCTATGGGCTGCCGAATGGATCCGCCCTCCGTTTTATGGATTCCGTTATTTTCAGTTATAACGGAAAGCCATAACAGAAGCCCTAACGCTAGTGTGAACCCACTCTAAAAGGTGAATAGCAGGAGATTTTAAAAAACTAAATCAATATATACAATTTGTTAAGTGAGCTGAATGGGAGAAATTTTCATATTTTATGTGGGATCTGTGGATGACACTGTTATGGGCATCTGTGGATGACACTGTTATGGGCATCTGTGGATGACACTGTTATGGGCATCTGTGGATGACACTGTTATGGGCATCTGTGGATGACACTGTTATGGGGGATCTGTGGATGACACTGTTTTGGGCATCTGTGGATGACACTGTTATGGGCATCTGTGGATGACACTGTTATGGGGATCTGTGGATGACACTGTTATGGGGGATCTGTGGAGGACACTGTTATGGGGGATCTGTGGATGACACTTTTCTGGGCATCTGTGGATGACACTCAACCACAACCACGCTCAAACCCAACTGGTCCAACTTGTTAAATGGCTGCCAAACACAATATGCACAATTACATAATGTGGGGCAGTGTGGGGGCAAATTACATAATGTGGGGCAGTGTGGGGGCAAATTACTTAATGGGGCAGTGTGGGGGACAATTTACATAATGTGGGGCAGTGTGGGGGAAAAGTACTTAATGGGGCAGTGTGGGGGACAATTTACATAATGGGTGCAGTGTGGGGGCAGTATTACTATTGAGGGCATTCTAGAAGGGAATTACTATTGGTGGGACTATGAGGAGTACTATTACTATGGGGGCACTATTATTTCTTCAGGATAGTATTTGAGGGTATTGGGGAGCACAGCAAGCAGCAGGATAACACTGTGGGGACTCCAGGTTGGGGGATGATGATAGAAAAGTAAGGAAGCTAAGATGTCTGTGTGTCACACTCTGCAGAGACGAGGCGGCTGAGAGAAGTTGTCCGGACCGAATGAAGAAGATGATGACAGAGAAGATCTACATCAGAGGAGACGTCACCTGGGAGGCCCTGGATGTGACAGGTATGTTCTGCTGTATAGCAAGTACAGGAAAATGCGGTGTGCGGGGGAGGATCCATTTAGAGAACTGGGCCAGGGTTAATGCAAAGTGTTAATATGCACTGTTAATATGCACTATAAGCCCTGTACTGTGTTGGCACTGTGCATATTAACCCTTTACTGTGATGTCACTTCATATTAAAGGGGTACTCCGGGATAGAAAAATAAATCCCCTATCCAAAGGATAGGAGATAAGTGTCTGATCGGGGGGGTCGGCCGATGGGATCCCCCATGATCTCCTTGTGCCCGGAGCGGTGGTCAACACTCCCCCTCCATGTATCTATGGTAGAGCCGCAGATACATCACTTGTGTATCTCCGAGTCTTCCATAGAGATATATGGAGGGGGAGTGTTGACCACACCACCGCTCCGTGCGGTGGTTGACACAGCTTATTTCTGGAGGACTGAGCCGGGGCGCCGTACAGGAGATCACAAGCATCCCAACGATCTTTGTGGGTGCCTCGTTCGAGTTTCGCCTAAGGATTCACAAAGTCTAGAGCCGCCTCTGCATGGTTGTGTCTGATAATGGCCGTAACATGGTGGCGGCTTTGGAGCTCGGCAAGCTCAGACACATCCCATGCCTAGCCCACGTGTTCAACCTTGTGGTTCAGCAGTTTCTCAAAACCTACTTCAATTTGCCTAAGCTACTAGTGAAGGTGCGCCGCTTGTGTGCACATTTCCACAAGTCATCGACAGCTTTAGCCGGTCTGTGAATGCTGCAGCAGCATTTAAAATTGCCAGCTCACCAGCTGTTGTGCGACGTGAGCATGTCCTGGACCTCCACATTCCACATGTTGGTCAGGCTTTGTGAGCAGCAGAGGGCAGTAGTGGAATACCAGCTGCAACATGGTCGTCACCTTTTCAGTCAGCTTCCGCTATTCACAAGCGAGGAGTGGGCATGGATGTCTGACCTCTGTGAGGTTTTAAGAAACTTTGAGGAATCATCACAGATGGTGAGCGGCGATGATGCTATTATCAGCGAACCCTCCCGCTTCTGTGTCTACTCAAACGCTCGCTGCTCACAATTAAGGACAAAGCTTTGAATGGGGAAGAGGTGGAAATAGGGGAAGACATTAATCAGGGTTATAGCCAGACCACCCTCAGTTCATCCTCTCAGCACGAATTGGACGATGAGGAGGATGAGGAGGAGCAGGAGATGGTTGCCTACGCTACAGAGGGTAGTACCCATGGAAGTTTAATTTGATCTGTTTAGTATGGGTGGGCAGAAGAGGAGGAAGAGGATGAGGAGATAGAGAGTGATCCTCCTGATGACGACAGCATAGTCTTGCCTGTTGTTACTCTGGCACACATGGGTGACTTCATGTTACGCTGCCTTTCCCGTGACCCGCGCGTTTTACACATTTTAGACAACACAAATTACTGGTTGTTCACCCTTCTCGAACCCCACTACAAATAAAACTTGTCATCTCTCATTTCTCTGGTGGAGAGGATGAGCAAAATAACAATACCAGAAGATCCTTGTTGATAAATTGCTCCAAAAATTTCCATCTGACAACGCTGGCGGCAGAGTCCGTAGTTCCTTGGCCAACCGAGGAGGGGAGACAAGGGGAACACACAGCAGTTCCAACAGAGGCAGGGCAACACTCTCCAAAGCTTGGGACAGTTTCATGACACCCCACCAGCACCCTCACCCTGATGTGCAGCTTAGTGTCACAAGGAGGGAAACATTTTGGAAGATGGTGAAGGAGTACATAGCAGACTGGGTCAGCATCCTCAATGATCCCTTAGTGCCTTACAACTATTAGGTGTCCAAGCTGGACACATGGCACAAACTGGCGCTCTACGCCTTGGAGGTGCTGGCCTGCCCTGCCGCCAGCGTTATGTCTGAGCGGGTATTTAGTGCTGCTGGTGGATTTATAACAGATAAACGTATTCGCCTCTCAACTGAAAATGCTGACTGGTTGACTCTTATAAAAATGAACAAGGCCTGGATTGACCATGACTTCTGGACTCCACCAGAGGAAAGCTGATGAACATAAAGGCACTTTAAATGTGTTGTTTGTAATGTACTGAATACACTGTATTCCCATGTACCCCTACCACCACAAACAAGGGTATATGGTTGAATCTTCCTTTTCTCAGCCTCCTTCTCCTCTTCTATCATATCAACACATGTTTATTCATTGCATATAATGCCCTCGCATATATGCCCTTCACATATAATGTTTTACAGGGTCAGCTCAGCTGCAGGCCCTCACATATAATTTTTTAAAGGGTCAGCTCACCAGCAGGCCCTTGCATATAATTTTTTAGAAGGTCAGCTCACCAGCAGGCCTGCACCTAAAATCTTTTACAGGGTCAGCTCACCAGCAGGCCCGCACCTAAAAATTTTTACAGGGTGTAAGGGATCGTCTTTTTATTCGGGGGTCATTCTCACAGACTTTTTCCAGACAAAGGCTTTAGTGTCCAAACAGTGCATTTATTTGGCAGTCTTCATGCACAAACAGCAACCAAAACATAAATAAATAAAAATCCTCAGCCGTCTGGCCACTGACTAAACAGTATAGTCCCTCTCTAGCAGGATCCGGGTCTACCACCCAGCTTCCCAAAACACTGCAGTGCTTACCCCACACAGGGTCAGAGGGTCCCACAGGCTTTAGCCCAGCCTGCTCCTTCCTCAGACTGAGAGCCCCACCCAAGTCCAGCAACAGGATTAAATAGCATCCCTGGACATGGGCATATTCTTAAATCCCGGAGTGGAGCATGGGGAACAGGCACCCACATGAAACATTGCCTGTTCCCAGTAAAAGCCCGCCCTGGACTACCTGGAGCTAGCTAAGCCAAGTAGCTTGGTGTCCACCAACTAGCTTAGTGGTCACCTATATCTAGGGCCTTTACTCCACCAAGGCCGGGCCCCTTGGTGACACTCCTGGTGCAAACACCCCCTTTCCATTCTTTGCCGGGACTTTTCTGTTCTCATCCAGGCTCCATTGGGTGAGATACACCCTTTCAATGGCCGTCATGTGGCCCTCTGGCAGCTCCACTGCCACAAGCGTCAGCTCACCAGCAGGCACCTAAAATATTTTACAAACAAAAAGCAAACATCCAGCTCAGTCTCGCAAAGGTTCAACGGTACTTTATTAGTATGGTTAAAAATATACGTCCAGTACAACCAGTCTTTGTCTTTGCGTTTCGGGCTATCGGGTATGTAAGCCCTTACTCATGACATATTGAAAGACACAACTGAAAGCACCATATATAGTGGGTCAACACCTGTGCCCCTAATTGGGCTATCACGTGACCCAAAAGAGATGCTGCCATTCATATGCGTCAATTCTTCAATTAAAAAGTTATACACTTCATTTGCTAAAAACATATTCATGCTCAACACAAAAGAAAATCTGAAATGGGAAATATATCACTATATCACTGCATCATATTGCACTATTGTTGTAATATCAGATCTAATCTTTTATTAAGCCCATCAGGCTGACTGGCTGCTCAACTGAAAAATCCAGAAAGACTCCCTATTAAAGGGTTTCTATCACTTGGTATGACATAATTAGCTGTCAGACACTAGCGATCTGCTAGTGTCTGCTCTGGCCAACCATCCTACTATAATCACTTGTGGGGCAGCGGTTTTGCTAAAAAACTAACTTTTATAAATATGCTAATGAGCCTCTAGGTGCTATGTGGGCGTCATTAGCACCTAGAGGCTTCGTCTACCTTCATACACAGCCGCCGCCCAGCGCGTCCCTCCAGCCCGCCCATGTCCTCCTCCGTGTGACGCAGCGGACGAGTTCTCGCGCATGCGCCGTGCGCGGCTGTATTCGGCGCATTTGAGATCTCAGCTCGGAGCGGTCAGACATTCAATGCGCATGCGCCGAATACAGCCGCGCATGCGCATTGAATGTCTGACCGCTCCGAGCTGAGATCTCAAATGCGCCGAATACAGCCGCGCACGGCGCATGCGCGAGAACTCGTCCGCTGCATCACACGGAGGAGGACATGGGCGGGCTGGAGGGACGCTCTGGGCGGCGGCTGTGTATGAAGGTAGACGGAGCCTCTAGGTGCTAATGACGCCCACATAGCACCTAGAGGCTCATTAGCATATTTATAAAAGTTAGTTTTTTAGCAAAACCGCTGCCCCACAAGTGATTATAGTAGGATGGTTGGCCAGAGCAGACACTAGCAGATCGCTAGTGTCTGACAGCTAATTATGTCATACCAAGTGATAGAAACCCTTTAAGAAGTTTCCTCCTATGGTCACCTCCTCTAGTTGGTGCTCTGACCCTCTCAATCCCTTGTACTTGCATGCCGGACGTGTCCCCACAATGGGCAATCGCAAAGCGTAAACTGGCCGCAGACACACTGCGGCTCCCATGGTGCGGCACGCCTGAGATGTGCTTACGTATTCTCACATTAATGGCATTGGTGGTACAGCCAACATATTGTAAGTTGCAGACCCTACATATGATTAGATAGACTGCATGTGTTGTATTGCAATTAAGGTATGACCTTATGATAAAATCTTTACCATTGGCAGCAGACCTAAATGATCTAGTTACCATCATGTGATCGCAACATATACACTTGCCATGTTCACATCTATAACTGCCTGTCGTTTTTAACCAATTTGGTTGTGATATTTTCTTATCTTGGTACAGACTGGGGCTAACATACGTAGCCACTGTGGGTGCTCTGCGAGCCGCACACCTTACACCTCCCACTGCTATCGTTGCCCATTGCTTATCATATGCCAAGACTGGAAGATGTCTTCTGACAATCCTACAAACTTCAGAGTATTCTGCTCTGAATTGTGTCACAAAGGTACTCTGAGGGGTCTTGTCCAATGACATTAGCATCTTATTAGATCCCTGTTTTATTTTGGGATAAACCAGCTGGTTTCTATCCATGTCTAGTATCTGTCGTATACAACTAGTAACATGTTTTCAAGAGTATGCCCTCTGTGCCAGTCTACTTGTAATGTCTCCTGCTTCTGATACAAAAGAGCTTACATCTGTACAGTTCCGTCTAGCACGGATCATCTCCCCCTTAGATATATTATGTCAAGTATGTGATGGATGGCAAGAGGATCCGTGTAATATGGTATTACCTGCTGAAGGTTTTCTAAAGGTGGATGTACATATAGCAGCAGTGGCAGAGTCCCCCCTCAGGTGCAAATCCAAAAATGATATATCATGTGGTTCATGATGAACACTGAAGGAGATCCAAACAAGAGTTGAGGTATTGGGCGAAAGGTGGTATGGCCGCCACATCCCCAGACCAAATAAATATCAGGTCATCGATGTAGCGCCCATACCACCTTATACAATCCCAAAACGGACGGGTATCGATGAGGAGAAAGCCCCTCTCCCACCATGCCATGTAAATGTTGGCTATGGAGAGAGAAAACTTAGCCCCCATCGATACCCCAGATACCTGTAAATAATTGAACATGAAGAAATTTCACCTGAGGAGGAAGTCCACCACCAAAACTATGTATTCCTGCAATCCTTTAGTAAAATCACTATACAGTATGTCTCCAGGAACCAAGAAAGGGACCTGAGAGCCAACTCATGCGGTATATTCGTATATAGTGAGACAACGTCCGCTATAATCCATGTATGGTGTTCAGACCATTCAATAGTGTTAAATGCCTGTAGAACTGATCTAGTATCCCTAAGGAACACTGGTATATGTGGAACTACAGGTTGAAGAAGTAAATCCACCCATTGCGACAGTCTTTCTGAAAACGATCCTATTCCTGCCACTATTGGTCTTTAAGCATTTTGGGGAGTGCATGAAAAACAGAGATGATCGGATGATCAATATAAATATAATCTGTCTCCTTCTTGCTGATGAAACCGGATTTCATACCTAGAGATAATAATTCCATCATTTCCTTCTGAAAGGAGAAGAGTGGGTTATCTCTCAAATCTGTAATTTGTAGATTCCACTATCAAGTACAACTACCGCTCCCCCCTTATCGGCCTGCTTAATAATTATGTCATCTCTGTTTTTCAGCTCCCGTAACGCCTGAAACTCCCCTGTGGTCATATTATTGTGATGGGGATGATTATCTCTGGACTTGACTTTGTTATCCAGCAGGACCAAGTCCATTTCAACAAATTCTTGGTAACGATCCAATGCGGGGGACCTTGACTGCACCGGATAAAAATCCCGGTTTGTAGTATTGAAACAAGGTGAGGAATTAATCAATACAAGGTCCTCCCGCATTGTCTGTAGCTCCTGTAGATTGCAAACATGTATCATTTTAACAAAATTCATATTATTACATTCCGTTAGTGTGTTGAATGTTACGGTACCTGTATTAGGAGATATTCCATTATCGATGGACGTCAAGAGACTGCCGCCCCTATCATCCTCGACAGCATTCTCGGGAGGGCATTCCTGGAAATGCCGTCTTAATGTGAAGTTGCGCGCAAGCCTGTTGACATCCAGGATAGTTTTATAAAGATCAAAATCACAGGTAGGTGAAAATGTTAAACCTCTTTTCAAAACACTTATTTGTTTCCAGGGCCGTCTTTAATATTGATTGGACCCTGGGCAAGAATTTACGTGGGCCCCCTGGATCCCACCCCCCCACCCCCCCCCCCCACTCCCCCCCACTTTGCTGTACTTGCTATACAGCAGCACTTACCTGTCACGTCCAGGGCCTCCAGGTGACGTCTCCTCTCTGTCATCATCTTCTCTGTAGATCTTCTCTCTCATCATCTTCTCCACTCGGTCTGGACAACTTCTCTCAGCCGCCTCGTCTCTGCAGAGTGTGACACACAGATATCTTAGCTTCCTCAAATTCTATCATTATCCCCCAACTGGAGTCCCCAGAGTGTTATCCTGCTGCTTGCTGTGCCCCCCCCCTCCCCCAGGGGTGTAGCTATAGGGGGTGCAGAGGTAGCAGTCGCTACCGGGCCCAGGAGCATGAAGGGGCCCAAAGACACTTGTGCCGCATAAGAAGACAAACAAAGTACTGAGGGAAGGGGGGCCCAAGCTGAACTCTAGCACCGGAGCCCATGAGCCTTTAGTTATGCCCCTGCCCCCCCCCCAATACCCCCAAATACTATCCTGAAGAAACATTACTGCCCCCCATAGTAATAGTGCTCCTCATAGTCCCATCAATAGTAATTCTCTTCTAGAATGCCCTCATTAGTAACACTTCCCCAACCGTGATAATGCTCCTCAACAATGCCCCCATTATTAGAAGAGCCCTCCCATATTAATAATACCCTCACAGAGTCCCCAGTAGAAATAAGGCCCCCTATTGTTCCCCCAGTGGTAATAAAGCTCCCTACAGACCCCTCAGTAGTAATAAGGCCCCCTTAGTGCGCTTAGTAGAAATAAGGAGGATCTATAAGACCCTCCTATAGAGCCCCCAGTTGTAATAAGACCGCCTATAATGTTCCCTGGATCTGCAGTGCCCCCTGCAGTTATAATCCTCCCTCCACCATACAGTCCCATGTAAATAACATCACCTCCTCCCCAGCCGCCTCCAACGCACAATCCCATGTAAACATCACCCCCTAAGGCTACTTTCACACTTGTGTTCGTGCGGATCTGTCCTGTACTTGTACAGGATGGATTCGCACCGATAATACAAACAAATGCATCCGTTCAGGACCGATTCGTTTGTATTAGATTTGAATTTATAAGTCCCAATACGGATCCGTCCTGACTTACATTGAAAGTCAGGTCGGATCCGTTTGGCTCTGCAAGGCCATGCGGACACAAAAACGCTGATTGCAGCATTTTGGGGTCTGCCTCCAAAACGGAACGGGGCGCTGTACGGAGCCGAACGAATGCATTCTGAATGGATCCGCATCCATTCAGAATGCATTGGGGTTAAACTGATGCATTTGGGGCTGCTTGTGAGAGCCTTAAAAACGTATCTCACAAGCGGATCCCCAAACCCAAGTGTGAACGTAGCCTAAACATTAAGTCCCATGTACATACAGGGAGTGCAGAATTATTAGGCAAGTTGTATTTTTGAGGATTAATTTTATTATTGAACAACAACCATGTTCTCAATGAACCCAAAAAAGTCATTAATATCAAAGCTGAATATTTTTGGAAGTAGTTTTTAGTTTGTTTTTAGTTTTAGCTATTTTAGGGGGATATCTGTGTGTGCAGGTGACTATTACTGTGCATAATTATTAGGCAACTTAACAAAAAACAAATATATACCCATTTCAATTATTTATTTTTACCAGTGAAACCAATATAACATCTCAACATTCACAAATATACATTTCTGACATTCAAAAACAAAACAAAAACAAATCAGTGACCAATATAGCCACCTTTCTTTGCAAGGACACTCAAAAGCCTGCCATCCATGGATTCTGTCAGTGTTTTGATCTGTTCACCATCAACATTGCGTGCAGCAGCAACCACAGCCTCCCAGACACTGTTCAGAGAGGTGTACTGTTTTCCCTCCTTGTAAATCTCACATTTGATGACGGACCACAGGTTCTCAATGGGGTTCAGATCAGGTGAACAAGGAGGCCATGTCATTCGATTTTCTTCTTTTATACCCTTTCTTGCCAGCCACGCTGTGGAGTACTTGGACGCGTGTGATGGAGCATTGTCCTGCATGAAAATCATGTTTTTCTTGAAGGATGCAGACTTCTTCCTGTACCACTGCTTGAAGAAGGTGTCTTCCAGAAACTGGCAGTAGGACTGGGAGTTGAGCTTGACTCCATCCTCAACCCGAAAAGGCCCCACAAGCTCATCTTTGATGATACCAGCCCAAACCAGTACTCCACCTCCACCTTGCTGGCGTCTGAGTCGGACTGGAGCTCTCTGCCCTTTACCAATCCAGCCACGGGCCCATCCATCTGGCCCATCAAGACTCACTCTCATTTCATCAGTCCATAAAACCTTAGAAAAATCAGTCTTGAGATATTTCTTGGCCCAGTCTTGACGTTTCAGCTTGTGTGTCTTGTTCAGTGGTGGTCGTCTTTCAGCCTTTCTTACCTTGGCCATGTCTCTGAGTATTGCACATCTTGTGCTTTTGGGCACTCCAGTGATGTTGCAGCTCTGAAATATGGCCAAACTGGTGGCAAGTGGCATCTTGACAGCTGCACGCTTGACTTTTCTCAGTTCATGGGCAGTTATTTTGCGCCTTGGTTTTTCCACACGCTTCTTGCGACCCTGTTGACTATTTTGAATGAAACGCTTGATTGTTTGATGATCACGCTTCAGAAGCTTTGCAATTTTAAGAGTGCTGCATCCCTCTGCAAGATATCTCACTATTTTTGACTTTTCTGAGCCTGTCAAGTCCTTCTTTTGACCCATTTTGCCAAAGGAAAGGAAGTTGCCTAATAATTATGGACACCTAGTATAGGGTGTTGATGTCATTAGACCACACCCCTTCTCATTACAGAGATGCACATCACCTAATATGCTTAATTGGTAGTAGGCTTTCGAGCCTATACAGCTTGGAGTAAGACAACATGCATAAAGAGGATGATGTGGTCAAAATACTCATTTGCCTAATAATTCTGCACGCAGTGTAAACATCATTCCCCCCCACCATCCACTTTCAACATACAATCCCATGTAAATAACATCACTCCCTCCCCCAGCCACCTCAAGCACACAGTTCCATGTCAATAACATCCCTCCCTTCAGCCCTAACATACATCCCAGTTAAATAACTACAACTCCCAGCATTGCTCTGCCTCTCCCTTCACTTACCTCTCCAGTCCTAATATACAGACATCAGCATTAGGCTCCTTCTCCTCTTCACTCCGGTCAAATCCTGCACTGGTCACATAATGGTGACATCATCCAGGTCATCCTATCACAGCCTGTTTTGCTGATCACATGACCTGTGATGTCACCACTGGTCCTTCACCTGTATTAGATTCAATTGTATTGCCGTTCTGTGTACGGCAATACAGTTGTATCTAGCAGGCAGGACATTCGGGGCATGGGACAAAACATCAGGGGCCCAGGCCTTGAATTTTTTAACCTAGCGATGCAGTCACTAGTGAATGGGAGTCGGGAAACAGAGCTCCCTTGGGCCCCCAGGAGCAACTGGGCCTGGGGCAGCTGCCCCTTTTGCCCTGCGGCAAAGACGGCCCTGTTTGTTTCCTGGATAGCAAGGACGCAGACAAATTAATTACTTGTAGTTCATTTTGGCCCTCCTGTGTCGTGCTGGATAACGGTGATTTTCTATGCCTCCTACTCGCCCTTTGTTTTTTGCAGCCATCTTATGGGAAACATTACTTGTCGAGGGCAGAGAGGCATTGTTAGTAGAGGAAGCAGCTGTTTCAGGCTCGGAATCAAGAGAGTCCATGTCTGTGGAACTGAACGAAACCTTCTGTGAGTTTCACTTTTTTGAAGATAGTTTCTTTAATATAGATTGGGGCTTAATCGGGGCACAGGTGTTGACCCACTATATATGCTGCTTTTAGTTGTGTCTTTCAGTATGTCATGAGTAAGGGCTTACATACCTGATAGTCCGAAACGCGTAGACAAAGACTGGTTGTACTGGACGTATATTTTTAACCGCACTAATAAAGTACGTTGAACCTTTGCGAGACTGAGCTGGATGTTCGCTTTTTGTTTGGATTCCAAGTTATCCGCATCCAAGTGCGGTTTATTTTTCGTGCTCACAGAGGAGAAGGGGCAGGTGAGAGCCGTATCTTCAATCTGTTTCGTGTAAAATATTTCAGGTTCTGCTCACCAGCAGGCCCTTGCATATAATTTTTTACAGGGTCAGCTCACCAGCAGGCCTTTACCTCCAATCTTTTACAGGGTCAGCTCACCTACAGGCCTGCACCTAAAATCTTTTACAGGGTCAGATCACCTAATTATACCTAATAGGTGATTTGCACGCATGCTGCCATGCTTGGATGTGGTAGCTGTAGCTGTTTCTCAGGCTCCCTCTCAGGAATCGAACCCTGATTCCCCGTTATCCGTAGTCACCATGGTTTGCGCTGACAATAACATCAAAAGTTGATAGGCCAGACATCCAAATGGATCGTCGCCGTCACGGGGATGTGCAATCGGCCCCAGGTTATCTAGAGCTACCAAAGTGGCAGCAGGCCCTCACCGATAATATTTTATATGGTCAGCTCAGCTGGCCCTTGCTACAACTGTTTTTGAGGGTTACCAGCAGGCCATCAATCATAATTTTTCAAGGCTGTGTATGATGCCCTCCTTTATGTGTAACAAATGGTGTATTGTAATGCCGATTCCTTGTAATTTTTGGCAGCCCTTTCACTTAGTTTATAGGCTTTATGATTGTAGTCCCACTACATGAACAATTGTACCTCAATGTGAATGAGACCATCCTTTATGTGATATGCAGGTTGTATCGGAGTGCATCTTCCTTGTAATTTTTGGCAGCACTTACACTTTATATACAAGTAACTATACAGGAAAGAATGTTTCCTAACAATTTTTCATCTAAAAAGGATTTTTTCTTCGGTTTTGTGCGTATTATTGTCAGTCTGTAAAAGTGGCGTACTACTCGGACAACATCATTCCCAGCAGTGTCCAAGTTGCATCTAGGCATCCTCCCCATGCTGTTCCCAAACCATTTTGGTGGTGTTTCCATAAATTCCTGACCTTTTCCTATGAACCAGGCACCCTCCTCTCTTCAGAGCAGGAGGTGCCTGGTTTAATGCTTGGGTTCTCCCATTGACTTCCATTATACTCGGGTTCTCGGTAGAGCACCCGAGCATCCCGATGTTTTCGGCCCGAGCCCCCAAGCACCCGAACACTATGGTGCTCGATCAAGACTACCTGCCAGAGCTCTCTACATCTGGCACAGCTGGATGTTACCGCATGGCCACCGGCCCATTGACTACAATGGAATCCGGCTGAGATCTGTCCGTTATCTGACAAATATGCCGGGATTCGGCCGGACAAAATCCGTTGCATGGAGCTGAGGCAGTTTTGGCCTTAAGGATAGATCCCTATTTTTCAAATCTGATATGTCAAATTATGTGACAATATTTCAGATAGTTTTTAGTGATACACTTTATGTTAGTGGCAACTTTTGGTTAATTTTTTTTTTTTATTACAAATCTTAACAATTTTCAGAATTTGAATTTGTCTGCTCTTAAGATATACAGTTGCAAGAAAAAGTATGTGAACCCTTTGAAATGATATGGATTTCTGCACAAATTGTCATAAAATATGATCTGATCTTCATCTAAGTCACAACAATAGACAATCACAGTCTGCTTAAACTAATAACACACAAAGAATTAAATGTTACCATGTTTTTATTGAACACACCATGTAAACATTCACAGTGCAGGTGGAAAAAGTATGTGAACCCCTGCACTAATGACATCTCCAAGAGCTAATTGGAGTGAGGTGTCAGCCAACTGGAGTCCAATCAATGAGATGAGATTGGAGGTGTTGGTTACAGCTGCCCTGCCCTATAAAAAACACACACCAGTTTTGGGTTTGCTTTTTACAAGAAGCATTGCCTGATATGAATGATGCCTCACACAAAAGAGCTCTCAGAAGACCTACGATTAAGGCTGCATTCACACGTCCGTGGTGTGTTGCGGAAACGCAAATTGCGAGTCCGCAACACACCAGCCCGGCACCCATATAGAAATGCCTATTCTTGTCCGCAAGCTGCGGACAAGAATAGGACATGCTCTATCTTTTTGCGGAGCTGCGGACCCAAAATCGGGGCCGCGCTCCGCAATTGCGGCTGCAGACAGCACACTGTGTGCTGTCCGCATCCATTCCGTCCCCATAGAGAATGAATGGGTCCGCACCCATTCTGCAAAATTGCGGAAAGGATGCGGACCCATTTTGCGGACGTGTGAATGGAGCCTAAGAATTGTTGACTTGCATAAAGCTGAAAAGGATTATAAAAGTATCTCCAAAAGCCTTGCTGTTCATCAGTCCACAGTAAGACAAATTGTCTATAAATGGATAAAGTTCAGCACTGCTGCTACTCTCCCTAGGAGTGGCCGTCCTGTAAAGATGACTGCAAGAGCACAGCACAGACTGCTCAATGAGGTGAAGAAGAATCCTAGAGTGTCAGCTAAAGACTTACAAAAGTCTCTGGCATATGCTAACAAACCTGTTAGCGATTCTACGATACGTAAAACACTAAACAAGAATGCATTTCATGGGAGGATACCACAGAGGAAGCCACTGCTGTCCAAAAAAAACATTGATGCACGTTTACAGTTTGCACAACTGGATGTTCCATAGCAGTACTGGCAAAATATTCTGTGGACAGATGAAACCAAAGTTGAGTTGTTTGGGAGAAACACACAACACTAAAGGCACAGTACACCAACATCAAAACCTCATCCCAACTGTGAAGTATGGTGGTGGGGGCATCATGGTTTGAGGCTGCTTTGCTGCATCAGGGCCTGGACGGATTGCTATCATTGAAGGAAAAATGTATTCCCAAGTTTATCAAGACATTTTGCAGGAGACCTTAAGGCCATCTGTCTACCAGCTGAAGCTCAACAGAAGATGGGTGTTGCAACAGGATAACGACCCAAAGCATAGAAGTAAATCAACAACAGAATGGCTTAAACAGAAGAAAATATGCCTTCTGGAGTGGCCCAGTCAGAGCCCTGACCTCAACCCGATTGAGATGCTGTGGCATGACCTGAAAAAAGCAATTCACACCAGACATCCCAAGAATATTGCTGAACTGAAAAGAGTAATGGTTAAGAATTACTCCTGACCGTTGTGCATGTCTGATCTGCAACTACAGAAAAAGTTTGGTTAAAGTTATTGCTGCCAAAAGAGGTTCAGTCAGTTATTAAATCCAATGGTTCACCTACTTTTTCCACCTGCACTGTGAATGTTTACATGGTGTGTTCAATAAAAACATGGTAACATTTAATTCTTTGTGTGTTATTAGTTTAGGCAGACTGTGATTGTCTAGTGTTGTGAATTAGATAAAGATCACATTTTATGACCAATTTGTGCAGAAATCCATATTATTCCAAATGGTTCACATACTTTTTCTTGCAACTGTATAGCTATACACCACAAAATAGCTAATCATATGTCCACTTTATGTTGACATAATTTTTCAAATGTACTTTTTGGTGACGTTAAAAGGGTTTGAAAATTTCCAAAAACTACTATATATTTTAGTGACCAGCAGATCTGAAGTAGCATTCAGGGAGCCTATATATTTGAACACCCCCATAGATCATCTTATAAAATAATAATAATAATAATGTGCCACTTAATGTATTCAAAATGAGATTTTGGACGTTTGTTAACCCTTTGGGTGTTTCCTAAAAATTAGAAGCGTATTCTGCTCTTGTGATATTCATAACATATTCTCAGGATAAGTCATCATTGTCAAACTGGTGGGGATCCAACTCTCGGCACCCCTGACAATCAGCTGTTTAAAGGGGCAGGTGTTTGTGTGCTGTATCCTCTTTTTACCCTCTCTGTTTACCCACATGCCATCTACATTATAGTTATAGTCCAATGTTTTTACAGATTCTCATTCACTTGAACAGCTGTCATTTGACTTTACTACTGCTACAGTATAGACGGTGTAAGGTAAACATTGAACAGGATGCACCACTCACATGATTGGTGGGGTATGATGAGAGTTGGACCCCCACCAATTCGAAACTGAGAACCTGTCCTCAGAAAATAATATCATGTCATATCATGATTAATGTAGTTTGCTATGATTATAGTGATATAAAATTGTAGCCCCAAGGACTTTACTAGGACATAATTTTAGCTTGACTGAACCACTTTACAAATAGCAATGAATAATCATAAGCAGAGCTCCTTGTTTATAAATTTTAGGTAGTCTGTAAGTTGTTAAAGGGTTTTATGGCCAATCTATTTTTTTTTAAACAGACTCAAAATTCTGGAATAAAATTCAGACGATTCCCTAGTACCCCAGCAATCTCTTTTTCTGGTTCCACTTGACATGAAGGAAATTCATACCCAAATCGATTGAGAGTGCTTTCCACATGGATGAGTGGACCCAGAGAATACCATAAAAATATCCCCCAGATCTTAACGCTGCCACCACCAGCTTGTGTTCTTCCAGCAACAGTTTCAGGGTGTTTGTTCCCTGATGTTTCTGGCCTGACACGCCAACGTCCATCCATTCAATGAAGCAGAAAACGGGACTCATCAGAGAAACCCTTTGCCAATCAGCGGAGGTCCAATTCTGATACTACCTTGACAATGTAAGCCTTTTCTGCTGCCTTTATGCAGAAATGTTAGCATCTCTGACATCAATAGCACGTTTGAGGGAAAAAAATGAAAAAAATGTGTTTGTGCTAGAGGTTTCCCTAAGTAGCTTTGATGGTGGTCGGGGGAGGATTAGCACTGGGGCGCAAGGGCAGTGGTAGAATTATGAAAATCTTGTATAAAATCTTATATTAAAATCTTATAAAAAAAAACTAAAAAAAGGGAGTATGTGGTTGTAAATATTTAAAATCGGTAGTGAATGGTATTAAAACAGTGTAATAAATATTTGTATAGATATAACGCAGACTTACTTCACCAGGGAGGGAGGTATAGGATAAGCATATGACACCTATACCTTCCCCTCCCTCGCCGAGATCGCTTGATATGATAGTATGGACTTGCCTCCACGTCCCAGAAGAATGACACCAGGGTTCCAAGTAGAGAGTTATTTAATGGTTAATAGCTCAATGCGGTTCGGGGTATATATCCCCCTTTCTCAAGAGCAAGTAAAATAGAATGCAAGAGTGTGCATGGCAATATACATAAATAGGGGTGGTAATCAGTCAATTAAGAGTCAAGTAGCGGCAAAATTTGGTGCGGACCGGAAGTGGGCGGGGTATCACCTCCAGTCCGATCGACCGAGTCATGTGACCTATAGTTATTGAATAATAATGTTGTATACATATGTTGGCGGCATGTGAGTGGGCCTCTTTAGGGGTTGAAGGCCCTTTAGGAGGATTTTTCTTGCTTGAGCCGTATCGTCAGTTGTATGCATCCATCATGCGTTCCAGAGTGGAACGCACGGGACGACTTCCGGTTCCTACTGCATGCGTTCCAAAGTGGAACACATGACTGAACTTCCGGTTCACGGCCGGTGTTCTGCCACTTTTCTATACCCGGACAAAAGTCTATACCCGGAAGTGATGTAGCTGCACCGGAAGTCACGTGGACGCGTTGGAATCAGCTGGAGGAGGGGGTGTGCGCGCTGTTCAAGTGCATTTGGCTAAAGTATAGTAATCTGGCAGAACGCCCCTGCATTTTCCCAGCCGTCCATTCCTTTACCATCCATCTCTTTCTTTACCATCCATTTCTTTCTACTATCAATGGCGGCATAGAGTTAGTTTTAGCAAATGCCGAGCGCAGGGTGGCCGAGTCCGATGCGTAGTGAGCTAACAAATTAATGTAGATTACAGGCTCGCGGCGTTCTGCCAGATTACTATACTTTAGCTGAATGCGCTTGCACAGCGCGCACACCCCCTCCTCCAGCTGATTCCAACGCGTCCACGTGACTTCCGGTGCAGCTACATCACTTCCAGGTATAGACTTTTGTCCGGGTATAGAAAAGTGGCAGAACACCGGAAGCCCAGAAGTATGGACGCATCCTCGCTCCGCCCCGAGGTGAAATAAAATGAAACAAAGAAAAAAAAAAAAATATATATATATATATATATATATATATATATATATATATATATATAACAAAAAAATAAATTTTAAAAATATATATAAAATTGAGTATCAATAAGAGAGGGAGGTTGAATGGTGGGCTGTTGGCCCTATAAAATGCTAAAAATATATATTGTTATTATATGGATGAAGTAATGGGGGGCGGGGGTAATATAATGTATAGGGTGTTAGTGAGGGGAGGGGGGAAACAGGGGGGCATGTCCATAAAATGAAACATATTCAATGTTGAATTAGACAAAAAGGGGTGGGCGTGTAACAGACGTTAGGCGAACATCTATTAGAGAAAGCATGTTTGGTATTGAATTTGTACAAATGAACAAATAAGTGAATAAAATGAAAACATATATGCGTATACACAGCTACATACATGTATGGCAAAAAATATATAAAAAATTGTAAATAAACAAAAATTGAATAAGCTAGGTGAATGTAATGATGCACCCTATTATATTGAGCCAAAGGTCAAAAGGTTTGGATCATTTTACTTGTGGGGTAATAGTGGTTGATCATTAGTATTTATTGTGTTCTAGGGATTCATTGAGGCCGAACGGAATGAGAGAGTTGAAATGGAAAATCCAGTACATTTCTTTTTGACATAATTGTCAAAAGGAATTCGGAATCCATTCTATAGGGGTCAAGCTCAGAGAAGATGCATTGCCAGAGTGCACTTGTGCGAAGTGTCTTGAGACACTATGTTTCATGTATTTTTTTTTGTTATATTTGAGCGGTGGGAATTGATACGGTCTCTAAGGCTCTGAGTGGTGCAGCCCACGTATTGAAGGCCACATGGACCATGCAGCATGTATATTACATGAGATGTGCTGCAGTCCATGTGGCTATGTAGTGGGATTTTTTCACCTGAGGTAGTGACCTCTACTTCTTTTAGCCCGTCTTTTATCGAGCGGCAACATTTACAGCGGTTTTGTCCGCATTTGAATGAGCCCTTGGGTTTAGTGGTTGCGGTGGGTTGTGATATTGGTCAGTGAGTTAAATTTGGGGCAGGATGGTGCTATCATCTCTTTCAGAGATTTAGCTCTGTGGAAAGTTAGGTGTGGTTGTGTAGCACGTGGTGCTCTGCAGTTTCCACGTCGCTTATTCACAATGGTGCCATTTATTGCTATTTGTCCACTCGCGATACACTTTCACCACAGCAGCACATGGTCAGATATACTGACACCCTTTGTCTGAAAGCCAATAATCAACCCTTTTTGCAACTCTGATAAATCATTCTGTAACGGGGTTCCGAAGGTGCACTCGGTCCCCCATTGCCCGCAGAACTGTTGCTTAGCTTTGGGAATGAGGATCTGTGTTTGACCTCATTCCCAGGGAGGCTTTACTAGCTGGGTGGCTCCCTGCTCCTAGTCTGCCTTGAGCGCCGAGCTGATCACTCGGTGCTCGACTGGTTGGTCTGTCGGTCATGTGACGCTGGCCACGTCACATGACCCTCACTCCCCACTATAAATACAGGTTGCCTGTTAATTTAGGTTCCACCTGTGATTTGGTCTTTCCTGGCGTACTTACCTCCTGCTGAATTCCTGACGATCCTCTGCCTGCTCCTTGTGTACTTTGCTGCTCTCCTGGTATTTGACCCCGGCCTCCTCCTGACGATCCTCTGCTGACTCCTTTGGTACTTCACGTCTCTCCTGGTATTTATGACCCCGGCTTCTCCTGACAATTCTCTGCTTGCTCCATTTGTACTTTGTAGCTTTCCTGGTATTGACTCGGTCCGTTCACGTCCTTTTGTTTGTCTGTCTGTCATCCCTGCACTTATTCCAAGTTAGGGATTGCCGTCCAGTTGTCCCCTGTCATTAGGACTCGCGAGGCAAGTAGGCAGGGCCAGGGGTAAGGGTGGAGCGCAGTGGTCACTTCCCTCCCCCCTGTGTGTGTGTGTACGCGACCGTTACACATCCCTTTTACCCAAAATATTAATAAGGGATATATGTGTAGACAGCCTATAGCACAACTTATATACCCACCAAGCCAACTCACGATATATCACTTTCTTCATGAACTACACTGCCAACGTCAAAAGTAGATAGTGGTCGCAATAATTTGACTTGCCTGTGTATTTAACTCTATATGAATCTTAGAAACCTTATCATTGATAGTATTTATGAGTAAGCAGGTAGCAAATGATTTAGTTCTGTTAGGAAATAGCTTTTGAGCATTTGCTTAGTTGCTGGGAAGCAATGCAGACTTTCAGCTCTGTGCATTTATAACTACAGTACATAATGCTAGATCCAACATGAGGCTTCATGGTGCAGAGAACAAATTAGGTTCAAATTTGACAATTGCCTGTGAAATGCTGTGACCAAAGGCCAGTACGGCTTCATACATTTGGAGGACTGTGGATCTTATCTGTCTAAACTGCCCGACCACCTTAAATCCCTGTATTTTCTAATTATG
Source organism: Bufo bufo (assembly GCF_905171765.1). Classification (NCBI taxonomy): domain Eukaryota; kingdom Metazoa; phylum Chordata; class Amphibia; order Anura; family Bufonidae; genus Bufo; species Bufo bufo. The sequence goes on along the minus strand of NC_053396.1, from coordinate 146,592,999 downwards.
TCAAGACATATTGGGACACATTATGCCAAAGGAAATGGACTGTGTGTGATTTTTCATTTACTTTATATCTTTACAATGTTGGGATTAATAAAAGCCACGCTGATTACGGTACATCTGTTCCCCAAAACACTTTCCATTTCCCTTTGTGGTCAAAGCATTTTGTTTCGCTTAATGATACAGCCAGTGCTGTGGCATCAATTATCTGCTGGGAGTTCACAAATGAGTAAAAGGCCTGAGGTAAGGCAATTTATGCTGTGTATTTGAAGCTTCAGTGGCATAGCTACATTTTGCACTGATTCCATATATAGCAGAGAAGCTTCAGAACACATCCAGGCCTCTAATTTGCTGTAAAGGCACTTTTGAAGATAACCCAAGAGAAATAAATTATGTGTACTGGGATACAAAAACAGAACAAGTTTACTTCTAGGTTAAATAGATTACGTTAGCAGATAGAATGCACTTTTGATGTAAATATAAGATTCTGGGTTTTATTTGTGTATATAGTAATCCTCATCAATGGACATCTGCATTGAAGTGCTTGGAAATAATGCCAGATGTAAATAATATTTTATATAAATGTAACATTCTGATTCTGTTAATGATACAAAGCTTTATATTTTTTTTATATCTTCTTCTTTTTTAAGATCCACAACAGATTCTGGCATTCAAAACTGCATGAAGAATCCTGAGCGTGTGGTCATACCCTTGGGTTGCATTTATAGGAAGTTCCTAGTCCTGGGTCTAATAGTTATCCCCTATTTTGTGGATAGGAAATAACTTGTACCTAGCATAATACACTTACTGACTGCAGGACTCCCACTTTTTTAAAGAAAGGTTCTTTATCAGAAGCCATATCAGTCTGCACCATAGAGGATGCAGAACATTAAATCTTTTTCATAGAGTAGACATGTGGCCAATATGGTCCTTTTCAAAAGGATTAGAGAGTTTCAAAAATGAAAAAAAATAATAAATAGATTATAGAAAGTTGCCCTTGCTTCTCTTTACCGCAATAAAGCACCATCCAACATATTACCATATTTTTCTGCTTTATAAGACACACTTTTTCCCTCCAAAAGAGGAGGAAAAATGGCAATGCTTTTTATAAAGCAAATACTAGTGAGCGCTTCCATGATGGGTACAGCATCAGGCCATGATGTGTGAGGGCCGGAGAAGACGAGGGCTGCAGAGACCACTGGACCGGGAGAGGAAGAACAGAGCAGGAGAGGTGAATGTATTTATTTTATCTCTGATCTGAGATCTTATGGGGATCTGGCACTGAAGCCTGATGGCGCTCTGACATGGAAGTCTGATGGGGGTCTGACATGGAAGTCTGATGGGGGTCTGACATGGAAGTCTGATCAGAGGTCGGATGGGGCTCTGACATGGAAGTCTGATCTAAGGTCTGATAGGGGTCTGACATGGAGGTTTTATGGGGTTCTGACATGGAATTCTGATCTGAAATCTGATAGGGGGATATTTTTTTAAAAGGTTATTTCAGGGAAAATTGATTCATTACCATGAAGCACAAGAAAATTCAGCTTTGTGACAAATAGAATTTTCCCTGAAATTCGGATTATAATCCTTTTCGGATGCTTCAATTTGCTCAACCCTACATGCAATAAGAAATTCCTCCCTATTTACATAAAAATGACTTGAAAATTAACCAGAATTATTTACAAAAAATGATGCGAAAATCACGTCGGCAGCCCAACAAATAAAAATGTTGTTTGTGAAAAATAGTTAAACTATGCCGGGTTCTGAAGACTGAAATTACTATGGCCCTGAAACAGTTTAAAGGGATTCTGTCACCTCGTTTTAGCCTATAGAGCTGCGGACATGCACGGCTAGATCGCCACTAGCATGTCCGCAATATACTTGTCCCATAGGGCTGTGTGCCTTTATTGTGTTTAAAAAATGATTTTATAGATATGTAAATGAACCTGGTAAGGAGCCCCAGGGGCTGTACTAACCTTCTTAGAGCCCCCTATGAAGGAGCCTAGCACCGCCTTCATCCTCCGAATCTCCTCCTTGCTCACAAAGTTAGATCGCCGTAATTTCGCGATGCGTGAGCTCGCGCATGCGCAGTTCCTTCCCTGAGGCTGATGCCAGCACAGGAAAGGAACACTATGCCGGCACTGCGCATGTGCGAGCTCGCGCATCGCGAGATTACGGCGATCTAACTGCGAGCAAGGAGGAGATTCGGAGGACGCAGGCGGTGCTGGGCTCCTTCACGGGGGGCGTGGCTGGGCTCCAAGAAGGTTAGTACAGCCCCTTGGGCTCCTTACCAGGCTCATTTACATATCAATTAAATCATTTTTTAAACACAATAAAAGCACACAGAGATATGGGACAAGTATATTGCGGACATGCTAGCGGCGATCTAGCCGTGCATGTCCGCAGCTCTATTGGCTAAAACGCGATGACAAAATCCCTTTTAAAGAGGTTTTGCAGCACCTGAAGTGTGTATTACAAGGAATAATGTAACCATGTGAGCTATGAGAATATACTGTGCCAGTGACTCCATTCTGTTATATGGCCTTGACACTCCTCTGTCACTAATGTTTTTAGGATGCATTCTTCCATAAATATATTTGTGAATCTGCAATTAGAATGTTTTTACAATATGGAACTACAATGGGCAGCTGTGTGACCTGGTGACAAAGGGGACCACATCGCTCTCCATTTGCAGGTTGCATAGCAACCTTATTTAGCCATTGAACCTGCTCCTCTCGCCCTTCTTCTCTGTACTTTTCTCCTTGCTGTTTAAAATCACAAAAGCGACTTTTTGTAGTTGTTATGGCAATGTACTATACAGTAAAAAAAAAAAAAAACTCGATCTGTGTGTTTGTGTGTATATACAGTCCCTTGCCTTTTCTATTTCTAAACAATAGTTTTATTTATATATTTTTCTCATTTTACTTCACCAACTTTGACTATTGTGTTCTGATCCATCACATAAAATTCAGATTAACAAAACATTATACTTAAAGCTGTAATGTAACAAAACACGAAAAAAGTCAAGGGGGTGAATACTTTTGCAAGACACTGTGTATATGTATTATGCCGGGTAGCTTGCACCTGCGATTTGTCTCAGGAGGTGCTGTTCCGTTTTTTGATTGATATATATATATATATATATATATATATATATATATACACTGCTCAAAAAAATAAAGGGAACACTTAAACAACACAATGTAACTCCAAGTCAATCACACTTCTGTGAAATCAAAATGTCCACTTAGGAAGCAACACTGAGTGACAATCAATTTCACATGCTGTTCTGCAAATGGAATAGACAACAGGTGGAAATTATAGGCAAGACACCCCCAATAAAGGAGTGGTTCTGCAGGTGGTGACCTGACCACTTCTCAGTTCCTATGCTTCCTGGCTGATGTTTTGGTCACTTTTGAATGCTGCCGGTGCTTTCACTCTAGTGGTAGCATGAGACGGAGTCTACAACCCACACAAGTGGCTCAGGTAGTAAAGCTTATCCAGGATGGCACATCAATGCGAGCTGTGGCAAGAAGGTTTGCTGTGTCTGTGAACGTACTGTCCAGAGCATGGAGGCGCTACCAGGAGACAGGCCAGTACATCAGGAGACGTGGAGGAGGCCGTAGGAGGGCAACAACCCAGCAGCAGGACCGCTACCTCCGCCTTCGTGCAAGGAGGCACAGGAGGAGCACTGCCAGATCCCTGCAAAATGACCTCCAGCAGGCCACAAATGTGCATGTGTCTGCTTAAACGGTCAGAAACAGACTCCATGAGCATGATATGAGGGCCCGACGTCCATAGGTGGGGGTTGTGCTTACAGCCCAACACCGTGCAGGACGTTTGGCATTTTCCTGAGAACACAAATATTGGCAAATTCGCCACTGGCGCCCTGTGCTCTTCACAGATGAAAGCAGGTTCACACTGAGCACATGTGACAGACGTGACAGAGTCTTGAGACGCCGTGGAGAACGTTCTGCTGCCTGCAACATGACCGGTTTGGCATTGGGTCAGTAATGGTGTGGGGTGGCATTTCTTTGGAGGGCCACACAGCCCTCCATGTGCTCGCCAGAGGTAGCCTGACTGCCATTAGGTACCGAGATGAGATCCTCAGACCCCTTGTGAGACCATATGCTGGTGCGGTTGGCCCTGGGTTCCTCCTAATGCAAGACAATGCTAGACCTCATGTGGCTGGAGTGTGTCAGCAGTTCCTGCAAGACAAAGGCATTGATGCTATGGACTGGCCCGCCCGTTCCCCAGACCTGAATCCAATTGAGCACATCTGGGACATCATGTCTCGCTCTATCCACCAACGTCACGTTGCACCACAGACTGTCCAGGAGTTGGCAGATGCTTTAGTCCAGGTCTGGGAAGAGATCCCTCAGGAGACCGTCCGCCACCTCATCAGGAGCATGCACAGGCGTTGTAGGGAGGTCATACAGGCACGTGGAGGCCACACACACTACTGAGCCTCATTTTGACTTGTTTTAAGGACATAACATCAAAGTTGGATCAGCCTGTAGTGTGTTTTTCCACTTTAATTTTGAGGGTGACTCCAAATCCAGACCTCCATGGGTTGAAAAATTTGATTTCCATTTTTTATTTTTTTTTTGTATGATTTTGTTGTCAGCACATTCAACTATGTAAAGAACAAAGTATTTCAGAAGAATATTTAATTAATTCAGATCTAGGATATGTTATTTTTGTGTTCCCTTTATTTTTTTGACTAGTGTGTGTGTGTATATATGTGTGTGTGTGTATGTATGTATGTGTGTATATATATATATATATATATATATATATATATATATATATATATAAAATGTATGTTCATGGGTGCAACACTTTTTGAGAAGCAACCTCCACTTATCATATGTAATACCTTAAACACTCTACAGATTATTGACCGGAGATCAGCAAGCTCCAGCACTCTAGCTGTTCTGAAAATACAACTCCTAGAATCCTCAATTCACTTCTATGAAAGTTACAATAAGTGTCCATGCTGGAAGTTGAAAGCATCTGAAGTCCCAAATGTTGATTATCCCTGTCATAGACCTTAAAGGGGTATTTCAGTGGGTACAAGTTATCCTCTATCCGCGGAGTCCGGTCATTTTATGGGAGCATCAGGGGGCCTGCAGGGGCTCCCATTCTTGTGATCGGTGGGGGTTCCAGTGCTAGGGTCTAATAGTTATCCCCTATTCTGTGGATAGGAAATAACTTGTACCTACCATAATACCCTTTAAGTAACTGCTAAATACCTGGTTGGGAGAGTGTAGTCAGTAAGTACCCCAAGTTCTTGATGCCATGAGGATGCCACAAAATTCCATGCTATACCATATGTATCAAAGCACGTATGGGGTTATTTATCAAACTGGTGTAAATTAGAACTGGCTTAGTTGCCCATTGCAACCAATCAGATCCCTCCTTTCATTTGGTACAGCTTCTTTGGAAAATGAAAGGAGGAACCTGATTGGTTGCTATTGACAACTAAGCCAGTTCTACTTTACACCAGTTTGATAAATGTGCCCCAGAGTTGGGAAACTTCTCTGCAATCTCCAATATACTAACATAGTGCTCATTAAAAAAATGTGGGCATTACCAATTACTGTATATGGAGACAAACTACTACAAAATATGGATATTGTCATTCTATAAATTCTATCATTTGTGTATACAAATGCATGTGTGAAGAGGTGTAAATCATGTAGAATAGGTAATACTGTGCCCAGAAATTATACGAAACCACATGCACCTCATAAAACCAATGGTCTCTGAGTTGTTGTTTTTTTTCTATGCAAAAATGGATTTGTCAATATTTCTATAGCCCAAAATGTAATCAGTGTTTGTATTGTTGGGTTAGTAGAAATTCAGATTTACATCCAAAGATATGGTCATAGTCGTAAAGATGTGACTAAAGATCTGTTCAAAGCTCTGCTGTGGTGAAGCATAAATCTGACATAAATATATCAAGCAGGGGCATAGTTAAAGGCTCATGGGCTCTGGTGCAAGAGTTCAACTTGGGCCCCCCTTTCCTCAGTGCTTTGTGGGCAGGGGCAGGGAAGCACATAGCCTTTGTGCTGCCAAGTCAAAAATGTAAATGGCACCCCCCTTCTCCCATCACTGGCGGATTCAGGTGGGGCAACGGGGAAATTGCCCCCTCCCCGAGCTGGCGGCGCGGCCCTGCTCAGAAGTGGGGGGGGGGGGGGCGCGGCGGCGGGGCACAGGGAGATGAGCGCTTCCATTGTGGAAGCGCTCATCTCCATAGTCATCTGTATCACCATCCTCAGGACAGCGATACAGATGGCTGTGCTGTGGCAGGGGAGGGAGAGGCGTGTCCCTTTCCCTTCCTCTGAAAGGCTGCAGGCACTAGACCCGCAGCCTATCAGAAGCCGGCGCAGGCGGCACAATGACATCATTGCGTCACCTGAGCCGTACAGCGTGGGACACAGGCCGGAAGAGGCCTGCATCGCATCGCTGACATGGAGGTAAGTATAAGTGTTTTTTTTTTTTTTTTATATATACAGTACTTTTACTGGCACATGGGGGGGGCTGTTATTACTGGCACATTGGGGGAAGCTGTTATTACTGGCACATTGGGGGGGGGCTGTTATTACTGGCACATTGGGGGGGGGGCTGTTATTACTGGCACATTGGGGGGGGGCTGTTATTACTGGCACATTGGGGGGGCTGTTATTACTGGCATATTGGGGGGGCTGTTATTACTGGCACATGATGGGGGGCTGTTATTACTGGCACATTGGGGGCTGTTATTACTGGCACAATGGGGGGCTGTTTTTACTGGCACATTGGGGGGCTGTTATTACTGGCACATGATAGGGGGCTGTTATAAATGGAACACATGATGGGGGCTGTTAATACTGGCACATGATGGGGGAGTGCTTTTATTACTGGCACATGATGGGGGTGCTTTTATTACTGGCACATGATGGGGGAGTACTTTTATTACTGGCACATGATTGGGGGGCTCTTATTACTGGCAAATTATTGGGGACACTATAGGGGCATCTACTGAGGCCACAAATACGAGGTATTTTATATGGGGGCTCTGTACAGTAGATTTTATACTGGGACACATTATGGTGGGTACTATGGGGAAAGGGGGAAGAGGAGTACTATGGGGTCATCTACGGGGGGCACTAAGAAGGGGTATTTTATATTTGCAAATTATGGGGGACACAGAGCATCTACTGGGGCATTGTATACTGGTACATTATGGGGGACACTAGGAGGAAGGGGGGAGAGGAGCACCTATGCGGGCATTTAATGGGGGAACTATATAGGGGTATTTTATATTGGCACATTATGGGGGCACTATGGCGACATTAGCTTAACTGGGGGCATTACAAGGGGGTATTTTTTACACTGTCACATTATAAGGATAATTATTTCTACTGGGGGGGCATTATGGTGGGCTTTATTACTCCCCCATGGTATGACCTCCTAGTAGCAGCACCAGCTTCTCCCTGCTCTGCTATCCCTCTGCCCCTTCTCCAAATCCTTATTATGAAATCTTTCTCATTAGGATAAAACACAACATCAGCTCCGCCGAGCACCCAGCCAAGTGTTGAAGTGGCGTCCGAGATCCCCAAGGGCCAAGCCAAGTAATTGTACGTTTTCATGTGAAATATGTTTGTTATACACATATAGCATACACTGTGCCACACAATATACAGTATACACTGTGTAGTCTGTTCTATAAGCACCACTGTTTTGTGGCGGCGGACAGAAAATAATCTGGAAGTGCCTCTCCCGAGACCAGGCTCTGGATCCGCCACTGTCTCCCATGCCAAATTCTCTAACTCTTTCCCTCCAGCCAGAGATGTAACTTGACCAGAGTGTACTTTCTATAATACTGGTGTCTTCTTATGCAGTACAAGGGTCTAAGGGCCCCCTCAGGCCCCTGGGCCCGGTAGCGACTGCTACCTCTACACCCCTTATAGCTACGCCCCTGATTTCAAGCATAATTATGGCATTTCTAAATCAAATTGACTCAGACTTAAAAAAAATATATTTATTTAATATTTAATTTTTGTAATTTCTTACATATTACACATTGTTTTTATTACAGTGTATCCTACCAAATCTACATTCTATTAGCTTGAGACTGAAAAGAAGAGAAGTTGCAGATAGCTGGACTAACTGGCTTGATCCCAAACTAAGAAGCTCTCCCTGACTGCTATGCACATGCAAGGGTCTCAATGGTAGACGATTGCATGCCCACGTACCTAAGACTGTGTGACACCTGAAAACCCTATTTATAGTGAGGAGACACGACCACCGGCTCCCTGCACTTAATATGGACGGAGTCAGGGTCACCTAGAATCAAGCCAGCAAGGAAACACAATAAAGGAAAAGACTTATCTGAGCAAACAGCAGCAGCAGCCTCCAGCAGTGAACACTTCATCCAGGAAGTAGTATAAACCACAAAGTGAGGCAGTATGGGAGGGAATATAAAGGAAGACGTTTAGTCTAAATAAGTGACACCTGGCAGAAGGAAAGGAGATGACAAAGTAAAACCAAAACAAAGAACGTCATACAAGAGGTAGAGAAGAACGTCTGTCAGACCTTCTCACAGAACTGGCGGTGACAATTACAGAGGAGACTAGTCAAAGAACTCACACGGCTGTTGTGCGACCGTTCTGCGCATTGGGAACCACAATTTGCAGTCCCCAATGCACGGGCAACGTCCATGCGGCGGCCGGGATGGATCGGGACCCATTCAACTTGAATGGGTCCGTGATCCGTCCGCACCGCAAAAAAATAGAACATGTTCTATTTTTTTGCGGTGCAGAGGCACAGACAGAAACACCACTGAAGCACTCCGTAAGGCTTTTGTGGTGTTCTGTGCCTCCGTTCTGCACCGCAGCTCTGGATTGCGGACCCATTCAAGTGAATGGGTCCGCATCCGTGATGCTGGGAGCACACGTCCGATGCTCGCATATTACGGATCTGCTGTTTGCGGGCCACAATACGGCAACGGCCGGGCAACAGCCTTTTGCATGAGGCCTTAAAGATGCTCTGAGATATCCAGCACCTTTTGAAGGCTAATTGTTCCAATGGTTAAAGGTGTTTAAGAGATCTAAATATACTTTGAAATGTTTATTTTTTATTATAACACAGGCACGGTAAATAATGAAGGTTACAGTGGAAACAATATGACATTTTAAAGCGACCTATTCTAAAACCACAGCACTATGGGGAGATTTATTATGGTTCTGCGCCAGTTTTCTGGCATAGAAAAGCAGAACAAAATTTGTGTTTAAATATTTTTCCAATTCCCTCTTCACTTTTCCAAGAAGTGGTAGGAGGCAAGTCCCGGATAGAACTTCTGCTGCTCATCTCCCTTAGGCCTCTTGCACACGACCGTATGCCCTCCGAGATATACGGTCCGTGAGCGGGCCATATGTCCCAGAGCGGCATTGATCGTGCGCATGGGAGCACACAGCATCATAGATAACAATGATGCTGTGACATCGGGCCGCCCGTGGGACTATTATCCCGCACCCATTTGATCATAAGAGTGCAGGACAATAGTCCCGCAGGCCGCCCGATGTGCACAGCATCATTGTAATCTATGATGCTGTGTGCTCCCATGCGCACGATCAATGCCGATCACGGACCGTATATCTCGGGGGGGGCATACGGTCGTGTGCAAGAGGCCTTAATGTGTGACAGAAAACTAGCTCATGGCTGGAGTACCTTTCAGCTTTACAGCATGGGTGGCTCTACATGCGCCACAGTTATGAAGAGGTTTGTGCCTCTTGATTTTGACCCAGCTCACACCAGCGCAGGACAATTAAGACCAGTGTACACAGTGCCAATCGTTATTCCAATGGTAGTCTTGCAACCAGGGTTGGAGTGGTCCTTCATAGTATCATCCAGTGGTCTTTAAAAAGATTGTAAGGACGCTGCTTGCAAATAATAAAATACTTGCTCTAAATTGCTGCATATTTACATTTTACATTATTTTTAAGCTGAAAATGTGATCACTTTGTTAATAAAAAAGGCTTAGGCCCCTTGCAGACGAGCGTGTCCGAATTAGGTTCCGATGTGTTGCGTCTGCGATCAGGGAAAATTGTGCGAGTAGGTACGCAATTGCAGTCAGTTTTAACTGTGATTGCGTTCCGATGTTCGTTTTTTTATTGTGCGGGTGCAATGCGTTTTGCACACGCGTGATAAAAAACTGACTGTGGTACCCAGACCCGAACCCGGACTTCTTCACTGAAATTCGGGTTTGGGTTAGGTGTAATATTCATTTTATTATTTTCCCTTATAACATGGTTATAAGGGAAAATAATAGCATTCTTAATACAGAATGCTTACTAAAATGTGGCTTTATGGGTTAAAAAAAAAAAATAATATCTCACCTCATCCTGTTGTTCGCGCAGCCGGCATAATCTTCTTTCTTCTTCTTTCAGGACCTGCCAAAGGACCTTAGATTTCTATCTTCATTCAGCAGGACCTGCGCTGACATCACCGCACTCACCACGTGGTGAGTGCGATTATGTCATCAAAGGTCCTTTGGCAGGTCCTGAAAGAAGAAGAAAGAAGATGATGCCAGCTGCACGAACAACAGGATGAGGTGACTTAATTTTTTTATATTTACATCTTAGTAAGCATTCTGTATTAAAGAATTTTATTATTTATATTATTATCCCTTATAATCATGTTATAAGGGAAAATAATACAGTAAATTTACTTTTTATCAACTTATTTACATCATCTCCTAGCAACCATGCGTGAAAATCGCACCACATCCGCACTTGCTTGCGGATGCTTGCAATTTTCACGCGGACCCATTCATTTCTATGGGGCCTGCGTTGCGTGAAAAACGCAGAATATAGAACATGCTGTGATTTTTCACAGAAACACACAAGTGATGCATGAAAATAACCACATCTGAACAGCCCCATTAAATTGAATGGGTCCGGATTCAGTGCGGGTGCAATGCGTTCACCTCACGCATTGCACCCGCACGGAATTCTCGCCTGTGTGAAAGGGGCCTTATCCATCACTTGATAAAATCTTGCACTCAATTAATATAATGGCCATCAGTGTTATTTATACAGAACCTAGACAAAGCTTTTTTTTCCATAAATAAACTAGATATCCATAGATTGCATATATGCATGCACATGTGTCTTTCTTTAATGTTCCTCTTGACAGAAGATATCCCACAATACTGTAATAAGCGTGAAAAAATATTTTTTTTTGTTCGGAGCTGGTCATTTCATGGTCATCAGGATATCTCGACCCAAGAGGAAAGGTAAGTAAGGACACATGTATTTGAACATTTTCATTTTCATTTCAAATTGTATTTATTGATTTTGTTGCCTTTTTAAATACATATTGTATCTAGTGCTTGCAAACTTTGTAGTATTGAGCTGCTAGGCTGCTGCCAAACTATTTGGGTTATTTATCAAACTGGTGTAAAGAAGCAACCAGATTCCATCTTTTATTTTTGAAAGATCCTTTGGAAAATAAAAGGTGGAATCTGATTGGTTGCTACGGGCAACTAAACCAGTTCTACTTTACACCAGTTTTGTAAATTGCCCAATTTTAAATTTTTTTGGTCTGCAAAAGATACCATGACATTTAGGATTTTTTTGCAAGCATCTCTTGGAGAGGCATTTTTAAGTATTTTTTTTTAGATTCTGACTAGGGATGAGCATAAAACTTTGTACTAATACTGTATGGAGCAGGAGCTCCGTACAGTATTAGAATGTATTGGCTCCGATGAGCCAAAGTTTTTACTAGAGATGAGCGAATCAAAGTTGACTTTGATCTTAATTTTCAGGAAATTTCAATTTGCAACGAATGCGAATTTCCTCGGGCTTCAGGGTAATGAATCGCAATTTTCCTAAAATGGCTGCTACACATGTGAGGACTGAAGACATGGGGCAAGGAACTCTGGTAAGGCGGGATCTCCCAGATTGACATGCCTGCATGCAGCTAATCAGCAGCCACCCAGCCCTGTGATGTCACAGCCCTATAAATACGGCATCCTTTTTAGATTCTGCCATTTTCCAGCGTTCAGAGTGCAGGGACAGAAGTGTGAAGGCGCTAGGGACAGCAAGTGGAAAAATGATTGTGTAAAAAAAAAAAGACAGAAAAAACGATTTATAAGTGCAGGGAAAGGATAGGAATCTTTTCACAGCATCTTAGTGCAGGGAGAGACGTCAGAAGGCACTAGGGACATTGATAGGAAAGTGATTTACAAGTGCAGGGAACGATTATTTGGGGATCCAAATAGTCATTAGACAGCTGTGTCATTCCAACTTTTTGTTATTGGGCTGCAAGTCTTATGTTGAACAGTCTTTAGTGGCTTATATCTTAGTATCTTATTCAGTACAACAAGAAAAATATATACATTTTTCACTTCTGCAGTTATTTCTATTGAAAGCATATAGGGGGTATTTCAGTACAACAAGAAAAATATATACGCACTGCACACTTGCAGTTATTTCTGGTGAAAGTGTATAGGGGCATAGTTTAGTACAACAAGAAAAATATATTCTTAGGTCACTTCTGCGGTTATTTCATTTGATAGTGTAGGGGCGTATTTCTGTACAACAAGAAAAATATATACGCACTGCACTGTTGCCGTTATTTTTGGTGAAAGTGTATAGGGGCGTAGTTCAGTACTACATGAAAATTATATATGCGCTTCACTCTTTAACCCCTTAAGGACCGGGTTCATTTTCACCTTAAGGACCAGGCCATTTTTTGCAAATCTGACCAGTGTCACTTTATGTGTGAATAACTTTAAAACTCTTTTACTTATCCAGGCCATTCTGAAATAGTTTTTTCGTAACATATTGTACTTCATGACACTGGTAAAAACAATACCAAATTTATCCAAAATTTTGAAAAATTTGCAAATTTCCAAGTTTCAATTTCTCTACTTCTAAAATACACTGCTCAAAAAAATAAAGGGAACACAAAAATAACACATCCTAGATCTGAATTAATTAAATATTCTTCTGAAATACTTTGTTCTTTACATAGTTGAATGTGCTGACAACAAAATCACACAAAAATTAAAAAAATGGAAATCAAATTTTTCAACCCATGGAGGTCTGGATTTGGAGTCACACTCAAAATTAAAGTGTAAATACACACTACAGGCTGATCCAACTTTGATGTAATGTCCTTAAAACAAGTCAAAATGAGGCTCAGTAGTGTGTGTGGCCTCCACGTGCCTGTATGTCCTCCCTACAACGCCTGTGCATGCTCCTGATGAGGTGGCGGACGGTCTCCTGAGGGATCTCCTCCCAGACCTTGACTAAAGCATCTGCCAACTCCTGGACAGTCTGTGGTGCAACGTGACGTTGGTGGATAGAGCGAGACATGATGTCCCAGATGTGCTCAATTGGATTCAGGTCTGGGGAACGGGCGGGCCAGTCCATAGCATCAATGCTTTCGTCTTGCAGGAACTGCTGACACACTCCAGCCACATGAGGTCTAGCATTGTCTTGCATTAGGAGGAACCCAGGGCCAACCGCACCAGCATATGGTCTCACAAGGGGTCTGAGGATCTCATCTCGGTACTTAATGGCAGTCAGGCTACCTCTGGCGAGCACATGGAGGGCTGTGCGGCACTCCAAAGAAATGCCACCCCACACCATTACTGACCCAATGCCAAACCGGTCATGCTGGAGGATGTTGCAGGCAGCAGAACGTTCTCCACGGCGTCTCAAGACTCTGTCAGTCTGTCACATGTGCTGAGTGTGAACCTGCTTTCATCTGTGAAGAGCACAGGGCGCCAGTGGCGAATTTGACAATCTTGGTGTTCTCTGGCAAATGCCAAACGTCCTGCACGGTGTTGGGCTGTAAGCCCAACCCCCACCTGTGAACGTCGGGCCCTCATATCACCCTCATGGAGTCTGTTTCTGACCGTTTGAGCAGACACATGCACATTTGTGGCCTGCTGGAGGTCATTTTGCAGGGCTCTGGCAGTGCTCCTCCTGTTCCTCCTTGCACAAAGGCGGAGGTAGCGGTCCTGCTGCTGGGTTGTTTCCCTCCTACGGCCTCCTCCATGTCTCCTGATGTACTGGCCTGTCTCCTGGTAGCGCCTCCATGCTCTGGACACTACGCTAACAGACACAGCAAACCTTCTTGCCACAGCTCGCATTGATGTGCCATCCTGGATAAGCTGCACTACCTGAGCCACTTGTGTGGGTTGTAGACTCAGTTTTATGCTACCACTAGAGTGAAAGCACCGCCAGCATTCAAAAGTGACCAAAACATCAGCCAGGAAGCATAGGAACTGAGAAGTGGTCTGTGATCACCACCTGCAGAACCACTCCTTTATTGGGGGTGTCTTGCTAATTGCCTATTATTTCCATCTGTTGTCTATCCCATTTGCACAACAGCATGTGAAATTGATTGTCACTCAGTGTTGCTTCCTAAGTGGACAGTTTGATTTCACAGAAGTGTGATTGACTTGGAGTTACATTGTGTTGTTTAAGTGTTCCCTTTATTTTTTTGAGCAGTGTACATAGTAATACCTCCAAAAATAGTTATTAATTTACATTCCCCATATGCCTACTTCATGTTTGGATCATTTTGGGAATGCCATTTTTTTTTATTTTTGGGGATGTTACAAGACTTAGAAGTTTAGAAGCAAATCTTGAAATTGTTCAGAAATTTTCCAAAACCCACTTTTTAAGGACCAGTTCAGGTCTGAAGTCACCTTGTGAGGCTTACATAATAGAAACCACCAAAAAGACCTCATTTTGGAAACTACACCCCTCAAGGTATTCAAAACTGATTTTACAAACTTTGATAACGCTTTTGTCGGGATTCGAACCCGTGACCAGCCACATCCCAGGCGGTAGCGCTGCTTACTAGGCTACCGTCCTCTCTGGACATTCCTCCCTGAAGCCTATTAGTTAACCTCAGTCTTGCCTAGCCTTGCTCATTACCCTTGATTCCCCACACCTGGTACTTCCCTATATAGTCCAGCCCCTTGCACTCCAGTTTGCTGATTATTGAGCTCCTGAGCCTTGATCAAGCTTCTCCTCATCTGTTGCTCCTGCTACTGCTGGAAGTCCACTGCTGACCAGGAATTGCCTACCGACTACTCTTCTGCCTTATCCCTTCCTACTGAACTGCTACCACCGTTGCCATCCGGATTGTCTGACCACGCTTACTGCCGCCTGCCCTGACCCACCGCCTGCCTACCGACTACTCTTCTGCCTTATCCCTACCTACTGAACTGCTACCACCGTTGCCATCCGGATTGTCTGACCACGCTTACTACCTGCCTGCGGTCCTTGCCACTGGGCTCCACTCCTACCTCCAGCCAGCGGTCCTCTGACTCAGGTGAGCCTGTAGGACTGTTACAGAATAATCAGCCACACTATGTATTCCGCAATGGCCACTCTGCGTAAGCAGGTCTCCGAACTTCAAGAATTTGGTACTACATATCAGGATAAATTTGCCCAGCTCCAAGGCGTAGTCCAAAGCCAGCAAAGGGAGATTATTGAACTACAGAGGCAACACCTGGACGTCCGCGGCGCGGCCGCAGACACCCGCATGCCACTCCCATCAAGATTCGGCGGCGACAGACACCAGTATCGGGGGTTTCTAAACCAATGCCGCATCTATTTTCAGATGTACCCGGCCCCCTTCACCACCGAGAAAAAGAAGGTGCTATTCATGGTCAATCTCCTGACGGAAGAAGCATTAGCATGGGCATCACCTTACGTGGAGACTAACAGTCAGCTCCTGGACGACCTAAACAACTTCATCACCGCCATGAGCCAAGTCTTCGACGACCCCAACCGCTGTGCGACAGCTGAGGCGCGACTACATGGTCTGCGGCAAGGGAGACGCTCCGTCGCCGAATACACCGCCGAGTTTCGCCGTTGGGTCACGGACACCACCTGGAACTCAGCGGCACAGAGGAGCCAATTCCGGCGAGGCCTGTCAGAATTAATAAAGGACGAACTCGCCAGAGTTGAGGCCCCGGACGATCTGGATGACTTCATTCAGTTATGCATCCGGATAGATCAATGACTCTCCGAGAGGAAGAGAGAAAGACTCTGGTCTTCGGACCACAGACCCACTTACTCCTTCTCTTCCAACGCCCAGCGCGACCCCCAATCAGCAACTGAACCTATGCAGGTCGACGCTCTACGTAGGTCTCTATCTACAGCTGAGAAGGAGAGACGGCTGGCCGAAAACCTCTGCCTCTACTGTGGGGAGCCGGGTCATTTTGCCATCAAATGTCCTCATAAGATCCGAAAGACTATTGCCGTCACGGAACTAAAGGAGCAACCACAAACTCCAACCCCGTCAGCAGCCCCGGAAAATAACAATACGGCGGCTCATGGATCCCATTTTATCATTCCCATCCTCATCGACATTGAGGGGCGACAACTCCCCTGTTCAGCGATGTTAGATTCCGGGGCGGGAGGCAACTTCATGGACTTAACCTTCGCGCGCGAAAAGAACATTCCACTGACAATCAAGGCAGCCCCCGTTGACCTGGAAACCGTCTACGGATCCCCACTCTCCTCGGGGCCGGCCACTCACGAGACCACCGAACTACAACTCCTCATAGAACCCGATCACCGCGAAAAGATCCACTTCTCGCTGATCGCTTCCCCGAAGTTCCCGGTGATCTTGGGCATCCCTTGGTTGGCCACCCACAACCCCTCGGTAGACTGGGAAACCCGCTGCATACGATTCCCGTCCGAGTTCTGCTCGCTAAATTGCTTCACAGACCCGTCCTTCCACCCGAAGACACCACCATCTCAAAGCTATCCGTCAAGGATCTGCTACCCCCTCAATACAGCGAGTTCCAGGATGTCTGCGACAAGAAAAACGCAGACAAGCTGCCACCACACCGACCCTACGACTGCCCTATAGAACTGTTGCCCGGGGCCGAAATACCCTTTGGCAGTATCTACTCCCTCTCAGAGCCTGAACTCAAGGCTCTAAAAGAGTACCTGGACGAGGACCTGAGGAAGGGGTTCATCCGGCCCTCCACCTCCCCCGCGGGAGCCCCCTTTTTCTTCGTAGAGAAAAAAGACTCCTCCCTGCGTCCCTGCATAGACTACAGAAAGCTTAATGACATAACCGTAAAAAACCGGTACCCGCTCCCACTGATTTCAGAACTCCTTGAGAGACTCCGGGAAGCGAAGATCTTCACCAAACTCGACCTTCGAGGGGCCTACAACCTCGTCCGAATCCGCCCTGGGGACGAATGGAAGACCGCCTTCTGGACACGTTATGGTCATTTCGAGTACCTGGTCATGCCTTTCGGACTCTGCAATGCTCCCGACACCTTCCAGCACTTCATTAACGACGTCCTCAGGGACATGCTGGATCTGTTTGTAGTCGTTTACCTGGACGACATCTTGATCTTCTCTGAAGACCTCGAGCAGCACCGCAAACACGTCCGCAGGGTACTGCAGAGGCTCAGACAGAACTCTCTCTATATTAAGCTAGAGAAATGCGAGTTTGAGCGAACCACCACTCAGTTCCTCGGATACATCATCTCCCCAACGGGCCTAAGTATGGACCCGGGGAAGGTCCAAGCTGTGATGAACTG
Organism: Bufo bufo; assembly: GCF_905171765.1. Lineage (NCBI taxonomy): Eukaryota > Metazoa > Chordata > Amphibia > Anura > Bufonidae > Bufo > Bufo bufo. The sequence goes on along the minus strand of NC_053396.1, from coordinate 146,575,424 downwards.
GCCCGTTCCGAAAAACGAGAAGGAGATACAAAGATTCATTGGCTTCGCCAACTTCTATCGGAAGTTTATCCGGAACTTCTCCAAGGTCATAGCACCAATCACCCAACTCACCAAGAAGGCAGTCCCCTTCTCCTGGACACCCGAGGCCCAGGAGGCCTTCACCAAGTTGAAACTCCTCTTCACTTCTGCCCCAATCCTAATCCACCCGAACCCCGAGCTCCCATTTACAGTCGAAGTGGATGCATCAGACTCTGCGGTGGGGGCAGTTTTGTCACAACGGACAGGGGAGAGGATGCTATTACACCCGTGCGCATATTTCTCCCGCCAGATGTCCCCCTCCGAGAAGAACTATGACATCGGGAACAAAGAACTACTGGCGATCAAGGATGCCTTCTCCGAGTGGAGACACCTGCTGGAGGGAGCCACCAACCCCATAATCGTACTAACTGACCACAAGAACCTCGAGTTCATCCGCAGCGCTAAGAGACTCTCAGCCAGACAGGCCAGATGGAGCCTATTCTTTTCCCGCTTCAACTATCTCATCACCTATCGCCCTGGATCAAAAAACGGCAAGGCTGACGCCCTCTCCAGAATGTTTTCCGAGCCCTCACAGAGTAACAAGGGCCAAAATAACATCTTACCCGAGAGAAGGGTCGTAGGGGCCACCTACTCTAAAGAACTCTTGGGCACAATCAAAGAAGGATATGAAAATGACCCCTTCCTCTCCCACCCCACAGGCAATGTCAGCCTTACGTTTAAGAACGGTCATTGGTTTCATCAGGACCTACAACTATATGTACCAGAAATCGCACGGCTCGAAGTGCTCAAACTCAACCATGACTCCAAGGTGGCCGGCCATTTTGGCACAAGAAAGACCCAGGAGCTTCTCTCCCGCTCCTTCTGGTGGCCAACATACAAGGAGGACATCAAGAGGTACATCTCCTCGTGCACGGTCTGTGCCCGCAATAAGACTCCTCGTTCCTCTCCCGTGGGTCTGTTACAACCCCTCCCGATTCCCTCCCGCCCCTGGGGCTTGATCTCCATGGACTTTGTGGTAGACCTTCCTCCTTCAAAAGGGATGAACACCATCCTGGTCGTGGTCGACCGTCTCACCAAGATGGCCCATTTCATCCCCTACAAAGGCCTACCCACAGCCAAACAGACGGCCGATCTTATTCTCAGAGAGGTCTTCAGGCTGCATGGGATCCCGGACGACGTGGTCTCCGACCGAGGCGTACAATTTGCCTCAAAGTTCTGGAAGAACTTCTGCCTGGCGCTCGGGGTTAAAGTGAACCTGTCCTCTGCTTTCCACCCTCAGTCAAACGGGCAGACGGAGAGAACTAATCAGACCCTAGAGCAATACCTACGCTGTTTCAGCTCCCACCTGCAGGATGACTGGCTTGATCATCTCCCCACAGCCGAGTTCGCCTACAACAATGCTGAGCACAGCTCAACCAAGCACAGCCCCTTCTTTGCTAACACAGGCTCGCACCCGGTGTTCATTCCCCACCTACCCGTTGCCTCCACCCTCCCAGCAGTGGCCGAACGCCTAACAACCCTACAGGAGGCACAAGAGAACATTATAGACAACCTCCAGCTTGCCCAGAGGCGCTTTAAACAGGGAGCAGACAGACGTCGCAAACCCACCCCGGGCTTCCATGTGGGAGACAAGGTGTGGCTGTCCACCAGGAACCTCAGATTGAAGGTCCCCTCCAAAAAATTTGCCCAAAGATACATGGGTCCGTTCCGGATCACCGCACAAATCAACGAGGTCACGTTCCGGCTCGACCTCCCGGACTCCATTAGGGTGCACCCTGTCTTCCATTGCTCTCTCCTCAAGCCATACGTGGAGAACACCTTCACAGGCCGCCACTCGCCGCCTCCACCACCTGTGAGGGTACAGGGTGAAGAAGAATACGTTGTCGCAAAGCTTCTCGACTCCAGGATCCACCGGGGAAGACTACAATACCTAATTGGGTGGGAGGGTTACCCACCCGAGGATAACTCCTGGGAGCGAGAAGAAAATGTCCACGCCCCCAGACTGGTAAAAGAGTTCCACCAACGGCATCCCGGTAAGCCTGCCCCTGCGGTGCCCGGAGGTCACCTTGGAATGGGGGGAGTACTGTCGGGATTCGAACCCGTGACCAGCCACATCCCAGGCGGTAGCCCTGCTTACTAGGCTACTGTCCTCTCTGGACATTCCTCCCTGAAGCCTATTAGTTAACCTCAGTCTTGCCTACCCTTGCTCATTACCCTTGATTCCCCACACCTGGTACTTCCCTATATAGTCCAGCCCCTTGCACTCCAGTTTGCTGATTATTGAGCTCCTGAGCCCTGATCAAGCTTCTCCTCATCTGTTGCTCCTGCTACTGCTGGAAGTCCACTGCTGACCAGGAATTGCCTACCGACTACTCTTCTGCCTTATCCCTACCTACTGAACTGCTACCACCGTTGCCATCCGGATTGTCTGACCACGCTTACTACCTGCCTGCGGTCCTTGCCACTAGGCTCCACTCCTACCTCCAGCCAGCGGTCCTCTGACTCAGGTGAGCCTGTAGGACTGTTACAGCTTTAGGTGTTCCACAAGAGTTATTGGCAAATGGAGATGAAATTTCTGAATTAAATTCTTAACCAAAATTTTCAAATTTTAATCAATTTTTTTCCAGTAACAAAGCAAGGGCTAACAGCCAAACAAAACTCGATATTCATTGCCCTGATTCTGTAGTTTATAGAAATACCCCATATGTGGTCGTAAACTACTGTATGGGCACACAGCAGGGCGCAGAAGGAAAGGAACACCATATGGTTTTAGGAAGGCAGATTTTTCTGGACTGGTTTATTTAAACCATGTCCCATTTGAAGCCCCCCTGATGCACCCCTAGAGTAGAAACTAAAAAAAAGTGACCCCATTTTGGAAACTATGGGATAAGCTGACAGTTTTGTTGGAACTATTTTTAGGGTAAATATGATTTTTGGTTGCTCTATATTACATTTTTTTGAAGCAAGGTTACAAAAAATTGAAATTCTGAAATTTCATCTCCATTTGCCAATAACTCTTGTGGAACACCTAAAGGGTTACAAAAGTTTGTAAAATCAGTTTTGAATACCTTAAAGGGTTTAGTTTATTAGATGGGGTCACTTTTATGGAGTTTCTACTCTAGGGGTGAATCAGGGGGGCTTCAAATGGGACATGGTGTCAAAAATCCAGACCAGCAAAATCTGCCAACCAAAAACCATATGCCACTCATTTCTTTGTGTGCCTTGCCGTTTGGCCATACAGCATTTTACGACCACATATGGGGTGTTTCTGAAAACTACAGAATTAGGGCAATAAATATAGAGTTTTGTGCAATATTCTCAAATGGCGCTTAAAAACATTAAATAACGCTGAAGTCCCGTTACCTGCTATATAAGACTTTATACAGACCAGCCGCGTTAACTCTGCAATAAATAAATAATAGCCAGCTTATCTCCACCTTCCTATCTATCACACAGATGTATAAAACAGCATTGATATCTATATATGTCTCAGTCCTACCTTGACATAGGTGTCCGTGCTGTTACTATGTATCGCGTGGTGGTCCTCGCTTCTCTGCTATGTGGTGTCTGCTATATGGAGCAGATAAAGAGAGCGGATCCCAGGGAAGGTGGCTGTAGCGTAGACTATTATAAAGTATTAAAGTTTTGGGAGTGCGCCCCAGCCGGTGGCGATATGCTCCCGTTACCTTTTACTTGAGCTCACGTTTGAGTGGGTGACGTCACCGTGAGTGAGCTACGGATGGCAGTGAGGGTCTAACTTCCTACGCGTTTCGAGTACGTACGGTACTCTTCGTCAGGGAATGTTACATTTATTGCGCATATGCTCACTATTTATAGTCTATGTTATATGTCCATCTTCCCTATGTTTATTACTATTCAAAGCCGAACACCTCTATTTCTGAGTTCAAACCTCTTGGTAGTAATGTATCTAGATTGAATATCCACTCAGTCTCCTTTTTAGATTGTTTCTTTATGTAGTCTCCACCACGGGCATCTATTTCCACTTTCTCTACACCCATAAATGACATTCCTTCTAGTTGTCCTCTGTGTACCTCAGTAAAATGTCTAGATAAGGGGTGTCCTATTGACTTTTTCTTTATACAGTATATGTTCACTTATACGTTTTTTTTGTTTTCTCTTTGTACGTCCAATATAGAGCTTATTGCAGGGGCATCTAATAGCGTAGATTACACCTTCTGTATTACAAGAAATGTGTCCCCTTATTTTTTGTTCAAAATGACCCTCATGATTTTTTATGCTTACTACTTTTACTGTATTATTTGCTGTATTTTTACACGGTGCGCATCTTTTACAAGGAAAAAAAGCTTTGTGGCAGGTTCACTATAGTGTTATTCCTCTTTTTTGTTATTAACCCTGCTCCCTTGCTGGTTGAAGCGATCTTATTACCTATGTTAGCTGCCTTTTTATATATAAAAACGGGTGCTGCTGGTATGAGATTACCTACAATCCTATCTTCCCTCAAAATATCCCAGTATTTCTTTACAATCTTTCTCAGAATATACGTTTGTGTGTTGTACGGGACTATAATGGGTGGTATTTTATCTTTTATTTCTGATGTCTTTTGTTTCTTTTTATTTTCTTTTTTCTCCATTATTAATTTTTCTCTCTCTATCATTTTAACTTCTTTCTTCTGAGTTTCTATTCTATCCCCATTATATCCCTTTGCTTCAAACTTTTTTCCTAATATTTCTGCTTCTTTCTCATATTCTTTTACTTCAGTACAGTTTCTTCTTAAACGCAGAAACTGACTCCTGGGTATATTGTCTAACCACCTTGGTAGATGACAGCTTTCTCTGTTGATATAGCTGTTTGAGTCTGTGGGTTTGGAGTAGGTTTTGGTGCTGATGCGGTCTTCTATAGCAAAAATAGTGAGGTCCAAAAAATTGATTTCATACTTACTATAAGTTAAGGTAAAATCCAAATAAAATTCATTTTTATTAATCTCCTCTAAAAATGCATTAAGTGCATGCTCCCCTTTATACCAAATAAAAATGACGTCTATGAAACGCCGCCAGAGGACGAGGCCTGCCCGGAGCTCGCCATTGGGATGTATGCAATCCGCCTCCCAACGTCCAACATATAGATTAGCAAACCCCGGTGCGAACCCACGTCGGTAAATAAAAATCATCCTATCTAAAATAGTTATTTTCTAATATAAATAAAATACATTATTTGCGAGCTGTTTAGTTCCCCTTTTTGGTATAAGAAATGTTTTGCTGCTGCACATCCTTTTTTATTTTCAATTATAGAGTATAGGGATTTCACATCTAATGTTCCCATTATGTATCCATCTTTCCAATTTGTATTCTTTAAAATCTGCAATACATGGTTCGTGTCTTTTATAAATGATGGTAAAGACTGAGCACATGGTTGTAGGAACTGATCAATATATTTTGATAGTGTACTAGTTAGGCCCTCGATGCCAGACACTATTGGCCTTCCTGGGGGTCTTTGCATATCTTTATGGATCTTTGGGTTTTGGTAAATCGCTATTTTTGGATTTTTTATATATATATATATATATATATATATATATATACTTTCATTTTTATTTAAAACACCCTCCATTTTTCCTTTTTGTATCAATTGTTTAGGTCTTTTTTATATATATCTGTGGGATCCTTTTTAAGGCGTTTATATGTTTTGTCATCACCTAAAATGTTCATAATTTTTTATCATAGTCTTCAATATTTAGAATCACAATACCTCCACCCTTATCTGCTGGACGGATAATTATCTTATTATTTTGTTGCATTTTTTGTATTGCTCCTCTTTCTGCCTTTGTAATATTACCTGTATAATTTTTTCTATATTTATTAGCTACTCTAGTTTTCCTTATTTCTCTGGTTACTAGATTTGAAAAGGTATTAATTGGTATGGAGTATTCATTGAGTGGATCAAATCTAGATTTTATTTTTAGATCTGTATGGATGTATGAATTTTCATTATCATTTTTATATTCCTTATTTTCCATATTGTTTTTCTCTTTTTTCTTATAATATCTTTTTAGAGCTAATTTCCTCATGAATTTTTTTATTTCAATAAACATCTGTGTGATAGATAGGAAGGTGGAGATAAGCTGGCTATTATTTATTTATTGCAGAGTTAACGTGCAGTGTTACATTGTTTTATAAATATAGAGTCTTCTTTGACTGTTAACCCTTGCTTTGTTAATGTAAAAAATGGATTAAAATTGAAAATTTGGCAAAAAATAGCTGTTTTGGCACCGTTTTATTTTTATTTATTCATTTTTTTGACTGTGTTCATTTGAGGGGTTAGGTCATGTGTTATTTTTATAGAGCAGATTCTTACGGATGCGGCAATTAGAGATGGCCTTGTGGTTCGCCCAGCGAATTTTGCCTGTTCGCAATTCGCCGAACATATAGAGATATTCGCGCCCGCCATATTCTTTTACATTGTGAAGAACTTTCAACCATGACACATCCATCAGGTGGTACAAGACAGCAAATTGAGACGTTTTAGCACATGGACATACTCCCTACCTTATCAATAAACCTGATCTGGCCGCCATTTTACATTGTGTTTTGCCAGTGTAGGGAAAGGTTGCTGTGTGGAGCAGGGACAGGCATTAGGGACACCAAGAGGTAGTCCCCTGAAATGGTCTTCCAACAGTCTTGAATGAGTTCCCAGAGATGCTTAGCACTTGTTGGCCCTTTTGCCTTCACTCTGCGGTCCAGCTCACCCCAAACCATCTCGATTGGGTTCAGGTCCGGTGACTGTGGAGGCTAGGTCATCTGGCGCAGCACCCCATCACTCTCCTTCATGGTCAAATAGCCCTTACTTTCAAAGTTTTCCCAATTTTTCGGCTGACTGACTAACCTTCATTTCTTAAAGTAATGATGGCCACTCGTTTTTCTCTACTTAGCTGCTTTTTTCTTGCCATAATACAAATTCTAACAGTCCATTCAGTAGGACTATCAGCTGTGTATCCACCTGACTTCTCCTCAACGCAACTGATGGTCCCAACCCCATTTATAAGGCAAGAAATCCCACTTATTAAACCTGTCAGGGCACACCTGTGAAGTGAAAACCATTTCAGGGGACTACCTCTTGAAGCTCATCAAGAGAATGCCAAGAGTGTGCAAAGCAGTAATCAAAGTAAAAGGTGGCTACTTTGAAGAACCTAGAATATGACACATTTTCAGTTGTTTCACACTTGTTTGTTATGTATATAATTCCACATGTGTTAATTCATAGTTTTGATGCCTTCAGTGTGAATCTACAATTTTCATAGTCATGAAAATAAAGAAAACACTTTGAATAAGAAGGTGTGTCCAAGCTTTTGGTCTGTACTGTGTGTATGTATATATATATATATATATATACACACACACACACACACATTCAGCCCCTTATTCATTATATAGGCATCTAAATATCATTTTTATTTTCTCACTAATACACTTAATGATTCTGTTCACTCCATTATTAGTATAATCCTTCTTCTTCAATCCAATTCAGCCTTATCATCATAATCATGCCACATTCCTACACCAGCCTTCCCTGCGATTCAGCAATTTATCAGATTTATCTATCCCCCCCTCCCCATTATTCCATCCCCTCTTACCAGTTCTCCCTGTTCCCAGCCAGCATCACGATTTTAGCCACGCCCTCTTGTTGCGCTTTCCAATCAGCACTCCGACATCGGTCCATTTAAACTCCTGCAGCCTGCGCACACTGTGAACACACAACGATCCTGACGCCCCACGTGCTGGTGAGCGAGTGGCCGCGTCTGTGAATCCATCAGGTAACTCTCCCTCCAGCACAGCCCTCCAGACGTAATCCCTCTCCAGCAAAGCTCTTCAGATATTGCCCACACCTCACTAATAATCACTGGACAAATCCCCCGTTGTCCATCAGTGCATTACTAATGGTCCACATTTTTAGTAAATTATTGATTACTATTTATTCATTAATATGAATTATTTACATCTAATGGCCACATATACAAGCCATTTTATACATCACCTTTGAACCCATATCCATTCACAGGACACCTTCAGGTGGTGAGTGACACAGGGCTATACCCCACATTTGTTGGATTATTTTATTCAATTAGCTGGTTGTCATATTTATTATTTTTATGTATTCTTATATATATTTATTTATATTTGGAGATTATATATTGTCATAGTACATTTACACTAATTCTTAGTGATTTTAAAATTCGGTTTTTGATTAACATAAACTGACGTTATGGAGGTTTAAAAACCTGTCGACAAATATCGCCGACCATTTAGCATTTATTGTTTTTTATTAACTATTTATTCATTATGACCATCAATTTTATAAAATATATACAGTACAGACCAAAAGTTTGGACACACCTTCTCATTCAAAGAGTTTTCTTTATTTTCATGACTATGAAAAGTGTAGATTCACACTGAAGGCATCAAAACTATGAATTAACACACGTGAAATTATATACATAACAAACAAGTGTGAAACAACTGAAAATATGTCATATTCTAGGTTCTTCAAAGTAGCCACCTTTTGCTTTGATTAATGCTTTGCACACTCTTGGCATTCTCTTGATGAGCTTCAAGAGGTAGTCCCCTGAAATGGTTTTCACTTCACAGGTGTGCCCTGTCAGGTTTAATAAGTAGGATTTCTTGCCTTATAAATGGGGTTGGGACCATCAGTTGCGTTGAGGAGAAATCAGGTGGATACACAGGTGATAGTCCTACTGAATAGACTGTTAGAATTTGTATTATGGCAAGAAAAAAGCAGCTAAGTAAAGAAAAACGAGTGGCCATCATTGCTTTAAGAAATGAAGGTTAGTCAGTCAGCCGAAAAATTGGGAAAACTTTGAAAGTAAGGGCTATTTGACCATGAGGTAGAGTGATGGGGTGCTGCGCCAGATGACCTGGCCTCCACAGTCACCGGACCTGAACCCAATCGAGATGGTTTGGGGTGAGCTGGACCGCAGTGAAGGCAAAAGGGCCAACAAGTGCTAAGCATCTCTGGGAACTCCTTCAAGACTGTTGGAAGACCATTTCAGGGGACTACCTCTTGAAGCTCATCAAGAGAATGCCAAGAGTGTGCAAAGCAGTAATCAAAGCAAAAGGTGGCTACTTTGAAGAACCTAGAATATTAAATATTTTCTGTTGTTTCACACTTGTTTGTTATGTATATAATTCCACATGTGTTAATTCATAGTTTTGATGCCTTCATAGTCATGAAAATAAAGAAAACTCTTTGAATGAGAAGATGTGTCCAAACTTTTGGTCTGTACTGTATATATATTTATTTATTACTATCTATGCAATTAGGTTCCGTTTTGTAAATTTATATTACTATAGATGTTTTATTGTGATTTTGATATTACCTTTTTTTAGACTTGATAAAGGGGTCATGTACCCCGGAATGTGGTGTCTTGGATTAAATTCAACTTATCTTTACCTTGGTTATAATTCTGCACCCTCCATTTAGTCCGCATATCTATTGGACTTCTATGGTCCAGTAATTCTACAGTTTTCATAGAACTGCAGGAATTTCCCTGTGTTGCCAGCTCTCCGGGACAGCACAAAAGAGTTGTACATGGCAACCTGTACCAAGTAGACCGCAACTTTTTTGTGCCATGCCTGGGTTTTGCGCGTGGCGTTATATGGCTTGAGGACTTGATCAGAGAGATCAACTCCTCCCATATACCGAATGTAGTCCACAATACAATCGTTCTTGAGGACCGTTGCCGCGGTACCTCGCACAGGGACAGGGGTGATGCAGTTACCATGAATTGTGGACAGTACAAGGACATCCCTCTTGTCCTTATATCTGATCAGCAACAGGTTTCCACTGGTAAGGGCACGGGTCTCACCCCTGGGGATAGGTACCTGGGGGGGTGGGTAGGGAGGCCGCATTGATTTTTCTGCACGGTCCTACAAGCGGACGTGGATCTGGCAGCGAGGGACTGGAACAAGGGGATATTAGAAAAAGTTATCCACGTACAGGTGGTAACCCGTATCTAGCAGTGGGTGCATAAGGTCCCACACAAGTTTCCTGCTAACACCCAGAGTGGGGGACATTCTGGGGTTCATTACGGGAATCTCGCCCCTCGTACACACGAAACTTGTAAGTGTACCTTGAGGTACTCTCACAAAGTATGAACAGCTTCACGACATACCTCACCTGCTTAGAGGGAACATACTGGAGGAAAATGAGTCACCCCTTGAAAGCAATGAGAGACTCATTAACAGCGACCTCCCTTCCAGGTACACAGGCCTCCAAAAATTTGGCCCTGAATTGATCGATGACCGGCCTGATTTTGTACAGGCGGTCATAGTCAGGATCACCTCGGGGAAGGGGGGGGGGGACATGCTGCATTATCTGCTTAATGCAGGCATTTCCGAATGGCCTCAAAACGGGAACGTGTCATAACCATACAGTAGAGTGGGGTCTGGTAGAGGACGTCCCCACTCCAGTACTGCCTGACACCGGGTTTTTTGACTAGGCCCATGTGAGCATGAGGCCCCAAAATGTCCTCATCTCGGCTGCACTGACTGGAGACAAGCCACCAGACCTAGCCAAAAAGGAGCCCGGGTGTTGAGCAATGAACTGTTTGGCGAACAAGTTCATTTGCTCCACCTTCAGATTCACAAAGTGGTCACTGAAAAAAACACTAACGCTCATACTAGTGTGGGCCACAGTGTCCCTGGCATGGGGGTCCCCTTGCTCCACCTGGCTGCGTCTCCGACGCCTTGGGGGCTTATCATCACTAGATGATGAGGCTGACGTGAATGACAAGAGGAAAGTGAGGTCATCCTCGTCCTCACTGGGGCTCTCTGAGTCGGAGGCAAGCAGGGGGTATGCATCCTCGGCCGAGAACGTCTGGAGGGCAATAAGGGAGTGTGTGTGCGTGTGTGTAAAACTTTATTTAGTGTGCGTGTTTGTGGGTCGGACGGGTGTTCACGTTCACTACCCTAACCCACCTTAAACCTAACAAAAAAAATAAATAAAACTAAATAAAAAAAAAATGAAAGCCTCAAAAATTGAAAAATAGATGATTCAAACTCGCTGATCAGTGGTCCAAAGCTGATTAGCGGTGTGGTGGGCGATGCACTAACAGTGGTCAGACGCTAAGACACACACACAAAAAATGCGCACAAAAAATGTGTGTGTGTGTTAGGAAGGGGGTGGCAGGGGGGAAGCTGCAGCATCCCTGGGGAGTCTAGGGTCGCACAGTTGAGTGTGCTGTGGACCCCAGACACCCAATCAGGGTGAAGCCCAAAAATATAACTTTTTTTCCCCCTAAAGTCTCCCTGCCTAATCTAACCTTTTCTTAAACCTGTCCCTGCGAACTTTGGTGGCTCGCGTGCGGGTGCTGGGCTCAGTGATGGACGGACGGGCTCCTCTCTCCACGGAAGCAGTGTGGAGGAGGAGAGCAGAGCTGGGGGAAGTTGACCCCCGCCCGCCGGTCCAGCCAATAGGATGTGATCCTGAGAGGGGATGTCACCGCCACCCCTCAGGATCTAAGGATGGTGACTGGTGGCGTATTATGACACCACCGATCACCATCCTATTCCAGGTTCTTGGGTCACCGGAGACCCGAATGACCCAGAAACGCAGAAAACCGCAGGTCTGAATTGACCTGCGGTTTGCTGCAATCGCCGATACGGGGGGGTCACAGGACCCCCCTCGGCATTGTCACAGAGTTCTTGCTGAATGATTTCAGCAGGCACTCTGTTCAGATCACCACCTGCCGCGCGGCGGTAATCGGAAATACACAGGGCGTACCTGTACACCCTGTGTCCTTAAGGACTAGGACATCAGAGCGTACAGGTGTCTGTAAGAGGTTAATTGTTTTCTGGTTAAAGTGTATAGTGGTCTATTTCAGTTCAACAAGAAAAATATAATCTCAGATCACTTTAGCTGTTATTTCTGGTGAAATTGTAAGTTCAGTAACAATAAAAATATATACACACTGCACTGTTGGAGTTAGTTCTGTTTAAAGCTTATAGGGGCAAATTACAGTAAAAAAAGAAAAATATATACACACTGCACTGCTGCGTTATTTCTGTTAAAGAGTATTGGGGAGTAGTTCAGTACAACAAGAAAAATATATGCGCATTGCACTTCTGCAGTTATTTCTGTTGAAAGCATATAGGCAAGTATTTCAGTACAACAAGAAAAATATATACGCACTTCGCTCTTTGTTTTCTGGTCAAAGCGTATAGTGGCCTATTTCAGTCCAACAAGAAAAATATATACGCACTGCACTGTTGCAGTTATTTCTGGTGAAAGCGTATAGGGGCGTATTTCAATAAAAAGAGAAAAATATATACGCACTGCACTGTTGCAGTTATTTCTGGTGAAAGAGTATGGGGGCGTAGTTCAATACTACATGAAAATTATATACGCACTTCACTCTTTAATTGTTTTCTGGTTAAAGCGTATAGTGGCCTATTTCAGTCCAACAAGAAAAATATATTCTTAGGTTACTTCAGCAGTTATCTCTGGAGAAATCTTATAGGGGCGTATTTCAGTACAACAATAAAAATATATACACACTGCACTGTTGCACTTATTTCTGGTCAAAGCGTATAGGGGTGTACGTATTTCAATAAAAAAATAGAAAAATATATATGTACTGCACTGTTGCAGTTATTTCTGGTGAAAGCGTATAGGGGCGTATTTCTGAACTACAAGAAAAATATATACGCACTGCACTGTTGCAGTTATTTCTGTTTAAAGCATACAGGGGCGTATTTGAGTAAACAAATAAAAATTATACACGCACTGCACTGTTATACGCTTTCACCAGAAATAACTGCAACAGTGCGTGTATATATATATATATATATATATATATATATAATTTTTTTTTTTTTTTTTTTATTAAATACGCCCTATAGGCTTTCACCAGAAATAACTGCAGAATTTAACTAGAATACATTTTTCTTGTTGTACTAAACCACACCCCTATACGCTTTCACCAGAAATAACTGCAACAGTGCAGTGCATATTTATATATTTTTTTACTGAAATACACCCTTATACACTTTCACCAGAAATAACTAAAAGGGTGTATTTCAGTAAAAAAAAAAAAAAATAAAAAAAAAAAAATATATATATATATATATATATATATATATATATATGCACTGCACTGTTGCAGTTATTTCTGGTGAAAGCGTATAGGGGTGTGGTTTAGTACAACAAGAAAAATATATTCTAGTTAAATTCTGCAGTTATTTCTGGTGAAAGTGTATAGGGCGTATTTAATTAAAAAAAAATATATATATATACACTGCTCAAAAAAATAAAGGGTACACAAAAATAACACATCCTAGATCTGAATTAATTAAATATTCCTCTGAAATACTTTGTTCTTTACATAGTTGAATGTGCTGACAACAAAATCACCCAAAAATTGAAAAATGGAAATCAAATTTTTCAACCCATGGAGGTCTGGATTAGGAGTCACACTCAAAATTAAAGTGGAAAAACACACTACAGGCTGATCCAACTTTGATGTAATGTCCTTAAAACAAGTCAAAATGAGGCTCAGTAGTGTGTGTGGCCTCCACGTGCCTGTATGACCTCCCTACAATGCCTGTGCATGCTCCTGATGAGGTGGCGGACGGTCTCCTGAGGGATCTCCTCCCAGACCTGGACTAAAGCATCTGCCAACTCCTGGACAGTCTGTGGTGCAACGTGACGTTGGTGGATAGAGCGAGACATGATGTCCCAGATGTGCTCAATTGGATTCGGGTCTGGGGAATGGGCGGGCCAGTCCATAGCATCAATGCCTTCGTCTTGCAGGAACTGCTGACACACTCCAGCCACATGAGGTCTAGCATTGTCTTGCATTAGGAGGAACCCAGGGCCAACCGCACCAGCATATGGTCTCACAAGGGGTCTGAGGATCTCATCTCGGTACCTAATGGCAGTCAGGCTACCTCTGGCGAGCACATGGAGGTCTGTGCGGCCCTCCAAAGAAATGCCACCCCACACCATTACTGAACCAATGCCAAACCGGTCATGCTGGAGGATGTTGCAGGCAGCAGAACGTTCTCCACGGCGTCTCCAGACTCTGTCACGTCTGTCACGTGCTCAGTGTGAACCTGCTTTCATCTGTGAAGAGCACAGGGCGCCAGTGGCGAATTTGCCAATCTTGGTGTTTTCTGGCAAATGCCAAACGTCCTGCACGGTGTTGGGCTGTAAGCACAACCCCCACCTGTGGACGTCGGGCCCTCATATCACCCTCATGGAGTCTGTTTCTGACCGTTTGAGCAGACACATGCACATTTGTGGCCTGCTGGAGGTCATTTTGCAGGGCTCTGGCAGTGCTCCTCCTGTTCCTCCTTGCACAAAGGCGGAGGTAGCGGTCCTGCTGCTGGGTTGTTGCCCTCCTACGGCCTCCTCCACGTCTCCTGATGTACTGGCCTGTCTCCTGGTACCGCCTCCATGCTCTGGACACTACGCTGACAGACACAGCAAACCTTCTTGCCACAGCTCGCATTGATGTGCCATCCTGGATAAGCTGCACTACCTGAGCCACTTGTGTGGGTTGTAGACTCCGTCTCATGCTACCACTAGAGTGAAAGCACCGGCAGCATTCAAAAGTGACCAAAACATCAGCCAGGAAGCATAGGAACTGAGAAGTGGTCAGGTCACCACCTGCAGAACCACTCCTTTATTGAGGGTGTCTTGCTAATTGCCTATAATTTCCACCTGTTGTCTATCTCATTTGCACAACAGCATGTGAAATTGATTGTCACTCAGTGTTGCTTCCTAAGTGGACAGTTTGATTACACAGAAGTGTGATTGACTTGGAGTTACATTGTGTTGTTTAAGTGTTCCCTTTATTTTTTTGAGCAGTGTATATATATATATATATATATATATATATATATATATACATACTACACTGTTGCAGTTATTTCTGTTGAAATTATCTAGGAGCGTATTTCAGTAAAAAAAGATAAAATATATACGCACTGCACTGGTACAGTTATTTCTGGTGAAAGCGTATAGGGCGCAGTTCAGTACAACAAGAAAATGATATACGCTTTTCACTTCTGCAGTTATTTCTCGTGAAAGCGAATAGGGGCGTATTTCAATACTATATATTTACGCACTTAATTTTTTTTGTTTTTTTCTGGTCAAAGCGTATAGGGTCATATTTCAGTACAACAAGAAAAATATATTCTCAGTGAATTTCTGCAGTTAATTGTGGTGAAGGCGTTTAGTGGACTATTTTAGTACAAAAATAAAAATATATTTGTTGCTTCTAGAGGTGTTTTAATTTCCATTCAATTTGTGTAGTTCAGCTACAAGTATGTCAGGCAGAGAAGTGCCAGGCCATAAACAGAGGACTGGCAGAGGCCTGAATGTTTCGGGCGCAAGCACAGGTTGCCGCAGAGAAATGGGGCATGGAAGCAGGAGACACAGCGAGATGCCTTAGCTCCCAGTGTCATCTAGTGGTTCTTGATTGGTTAACTGGGTCATCCACTTTATCCCAAGTGACATCAGACACCACCAGCCAAGAGTCAGTGGATTCATTGGACACAACACTTAGTTGGTATGGCCCGGGAGCAGGCCCTGTGCCCTCACCTGTCCTCAACCTGCCTCTGTCCTTTGCTGTTCTTCAGCCACAGAAGTATTTTTATGCTGTGGGCTCAGCTCCACTATACAGCGAGGACAAGCTGCTAGAGGAAAGTCAACAGCTACTGCCCAGACAAGATCTGGAGGAGACATCCACCGCTTCCTCCGCTAGGCGGGCAAGTAGTGGTGAGGAGAGTGGCGCAGGAGCTTGTGTTGCAAGCAGTCAGGCTCCTAACCCAGAGACCGTTGAGGAGGACATCAGTGACATACATACGCTACTTTATGATGATGAAGCCGATCGCACTTGGGAGCTGGGTGCAGAAGGGGCTTCATCATCATCAGGAGAATAGGGTGGCAGCTTGCCTGTGAGGCAGTGACTGAGCTAGCTGTGTGATAGCATGGCTGGGAGTCAGCAGGGTGGCAGCAGTTGCAGGTCGGGAGCCAAACGTGCCCGGGGTAGACCACCTGCTTCGCAGCAGGATACCTGCCTGGGAAGTAGTGGTGCAGGGGTTCACGGAGGCAGCTGCGGTAGCAGTCAGTCAGTTCAGACTGTTGGGGGGAAAATCACCTACTCGGCGGTGTGGTATTTTTTTTATTAAGCTGCCAGAGGATGTTAACGTGGCCACATGTAGAATATGTGGGCAGAAGGTGAAGCGTTGCCAGGGTGCCAATGTTAGCACTATGGCCCTGTGTCAACATATGCAGCATCGCCATGCAGTGGCCTGGGAGAACCGTGACTCTGATGTGGTTGTCTAGCCTGCCGCAGCTACCTCTGCATCACCCAGGAGGCACGCACCCGATTTCATCCAGTCAAGGCTCCACCACCTCGGCCGAAGGGAGCTGTCTGTCATTCCTATCTTCTGCTGGTCCAGATGCTCCTGCTCCTACTCCTCGTCAGTCATTCCGTAAGCAATCGATCACCGAAGCGATTGCCAAGAGACAGCAGTATGTGTGCATGCATCCAACGGCGCAGAAGCTGAACGTGCTCCTGTCCAAGTTGCTGGTGCTGCAGTCCCTCCCTGCCAAGTGGTAGACTCTGTACCTTTCAGAGAACTGATGGCTTGTGCCAAGCCGAGGTGGAGAGTCCCAAGCCGTCATTTATTTGCAAAAAAGGCAGTATCAGCCCTGCACAAATATGTCGAACAGAAGGAGGGCCAGTCCTTAAACCTGTCTGAAAAAGTGTACGGCAGCGCCGACGTGTGGGGCTGCAACAACGGTCAGGGACAGTACATGTCCTTTACAGCCCACTGGGTGAATGTGGTTACTGCACAGTCACACCACCAACTTGGCCAGGTCACGCCGCTTCCGCCTCCACGATGTTACGCCTTTGGTCTATACGACAATGTCTGCCTCTGCCTCCTCATTCTCCACCATGTCCTCAGCCTCCACTGCAGGGAAGAAGTCACAGTGCCCCTCCAGCATACCACATTTGCAGGGCTTGGCGGTGTCACGCTGTTCTGCACCTGGTTTGCCTTGGCGAACTGAGTCACACAGGGGAGTAACTGCTCCGTGTGATGCAACAAGAAATTAAATCCTGGTTTTCTCCGCGTCAACTAAAAATCTGAACCATGCTGACCGACAATGGGAAGAACATGGTGTCGGTGCTGCGTCAAGGAAGGCTGAGCCATGCGCCCTGCATAGCACACGTGTTTAATCTGGTTGTCAAGCGGTTCCTGAAGTTTTCCACCCATCTGCAAGACATCCTAAATATGGCCAGGAAACTTTGTATGCACTTCAGCCACTTGTACACCGCAAAGCACACCCTCTTTGAGCTGCAGCGGCAGAACGGCATCCCCCAACATAGGCTAATATGCAACTTTTCCACCCATTGGAATTCAACCCTCCATATGTTGGACTGACTATACGAACAGAGAAAAGGCCATCAACAATTTCTTGATGATGCAAGCAGATAGGAGCTTAACTTTGATGTCAGCCAGTGGCAGCTCATGCGTGACACCTGCCGTTTGCTCAGGCCCTTTGAGGAGGCCACGTTATTTGTCAGTCGCCAGGAAGACGTAATGAACAACGTCATTCCACTGCTTCATGTCCTGGAACAGATGCTGGTAACTATGGCTGGTCAGGGGACAGGAGATGTGGCGCCTCGATCTCACGGCCACATGAGCCCTGTGGGGGTTCAACTTGAAGAGGAGGAGAAGGGGAAGGAGGACATTGGAGCACAATCAATTTGTAACCAAATGGGTGGTTTTTCTACTCAGCTGACAGAAGACAACATTGAAGATCCGCTGGACTACTGGGTAGCCAAACTGGATTTGTGGCCGCAACCAGCAGAGTTTGCCCTGGAAAAGCTGTCCTGTCCAGCCAGTAGTGTGTCATCAAAGCGGGTTTTTAGTGCGCCGGGGGCCATAGTTTCCCCAAATGAGAACTCGCCTGTCCACACAAAATATGGAGAGACTGACCTTTGTCAAAATGAAGGCGTGGATCAGCCAGGATTTCTAACCACCAATGCCTGATGCATCAGACTAGATCATCCATGGTACCACACCAACACTTTCATAAAAGAGACCAGTTTCTTTTGGCTACCTGCCTCAGCTAATACTCTGATGCTGCAACCCACCTGATGCCACACATCTGATGCCAAGTGTTCCTTACTTCACCCACCTTCGTTACCGGGTACTTGTATTGCCACCCACCACCCCACTCTTTTACCGGGTCACGTTGTGGTCTACTGATGCTGCTGCTGCTGCTACTGCCATCTCCACACTATGTTACCTTACCACTCTGTGGTCTCTTCATGCTGCTGCCTTATCCACACTATGTCACCTTGCCACTCTGTGGCCTCCTGATGCTGCCGCCACCTCCAAACTATGTCACCTTGCCACTCTGTGATATCTTCCTGATTCTGATGCTGCTGCTGCTACTGCCATCTCCACAATACAGAGCAAGGTTAACACACAAACTCTTAACTTACATTTTTTAACTCATCTCATTATCTTGAAACAAAAGCCATTGAAAACCAATTGAAGGTGTTTGCTTAACACATTTAGTTTAGATAACACGTCTCATGAAGCATGTGTGTTAACTCTACTACATCTGTATGTCACCTTGCCACTCCATGGTCTCCTGATGCTGCTGCTACTGCCATCTCCACAGTATGTCACCTTGTCACTCTGTGGTCTCCTCATACTGCTTCCACCTCAGCACTATGTCACCATGCCCATCTGTGGTATCCTCCTGATTCTTCTGTTGCTGCTACTGCCATCTCCACACTATGTCACCTTGCCACTCTGTGATCTCCTCATGCTGCTGCCATCTCCACACTATGTCACCTAGCCACTCTGTGGTATCCTCATGATGCTGCTGCTGCTACTGCCATCTACACATTATGTCATCTTGCTACTATGTGGTCTCGTGATACTGCTGCTGCTACTGCCATCTCCACATTATGTCATCTTGCTACTATGTGGTCTCCTGCTACTGCTGCCATCTCCACATTATGTCACCTTGCCACTCTGTGGCCTCCTGATGCTGCTGCCACCTCCAAACTATGTCACCTTGCCACTCTGTGGTCTCCTCCGGATGCTGCTGCTGCTACTGTCATCTACACATAATGTCATCTTGCCACTATGTGGTGTCCTGATGCTGCTGCTACTGCCATCTCCACACTATGTCACCTTGCCACTCTGTGGTCTCCTGATTCTGCTGCTGCTACTGCCATCTCCGCACTATATCACCTTGCCACTCTGTGGTCTCCTCATACTGCTGCCATCTCCACATTGTCACCTTTCCACTCTGTGGTATACTGCTGCTGCCATCCCCATGTTATGTCACCTTGCCACTCTGTGGTCTCCTCATGCTGCTGCCATCTCCACATTATGTCACCTTTCCACTCTGTGGTATCCTGCTGCTGCTGCTGCCATCCCCATGTTATGTCACCTTGCCACTCTGTGGTCTCCTGGTGGTGCTACTGCCATCTCCAAACTATGTCACCTTGCTACTCTGTGGTCTCCTCATGTTGCTGCCATCCCCACACTATGTCACCTTGCCACTCTGTGGTATCCCCCTGATGCTGTTACTGTTGCCACCTCCAGACTCGGTCATTATGCCACTCTTTGGCCTCCTGATACTGCCGCCACCTTCACACTCTGTCATAGGGCCACTCTGTGGACTTCTCATGCTGTTCCCACCCTCTCCACTTCATGACTGGGCCACTATTTTGCCTTTTGGCCTGGCTGACATAATGATTAATTTGACCTTTCTTCTAAGGCTACTTTCACACTAGCGTTCGGGGCTCCGCTTGTGAGCTCCATTTGAAGGGGCTCACAAGCGGCCACGAACGCATCCGTACTGCCCTAATGCATTCTGAGTGGATGCGGATCCGCTCAGAATGCATCAGTCTGGCACCATTTGTCCTCCGCTCCGCTCAGCAGGCAGACACCCGAACGCTGCTTGCAGCGTTTGGGTGTCCGCCTGGCCGTGCGGAGGCAAACGGATCCGTCCAGACTTACAATGTAAGTCAATGGAGACTGATACGTTTGAATTTGACACTATATGGCTCAATTTTCAAAATTATCCATCCCCATTGACTTTCAATGTAAAGTCTGGACGGATCCGTCTGAACTACTTTCACACTTAGAATTTTTTCTACAATATAATGCAGACGGATCCGTTCTGAACGGATCCAAAGTCTGCATTATATGAGCGGATCCGTCTGGGCAGACCCCAGACGGATCAGCTCTGAACGCTAGTGTGAAAGTAGCCTAATCTGTCAGAAGGAAGGAAAAATGAGACGCACAACGGATCCTGTCTGTGTAGCAGTTGTAAGGCCTGGATGGTCCCATCAGATTTGGCTTATGATTTGGTAGCCAAATGCAGAAGACATGCAAATAAATATTCCATTCACGTGTCATCTCTGTTTTACATTCACTCCTGTTTATTTTTGTCATTAGCAATACTGATGGATTATTGAGCAAATGCTGACCGAGTGAAGATGGATGCTCCACAGACAGGATCCATTTTTGTGGGTTATTGTTTTGAAGGATCAGAGAAAGGGCAAATTAATCAGTGACGTCAACACAAACTTTCTGCTGACACCCTCTCCACTCTGTCCGGGGGGCTCTACTTGTATATGTGTTTAATAGAACAGGTTCTGTAGACATCTATATGGAATTCGCTGGTGATGGTGTAAAAGGAGTGCGCTTCTTCTTGACGCTAACCTGTAAGGCTGAGTTCATACTTGAGTTATTTGGCCCCGTAACTGCCCAAATAAGTGAAGTGTGCAGTGATTCTGAGAGCGACGCCTGTCATGTGATTGTCATACTTCGTGAAGATATAACTTCAGCTCGTCAGAGCCAATACATTCTAATACTGTACGGAGCTCCTGCTCCATTCAGTATTAGAACAAAGTTTTATGCGAATTGACTTTGGATGTTTCATCCGAAGTCTATTTGCTCATCCCTAATTCTGACCATCGGAAAAAATGCCACAATTAGACTTGCCGTGATTACTGAAAAAATAAGAAAAAAATGCTAGGAAACTATTCTTTATAATTTCCTATTGGCCAGCATTTGGATACTCTGTTTATTGCTTAAAATAAAAAAATAAAAAATCAAAGTACAGCATTAGAAAAAACTTAAAAGCTTCAGGCTAGGTCTACACGATGATGTGTCCCGCGACAATAAGTCGCGCAACAGATTGGGCACAACTACACTGCAACATTTGTCGCGCTATATTTTGTTGCACCAATGTCGCGCAACAATTTTTATAATGATAATCTATGGTGTCGCACTGCGACATGCGACATGCTGCGACTGCAATGCGACAGTCGCAGAAAAATTCATCTCAAATGGATTTTTTGCGACTGCCGCAGTCGCAGCATGTCGCAGTGCGACACCATAGACTCTCATTATAAAAACTGTTGTGCGACATTGGTGCGACAAATGTCGTCATGTAGACCTAGCCTAAAGCTTAAAACCACCCTTAGGGTATATGCCCATGGCAGTGTAGTTTATGTGCATTTTTGTATGGCTTGCATTGTGTTTCTGCACCAAATCGGCACAAAAATTTGCATGTGTTGTGGATCTTGTGACAATTTTTTATTTTTTTAATAAATTCTTTATTTTTCATTTTTATAGAATTAAGCAACATATATGTACTGATGTGACATAAAAGAAAGATGCATTTATGATACACGTTACATCTTAGCAATCAATTGTCACAAATTTCAACATGGATTTGCCACATATCTCATCCATTGGATTGCAAAGGGTGAAATCTGCACTGAAAATCTGCACAAAGAATTGACATGCGGCAAATTTCAAAATCCACATCGCAGAGAAATTGCCATGCACACAATTTTTGGATCATGTACATGAGATTTAGAAAATCTTGTCTATTTGGCTGCTACTATACTACACTGCAGATTTTCTGCATGAAAATCTACATGGAAAATCCACTCGTAATATGCACTGTGGGGGACATTTATTAAGACCAGTGATTTAGAGGTTGGTGTAAGTCCATCTGTGCTGCCAGTGGATGCGCCAAAGTTATGTGGAGACACAGGCATCTATATAACACTTACTCTTGCAGGCCGTTAGACATACTAAAATCTACACCAGCTCCCTTGCTGGCATAGATTTAAGTAATTCTCTATGTCAAAAACTGGCGTGGAAAATAATAAATGAGACAGGCCTGCCGGCCCTCTTCTCCGCCCACGTCATGCCTCCTTTTCTCGGCACTCGGGAAAAGTGTCATGAGTAGCAAAAAGTCACAGATTTTGCTGCAAATAACTATTGCGATAAAATTTACTACCTTAATACGCCAAAAAATAGTGTGTCATTTATAAAAAAAAAGTCCCCCCGTGTGTATACCTTTAAAGTACTGTAGTAAGCAAGTAGCATTATGAGCACTTATTAATTACATTGCTCTGCTTTTAGCTAAATAATAATATATAAATATAGCAAGCACCATCAGTGAGTTAACGTGTTAACCTAATAAAGGTGTACCTCTGTAGCTCGAGCTTTGCACATTGTTAAACTATTGTAAGCCAGCGAAATAAGCTTGAGTGTGCCAGGAATTACTTTAAAAGGGTATTCCCATCTGAGACAATGGGGGCATATCGCTAGGTTATGTCCCCATTGTCTGATAGGTGCGGGTCCCACCACTGACGGAATGAGGCTGATAGAAATAGCCGAGCCAGCGTTCTGTGGCGCCATAGAAATGAATAGAGGGTGGCTGCACATGAACAGTGCGCCCTCCACCACTTTCAGGGCTCCGTTCTCAGTGTAGGTGCGGGTCACAGAGGTAGGACCTTGCAATATTCCCCCATTGTCTGAGATGGGAAAACACCTTTAATGCAAGCTACATCTGTAATCAGAAGCTAAGGTATAAGTTGCTGCACATGGGCACCAATGCAGCTTCTGTAACAGGACCCACGCACACATCTACTATGTTGCATTCATAATACTGAAGTAATTTTATCTGGCAGAGGGTAATTGTTCATTGTATGGGATCAGGTGAGACTGCTACCTCCGGACCCCCTGTGGCTACATCACTAGGAGAATATACATAAGTCTTTTACTGAATATTAGAAAACAATTTTAGAACATCACTGCATTTTATTGCACTGCAGCACACACTAAATCCAGCAAGCTCTAAAGCTTCTACATTATGTTTTTTGTAAATATTGTAATATTTGCCATTTTCTCTCTGTTTTTAGAGCAACTGTGTATTTGTCCTTCAGTTTATCTGCAATCATCATACCTGACAATCTCCCACAGTGACTCTTATGCAATCTGGATTCCACTGAAATTGGAGAAGTAATTACTAATTAACAAAGGGAAAAAAATAATTGCTTGCTAATATCAATTAGGTAAATGTTTAGTTTTGCCTAACATGCAAAATATTAATGACCGGGGTGTGTACAGTAGGTGCATCTAATCATAAACATTTAAATATTATAGAAAATATATATGCAAATGATTCTTATAAGCCATCTGTATGCTGAGGCATCAGGAAATAGTCTTCTTTACAAAGCAAACATTAAAAGTAAAGTTACCAAAAAGTATTGAAGTGATATGGACTTACAGTATAGAACAGAAGTGAATAAACTATGAAAAAAAAAATAATAATAAGATTTAATTATTTCATTTCTAATGTCTATAGCATGACAGAAATGATTGCTACAGTAACAAGGGCAAGATTGAAAAAAAAAAAATAAAAAAATATTTCCCTCTTTACAGATATATATCTGTCAGACTAAAAGTATGGGCATGGAATGGATAAGCATACCTGCATAGAGGCCTGGAATGTTGGGGTATAGTAGATGGAAATCTCTAGGCGGGCAGTGGTTGGAAGGGGTCATTAGGAAAATGGGAAATGAGCGTACAATCTAAAACAGAAGGTGTATTGGAGATGCTGGTCATTTTATACAAAAATGGTATGGCAGCCTTGCTGGGTCAAAGGCAGTTTCCTAGGGCATTGTTCATAAGAAATGTACACCAAGGCTATTGACATACATTCTGCCACCTATTAATAGTATAGCACAAACAACGTATATGTGACCCTTAGAGGAATAGCTTCTACTACTTAGAGTACATGTACCATAGATTTAGAACCTGGGATCTAGATGATCAATAAGTGGGCAATCGGAGGTATAGTGACCCATGTTAAGATTTCCCATTCATTTTAAATATGAATGGTTACGCTGACTGTTGTCCTGAGCTGTACTGGATTTACAGCTCATGTGTCTATAGACACAGAATGTGTAGCACCTTCCCTTAAAGGGATTGCCCCAATGGAGACAAAACATGCCAAGATACTCTATTAGGCTATAAGGACATCATTACCATAAATGTGATCACCTGAGCAGAAATATCATCTTTGAACCAGAATGGACAGCTGCTTTATGACTAATCCACCCTAGGTTCACTAACCCTTTTTTTTCTAATACTTAAGAAAATGTGAAGGAGAAAAATGTTTTGGTGCTTCATAAATATGGTGATCAAGCTAGGTTCCAATATTTTTAACATAGTGTGCCCATGCTTGTCAGCGTTTTTGCATGAATAGCATTAAGATTCCAAAGAGCAGAATGAAAACCAGTGAGTATGCTATGCAAAATTCGTGACCTCATGCATTGCCACTTTATTTAGTACTAGCAGAATGACCCAGCTTTGCATGGTGTGGGGTTTCGCTCTTGTAGATAGGGTAAGCGGGCGCAGTACAGAGGCAAAGACTTTGCAGTCTTGGTGCTAACTCAAACACAATGGAAAGTTCATATAACACAAGTCACCTTTCTGGCAGTTATGACTCCAGTAGTCCACAGCAGGTTTTAGGGGGCCTGTTTCGGCTCTCAGCCCTCCAGCACGGCACAATGCCTCAGATCACAAAAACAGAGACATCTCTACAAAGCCCAGCTGCCAATTTAAGGACAGCCAGGTGCTGCCAAAACCCGAACCGGCACTTAAACTCTGGTCCAGTATTTGACCTCACCTGGCTGGAAACCAGCCCAGTCGCACATGCTGGGAGGAAAATACTTGCCTTGCCAGACACAACCCTTGACTGTGTCACATACCCCCCATTTTTCAACCCTGAGGGGGTGGACACACGCCAGACAATGCACCCGGGACAGGGCATCCGCGTTTCCCTGCAATCGGCCTGCTCTGTGTTCTACTGAGAACTTAAAGTTCTGCAGAGACAAAAACCATATGTTGACCCAGGCATTCCTGTCTTTGGCCTGGCTCATCCACTTGAGAGGGGAGTGGTTGGTCACCATGCAGAACTTTCTCCCCAACAAATAGTAGCGGAGAGACTCGAGTGCCCACTTGATAGCCAGGCACTCTCTCTACACTATACTGTACCTGGTTTTGGCTGGGGTGAGCTTGCGGCTTAGGAAGACAACGGGATGCTTCTCCCCATTGACTTCCTGAGACAGTACAGCACCAAGGCCTACTTCGGAGGCATCTGTTTGTACCATGAACTCCCTCTTGAAGTCGGGCGTCACCAAAACCGGTGACCCACACAGGGCCGACTTCAAAGCGACAAAAGCCTCTTCCGCCCAATAATCCTAGTGAACATCACTGATTTTCGTCCCTTCAAGAGCCCTGTCAAGGGCATGGCTAGAGTAGCAAAGTGGGAAACAAACCTCATGTAATAGCCCACCATTCCCAGGAATTGCTTTATTTGCCTAGTGGTGACAAGTCGGGGCCAATTCCGTATTTCCTCTATTTTGTTCACTAGGGGTTTGATTACACCGTGCCAAATGACATACCCCAGGTACTTAGTCTCTTCTAACCCTATCACACGTATTTTTGGGTTAGCGGTTATACCAGCTTTCTGAAGGGAGTCCACTACAGCCTGCACTTTGGGTAGGTGACTTTCCCAGTCGGTACTGTGGATTACAATGTCGTCCAGGTACGTCAAAGCATACTGACGATGTGGATGAAGCACAATGTCCATTAGTCGCTGAAAAGTGGCAGGGGCACCAGGCAGACCAAAGGGCAAGACCTTATATTGATACAGCCCCTCAGGCATGATTAAGGCAGTTTTCTCTTTGGCAGTCTCCATTAAGGGCACCTGCCAGTATCTTTTTGTGAGGTCCAAAACAGAAAAAAAACGGCCTTGTCCTAATCTCTCGATGAGCTCATCCACCTGGGGCATGGGATACGCATCAAATTTGGAAACCTCGTTAAGTTTTTAAAAGTCGCTACAAAACCGCAACGTACAGTCTGGCTTGGGTATCAATACTATAGGACAAGCCCACTCACTGACGCCTAGCTGCAACATTAGCTGCACCTTCTCCAATATGGCTTGTCGCCGAGTATGGTTTTAATCAGACTTTTGCCTGAGGCTCAGTGACAATGTCTGGATACTGGATTATGGAAGTGCGACTAATGAACTCCCTCTGCTCCTGAGTCTGTTTAGAGGAGAGGCTGTCAGCAATTTTTACTGTGGCAGCCGCCTCTCTTGCATCAGACAGAGGGGCCGGTACCTCTTCTCCTAGAAAACCCGGACGCGGGCTGTCTTCTGTACAGGTTTCTCTATCTTTCCACGGTTTGAGTAAATTCACATGGTAAACCTGCTCCGGCATTCGCTGCCCTGGCTGGTGTACCTTGTAGTTTACATCTCAAATCTTCTCGAGTACCTCGTAGGGCCCCTGCCACCTAGCCAGGAACTTACTGTCCACGGTCGGCACCAGAACCAAAACCTGATCACCCGAGTTAAAGATCCGGACCCGAGCCTGCCGATTATAGACCCGACTCTGGGCTCGCTGAGATGCCTCCATATGCTCCCTAACAAGACGCAATACTGTCTATCAGATGTTGCATCTCGGTAATGTACTCAATGACACTTTTATGTGGGGCGAGTTGTTGTTCCCACACCTCTTTGGCCACGTCCAAGAGACCGCCAGCAAGAAATACAACTACTGTTGCCCTCACTCTCTAACTTGTCTGCAGTTAGTGGTGCAGCAGGCCAGGCACTGTTTAGTTTATTAAAATTGTCCCTCAGCTCAGTCGCTCAGGTTGAGCCTCAGAGGGACTTAAAACTTGGTCAGTGACTGTCTGAAAAGATACTTGTCTGGACCTGAAACTGAGAGGGCAGACCTGGCTGGCTGCAGGACTGAAGCTCACAGGGACCCAGATCAAAACCTGGTTCTAAAACAGGAGATAAAAGACCAAGATGAAGCTGATAGGCCAAGCAGCAGGCAGTGAAGTGCCATGAGAACCAGTTCAAGCAGGTGGCAGTGTGGCACTGTGGCAGTCAGGGTGCTGGTGAAGGATGACCAGAGACAGTACTGCCTCTGGGATGCCATCTGTCCATCTCTGCTGTCCATATACCAGGGTAGGCCTAGTATATATTGACAGCAGAGATGGGCAAATGGCATCCCAGAGGCAGTACTGTCTCAGTATCCCTGGTTATCCTTCACCAGCACCCTGACTGCCACCTGCTTGGCGGACTTGGCCTAGCTCTCATGGCACTTCACTGTATTATACCCCTGCATTATTCATATACTGCCTGCCCACCCCATACCCAACACTCAGGGAGGGAGTGACACTGACTGAGTGTCACTCACTGTCAGTGTCACTTTCAGGCTGCCTGTGGTGTCTGGAGTCTTGACCAGTCCTGAAGCGGCAGTGCCGCCGGCAGCCATCTTCTTCTTCTTGCTCCAGCTCCGCACTGTCTTTCCCGCCTAGAAGGTAGGCGGAGCCTATCAGTGAAGTGCCGTACTGCCGTGCGCGCCCTGGTGATCAGGGTGCGCACTCCTAAACCGCTCCTCACTCTGCTCTGCCGCGCTGCGCAGTGCGGCAGAGGGAAAACAGAAAAACACAGTGATTAAAGGTTTTGTGTGCCAGCGGCCAGCTCCCCCTGCAGTCTGGCACCCAGAACAACGCACCCCCCCCCCCTACGCTACGCCACTGGTCGCACGTACAGTAGCGTAGGATTTGGAAGTGTATATGAAAAAATTATTACAAAGGTATTTGTGATGAGGAAACGTTATACAGGACAGGTCCACAGTAAATGTCACAGATCGCAGTGTCTACGGAAAAAGTGTACTGGATGTCACTGATATTTTAGGAATGCGCATACTTTAAACAGGAGATGTGGCGCAGATAATTTAACTGTCCGCAGGGGACACCATCTTTGGAAAAAAGTGCACTAGATGTCACTGATATTTTAGAGATAAGCACACTTTTAACAGGAGATTTGGCACAGATAATTTTACTGTCTGCAGGGGACACCATCTACGGAAAAAGTACACTGGATGTCACTGATATTTTAAGGATCTGCACACTTTAACTCCTTAAGGACACAGCCTTATTTCACCTTAAGGACCAGGCCATTTTTTGCAAATCTGACCATTGTCACTTTAAGTGGTAATAACTTTAAAACGCTTTGACTTACCCAGGCCATTCTGAGAGTGTTTTTTTCGTCACATATTGTACTTCATTAAACTGGTGAAATGGAGTAAAAAAAAAATCATTTTTATTTATAAAAAATACCAAATTTGCAAAGAATTTGGAAAAATTTGCAAATTTCCGAGTTTACATTTCTCTACTTCTATAATACATACACTGCGTGCAGAATTATTAGGCAAATGAGTATTTTGACCACATCATCCTCTTTATGCATGTTGTCTTACTCCAAGCTGTATAGGCTCGAAAGCCTACTACCAATTAAGCATATTAGGTGATGTGCATCTCTGTAATGAGAAGGGGTGTGGTCTAATGACATCAACACCCTATATTAGGTGTGCATAATTATTAGGCAACTTCCTTTCCTTTGGCAAAATGGGTCAAAAGAAGGACTTGACAGGCTCAGAAAAGTCAAAAATAGTGAGATATCTTGCAGAGGGATGCAGCACTCTTAAAATTGCAAAGCTTCTGAAGCGTGATCATCGAACAATCAAGCGTTTCATTCAAAATAGTCAACAGGGTCGCAAGAAGCGTGTGGAAAAACCAAGGCGCAAAATAACTGCCCATGAACTGAGAAAAGTCAAGCGTGCAGCTGCCAAGATGCCACTTGCCACCAGTTTGGCCATATTTCAGAGCTGCAACATCACTGGAGTGCCCAAAAGCACAAGGTGTGCAATACTCAGAGACATGGCCAAGGTAAGAAAGGCTGAAAGACGACCACCACTGAACAAGACACACAAGCTGAAACGTCAAGACTGGGCCAAGAAATATCTCAAGACTGATTTTTCTAAGGTTTTATGGACTGATGAAATGAGAGTGAGTCTTGATGGGCCAGATGGATGGGCCCGTGGCTGAATTGGTAAAGGGCAGAGAGCTCCAGTCCGACTCAGATGCCAGCAAGGTGGAGGTGGAGTACTGGTTTGGGCTGGTATCATCAAAGATGAGCTTGTGGGGCCTTTTCGGGTTGAGGATGGAGTCAAGCTCAACTCCCAGTCCTACTGCCAGTTTCTGGAAGACACCTTCTTCAAGCAGTGGTACAGGAAGAAGTCTGCATCCTTCAAGAAAAACATGATTTTCATGCAGGACAATGCTCCATCACACGCATCCAAGTACTCCACAGCGTGGCTGGCAAGAAAGGGTATAAAAGAAGAAAATCTAATGACATGGCCTCCTTGTTCACCTGATCTGAACCCCATTGAGAACCTGTGGTCCATCATCAAATGTGAGATTTACAAGGAGGGAAAACAGTACACCTCTCTGAACAGTGTCTGGGAGGCTGTGGTTGCTGCTGCACGCAATGTTGATGGTGAACAGATCAAAACACTGACAGAATCCATGGATGGCAGGCTTTTGAGTGTCCTTGCAAAGAAAGGTGGCTATATTGGTCACTGATTTGTTTTTGTTTTGTTTTCGAATGTCAGAAATGTATATTTGTGAATGTTGAGATGTTATAATGGTTTCACTGGTAAAAATAAATAATTGAAATGGGTATATATTTGTTTTTTGTTAAGTTGCCTAATAATTATGCACAGTAATAGTCACCTGCACACACAGATATCCCCCTAAAATAGCTAAAACTAAAAACAAACTAAAAACTACTTCCAAAAATATTCAGCTTTGATATTAATGAGTTTTTTGGGTTCATTGAGAACATGGTTGTTGTTCAATAATAAAATTAATCCTCAAAAATACAACTTGCCTAATAATTCTGCACTCCCTGTAGTAATACCTACAAAAATTGCTATTACTTTACATTCCCATATGTCTACTTCATGTTATGATCATTTTGGGAATGACATTTTATTTTTGGCGGACGTTACAAGGCTTAGAAGTTTAGAAGTAAATCTTGAAATTTCTCAGAAATTTTCAAAAACCAACTTTTTAAAGACCAATTCAGGTCTGAAGTCACTTTGTGAGGCTTACATAATAGAAACCACCCAAAAATGACCCCATTCTAGAAACTACACCCCTCAAGGTATTCAAAACTGATTTTACGAACGTTGTTAACCCTTTAGGTGTTCCACAAGAATTAATGAAAAATAGAGATACAATTTAAAAATTTCACTTTTTTGGCAGATTTTCCATTTTAATATTTTTTTTTCCAGTTACAAAGCAAGGGTTAACAGCCAAACAAAACTCTATTTATGTACCTGATTCTGTAGTTTACAGAAACACCCCATATGTGGTCGTATACTGCTGTACGAGCACACGGCAGGGCGCAGAAGGAAAGGAATGCCATATGGTTTTTGGAAGGCAGATTTTGCTGGACTGTTTTTTTGACACCATGTCCCATTTGAAGCCCTCCTGATGCACCCCTAGAGTAGAAACTCCAAAAAAGTGACCCCATTTTAGAAACTACGGGATAGGGTGAAAGTTTAGTTGGTACTAGTTTAGGGTACATATGATTTTTGGTTGCTCTATAATACACTTTTTGTGAGGCAAGGTAACAAGAAATAGCTGTTTAGGCAGCATTTTTTTTTGTTATTTACAACATTCATCTGACAGGTTAGATCATGTGGTATTTTTATAGAGCAGGTTGTCACGGACGCGGCGATACCTAATATGTATACAATCTTTTTATTTATGTAAGTTTTACACAATGATTTCATTCTTGAAACAAAAAAAATCATGTTTTAGTGTCTCCATAGTCTGAAAGCCATAGTTTTTTTCAGTTTTTGGGCAAATATCTTAGGTAGGGGCTCATTTTTTGCGGGATGAGATGACGGGTTGATTGGCACTATTTTGGGATGGAAATTTTTGGTCGCTTGCTATTACACTTTTTGTGATGTAAGGTGACAAAAAATGGTTTATTTAGCACAGTTTTTATTTTTTATTTTCTTACGGTGTTCATCTGAGGGGTTAGGTCATGTGATATTTTTATAGAGACGGTCGATACGGACGCTGCGATACCTAATATATATATACTTTTTATTTATTTATGTAAGTTTTACACAATAATATAATTTTTGAAACAAAAAAAAATCATGTTTTAGTGTCTCCATATTCTGAAAGCCATAGTTTTTTCAGTTTTTGGGCCATTATCTTGGGTAGGGTATGATTTTTGCGGGATGAGATGACGGGTTGATTGGCACTATTTTGGGATGGAAATTTTTGGTCGCTTGCTATTACACATTTTGTGATGTAAGGTGACAAAAAATTGTTTATTTAGCACAGTTTTTATTTTACATTTTTTACGGTGTTCATCTGAGGGGTTAGGTCATGTGATATTGTTATAGAGCCGGTCGATACAGACGCAGCGATACCTAATATGTATACTTTTTTTTATTTATGTAAGTTTTACACAATAACAGCTTTTTTAAAACAAAAAAAAAATTATGTTTTAGTGTCTCCATATTCTGAGCCATAGTTTTTTTAATTTTTTGGGTGATTGCTCAGGTAGGAGCTCATTTTCTGCGGGATGAGGTGATGGTTAGATTGGTACTATTTTGGTGGGCGTAAGCCTTTTTGATAGCTTGCTGTTGTACTTTTTGTGATTTAAGGTTACAAAAAAATGGTTTATTTAGCACAGTTTTAATTTTTTATTTTTAACGGTGTTCATCTGAGGGATTAGGTCATGTGATATGTTTATATAGCCGGTCAATAGGCACGCGGCAATACCTAATATGTCTATTTTTTTTTCCCCCTATTTAGCAATTATTATTTTTTAACTTTATTTGGGGAAAATGACTGTTACGCTGAGCGCTCCGGGTCCCCTGCTGGTCTCGGAGCGCTCACAGCGTATGTCCCCAGGCAGCACTCCAGTGTCTCGGCATGTGCGTCCTCGCTCTCTAGGGTGCGCGCGCTCCGGGACTCTTAGATTCAAAGGACCAGTGCACCAGTGATTGGTGCCTGGTCCAAAGGGGTTATTAAGGGTTAAGGTTGTGAGAGGCAGTGCTGACTTAATTAGGCTGCACCTGTGCACTGCCCATTTATACCTTCTCCTCCCACAGCCTTCTGCCGGATCTTTGTGCCTTGTGCCTCAGAGAAAGCGTTCCCCATGATGTTAGTTTGCCTTACCTGTTGCCGTACCCGTTGCTACCGTCCACTCGCCTTTGAACCTTTGCCGCCTGGCCTGACCACTGCTTCGTCCGACTACGCTCTTGCCTTCTCCCTGTGTACCACGCCTTATCAGTTGCCAGAGAGGTCGAGTTGTTACTAGGGGACACGACCTGGTAGTTACCGCCGCGGCAAATCCATCCCGCTTTGCGGCGGGCTCTGGTGAAGACCAGTAACTGCTTAGAACTGGTCCTCTAGTACAACCAGCGCCATCGCCTCTCTGGTGCAGAGGATTCACTACCTGTCCTGCCGGTTCGTGACAATGACGTTTTTGTTTGTTTATTTTTACTTGAAACTTTTACATTTTTGGGGGGAAAACTTTCTTTTTTTCAACTTTTTTTTCACTTTATTTTTTGTCCCACTTTGGGACTTCAACTTTTGGGGGTCTAATCCTTTACAATGCATTCCAATACTTCTGTATTGGAATGCATTGGCTGTATGAGTAATACAGTGAGTATTACTCATACAGCTTCCGGCCTGTGAGATCCAGGGGGCTGGATCTCACAGGCACGTCACAGGAAGGCAGCAGCGATGCCTCAGGAAGGCATCGCGCTGCCTTCTATGCCATCGGGTCCCCCCTACAGCCCCATGGGAACCCGATGGCACCGCCTGCACCATACAAAGCCGCAAACCACAGGTCTGAATTGACCTGCGGTTTGCGGCGATCACCGACATGGGGGGGGGGTCACGGGACCCTCCCGCGCATTTTAGCCCAGGTGCCTGCTCAATGATTTGAGCAGGCATCGGCTTCCGATCACCGCCCACCGCGCGGCGGTGATCAGAATCACACAAGTACCAGGACATCAGGGCGTACCTGTATGCCCTGTGTCCTGAAGAGGTTAAACAGGAGATGTTGTACAGACAATTTAACTGTCCGCAGCGGACACAGTCTACGGAAAAAGTGTAGTGGATGTCACTGATATTTTAGTGATGCGCACACTATAAACAGGAGATGTGGCACAGATATTTTAACTGTCTGCAGGGCACACCACTTGTGGAAAAAGTATACTGGATGTCACTGATATTTTAGAGATGCACACACTTTAAACATGAGACATGGCGCTGAAAATGCAACTGTCCGCAGCGGATAGCGTCTACGGAAAAAGTGCACTGTCATGTCACTGATATTTTAGGGATGTGCACACTATAAACAGGAGATGTGGCGCGGATAATTTAACTGTCCGCAGGGGACACCGTCTTCGGAAAAAGTGCAATGGATGTCACTGATATGCTAGGGATACGCACACTATAAACAAGAGATGTGGCACGGATAATTTAACTGTCCACAGTGGACACCATCTACAGAAAAACTGCACTGGATGTCACTGATAGTTTAGGGATGCGCACACTTTAAACAGGAGATGTGGCGCAGTTCAATAAAGTGGAAAAAAGATTGAGGGACAGAAATTATCCAATGTGGATGATCAAAAGGGGGAGAGAGATAGCTTCTAAGAAAGAAAGAAAAAACATGCTATTCGGAAAACCAAGGAACAATTCTGGCAAAAAACCAGTTGCGGGTGGCGTCGGGGTGCTTGGAGACAGTGACCAGGACAGAATCCCTACTTTATCTTTAATTTATAGCAGTGAATTTAATGCAATCAGTTCTGCAATACAAAAATGTCTGCCTATATTGTATGATGATCACATTCTATACCAAGCGCTCAAATCAGGGTGTAGAATTGTGTCTAGAAAGGCAACAACTCTGTCCTGCTCGCTGTCCCCATCCCTGTACACCGCCTCCAACAAAGGATCAAATTTCAGGCAGAATTGGCTTATTTACAAAGGATTCACCAAATGCGGAGGGAATCCCTGTAAAACCTGTGAATATGTGCTGCCCACAAAGCTATTTGAGAATTCAGACCATACGTGCAAATATCCCATCCGTAGTTACATAAATTGTAACACGGAGGGTGTTATTTATGTAATTTGATGCACGCATTGTGATCTAATGTATATAGGCAGCACATCCCGCAAATTTAAAAGCCGTATCCTTGAACATCTAAATTATATTAATAACCCCAACATTTCAAACGTGGCTAGACACTTCATACATATACATGCACGACAGGTGTCCTTCTTCCAGGCTTTTGCCATTGAGCGAGTTTTGGCCCCTAAAAGGGGTGGGGACCATCGAAAGAAAATCCTTCTCAGAGAAGCCTACTGGATTTTTAGACTTGCTACTAGAATTCCAGCAGGTCTTAATTTGAGAAAAGAACTGACCTATGTCTATCAGTGAAATAGCCAATGATTAAATAAATAGTACAGCAAATATATACTGCTGAACATATAGCATTATATATATCTACCAAATGAATGGCTATAATATTTTGGGCTGACTGGTCTTGCACACATCTCTGTTCATTCGTCTATCAAGCTCATATGACTGTGGTCAGACTAGGCGTCTTTTCTCTCTTCGCAGTCAGGTTGTCTAAAACGGTCCAAAGCAGTGTATTCATGTTTTATTGTAAATCATGCGACTAGTTGTGTCATATACACATCATGACTGCTGCTTTGAAGGAGTACTACTGTGGTCTGCAAATCGCAACAAGGAGCCTTTTTGATTATTAGCATTTGGCAAAAAACAATAGCATTGTAAATGAATTGTTTAACATAAATTGCTATAATATAACAGGTCATAATCTGTAGTAGTACTGAAGGTCACTTTTTGTTTCATTTTATGTAATGTGTTTGAACAGGTGTATTATGCGGTTTTAATTAATGATGAGATGTTCACACTGTGCGGCTACTGGCGGTGAATGAGCGTCCTGGTACTCCCAGGGTTAACATGCCCAGGTCAATGCTCACATAGTGTGTTACTAATTATACCAGTAATTGACGCAGGAAATGAAAAGGTGTGTCAAAGTGTGTGGCAACCTATGGAGTTGGAGACTCTTTCCCGGTTGTGGGGGGGAGTGATCTCCAAACCCCTTAAATAGGAATGCCACACTTGGCATGATGTTACGACTAAGGGTGTCTACCCGAAACGCGTCAACGTCACGTCATGTGGAAGATGGTGATGTCTGTAAACTTACTAAAGAAAAAGCTGAAAGAGGAACTTAATTTGTCTCCGGGACCTTCTTTTCTTCATTTACCTGCAGATAATAGCTGTCCGCAGCAAACACCGTCTATGAAAAAGTCAACTGGATGTCACTGAAATTTTTGGGATGTGCACAATTTACACAGGAGATGTGGCGGCGTTGTGGGACTAATAATTTAACTGTCTGCAGCGGCCTATTACATGGAATTTTGCACAGGATGCGCTAAAAATATATATTGCTGCTGTCAAACACAATAGTCCTTAAAAGGACTTTTGGGTCTCAGAAAAGTTCCGGACAGCCAATCACTGTAATGCCAGCTGCCAACATGGCTACTGGCATTACAGTGAGGGCAGTACATACCAGCATGTTTATTGGCTGCTTAGCAGCCGCAAAACATGCAGGGAGGAGACTCTAGCATCGCGCTTGAGCAAATGCGGTACTCGGCCGAGTACCGCCATGTGACGAGCATAGCGATGCTTTAGCCGAACTAGTATTCAACCGAGCATGCTCCCTCAACACTACTCCTTAGCTATGAGTTTGGCTGAGGTATGTCGCAGTGACATCGCCTCCAGGTACCGAGTGACGTAGTCTAGAATGACTAAGATGTGTTGATGCCCTGTAGCGGACTTCTGCACTGGACCCATGAGGTCCATAGCTATTCGGTCAAAAGGTACTTCGATAATCCAGAGAGGTACTATGTAAAAATCAGAGGTTTGAGCAGCTCTCACCTGCCAGGGATTCCACTGGTATAGCACGGACCGGCTCCTTCACCCGAAATAGGAGAAATATAAGTATGAAGAAAATAAATTGGTTGGTCCAGCTTGTATTCGTGGTAATCCAAAGGCTTTATTCAATATTCAATAAAATCCAGGTACAGGAATGCAGGTCTACATGTTTCGGGCACAATACAATCTTAGCCCTTACTCATGACTAAGGGCTAAGATTGTATTGTGCCCGAAACATGTAGACCTGCATTCCTGTACCTGGATTTTATTGAATATTGAATAAAGCCTTTGGATTACCACGAATACAAGCTGGACCAACCAATTTATTTTCTTCATACTTAGAGAGGTACTATGGGACTACGGAAATAAGGCTGGGGGATAGTTATCTAGCAGGTCGGGCAAGACTTACAAAACTCTTCCACTTCTTTGAATATGCCTGGCCAGTAAAACCGCTATAGATTACAATCCTGAGTTTTCTGCAGCCCCAGGAGACCCCAGATAAGTGTTGGTGGGCTAGATCTAACACAATTACGATAAGCGTTGGGGACCACCAACTGTTCAAAAGGCTCACCCCGTAGTTGGTTTACCCGATGCAACATATCCTGATGAACCACAAAACGGGGAAACACTGACTCTGCCCCAGGTTGTTGTGGTTCACCATCTACTATTAACACATTTTCCCAGGTGTGGGATAGGGTTGGGTCTCGACGTTGAGCGGTACCAGAATTATCCCCGGAGACATTGAGGTTTGCCAATTCAGGACCTGCCAGCAAGTCCTCCACGTCTCCCACCATCACACTTAGTTGGTTTCTCTCCCCCTCTTCCACCGAAGTGGCTGTCACCCCTACCGCTGGCCCTTTGGTCTCAGGTTTCCAGGGTTCTGGTCTCCCCCCTGAGCCGGGCGACTCTGCTAGGGTTATCCCTGTCTCATGGGTATCAGTCACTCTCATAGCAGGCCACAGTGCCTGTAAGCCCATGAAGTCTCTCCCTATTATATGTTTGTATTGTAAATTTGGGACAACTGCCACTTTATGAGTCCATCTGCCAGCCCCTGTGGTTAGAGACACCAGGGTGGTGCGATAGTCTTTTAAGTCTCCATGGATGCACATGACTCCGACTTTCTGGCCAGTATACTCCGATGACCGTACTAGGGGAGCCCTTACCAGAGACACCAGACTCCCTGAGTCCAGCAGAGCCTCCGCTGGAGTGACTCCTGCCTCTATCTGGCACAGGAGGTTTAGAGTTTTTGGGGTACCTGCTGCACACAGCTTCCTTGCATATAGCAACTGACGATAGCCATAGTTGGCATCCATGGGTTCCACCCGATGGGCACCGTCAGCTCTTACATGTCCAGGCTCCTGACACCGCTAGCAAACTATCGGAGCCAGGTCCGTACACCCCGGTGGGCTTGGTTGGTACAAGTCGCCGGGTCTGGGATAGACATTTACGGGGGTTTGACTGCCCCCCTCCCAAAAGTACCCCCTGTAACAGTCTTAGTACCCTCGTGGTGCTCCACCAGGTCCACCATTTCTAGGGCATTGCCAGAAGACACCTGGCCGAACCAGTGCTGGAGAGGGGACGGCAGAGCCCTCCAGAACATATCAGCCAATAGTCTATCAAGCATAGCCTCGGGACTCAGCACATCAGGCTGTAGCCA
Organism: Bufo bufo; assembly: GCF_905171765.1. Classification (NCBI taxonomy): domain Eukaryota; kingdom Metazoa; phylum Chordata; class Amphibia; order Anura; family Bufonidae; genus Bufo; species Bufo bufo. The sequence goes on along the minus strand of NC_053396.1, from coordinate 146,537,452 downwards.
CTTTGCAAGAGGTGGAGTATGTCATAATACTGGGTGCTCTCAGGCTCAGCCGGCTTAAACCCCCACTGATGTACCTGCTGAGCCCAGACCAACACATTCACCCCCAGTCTTGCCCAAATCTCACCCTTTACTTTTTGGTAGTCGGCCGCTTGATCGTCCGGCAAGTCGAAATACACACGCTGGGAATCGGATGCCAAGAATGTAGCGACGACAGCAGCCCACTGGTCATGGGCTAGCTTTTCCCGGATGGCCACTTTCTCGTACATCGCCAAGTAAGTTTCGATGTCGTCTTCGGAGGTTATCTTAGGAATCGCAGCACGGACTGCTTTTCGGGCATTGTGGACGCTCTGGGTTGCTCCTGCTGTCTGCAAAGCCATCACGTGTTGTAGCAGCAACTGGTTAGTCTCCTGCTACTGCTTATTAGCCTTGCGTTGCTGCAGGTTTGTCTCACTCTGCTGCAGATTAGCCTCCATGAGGGCCTTTAAATTCTGGTCCGGAAACCAGCCCAGCTGCACATACTTGGAGGAAAATAAATGCCTTGCCAGACACCTCACTGTGTCACAACTGGTATATGTGTCACGGCGGACAGGAACTCAGATACACAGACAACCAAATACACAAGTGTCTAGGCTAGATGCTGGGGACAGGTCACCTCCTAGCACATCCCTGACTTCTCTCCCTATGCTGCTAAGCCCACATTCAGACCTTAATGGTAGGAATGAAGTGTCCTTGTGCCTTGACTGCAAACACCCTAGAATCCCTGAGATGGTGAAAGGGGAGAAGGGGCAGAAGGCACACAAATAGCCCAGACCGCAAACAACACAAACAGAAATCAAACTTATCTGAGCTGGAACAGACAATCCTTCCTTCCTTGAATCCAAGGCCAGACTGAAAGCTATAACCCGCACGGCCCTCTGGGATTGAAGGCAATTTAAGCCAATGACCCCACCCAGATCACCTGAAGGAAGGCGGATCCAGCATGATTCCAAAACAAACAAAAGGTTAGACACGTGCTGCCAATCTGACAGACCTCCGCACACCGTCTGAGCCAGGCATGACAATATGTTGTCCATTTTGTTTAATGTTTGTGTGTGCGACTAGAAGATATCCACAGTGTCTCTCATAACAGTGATCTCCATAGCTCCCCACCCCCTTAACTCTGATCTCCACAGTATTCCACCCCCTTAATAGTGACCTCCAGAGCACCACACCCCCTGAGTCACACCACACAAAAACAAAAGTTTTAGATTTTAGAAAAACTAACTTTAATAAAATTAGATTAGTGGTATATGAGTCCCTATCAGATTGGAACAGTTTCATTGGAGTCCAGGAGAAATGGGACTACTTAAAAAAGGCACTAATGAAGGCAACAGAAAATTGCATTAGGCTTGTCAGTAAAAGCAAAAAAAGGAAAAGACCACTGTGGTACTCAGCAGAAGTGGCTAAAAACAAAAAGATAGCATTTAGGAATTATAAAAATAAAAAAATAAAAAACGAGGATGACAGGCTAATTTACAAGATTAGGCAGAGAGAGGCCAAACAAGTTATAAGAGCTTCTAAAGCACAGGCAGAAGAGAAATTAGCTCAGTCAGGGAAAAAAGGCGATAAGGCATTCTTCAGATACATAAATGAAAAAAGGAAACTAAAACAAGGAATTACAAAATTAAAAACAAAATAAGGAAGGTATATGGAAGAAGATAAAGAACTAGCTGACTGCCTCAATGAATACTTCTGTTCAGTCTTTACGAAGGAAAATGAAGGAAAAGGACCTCAGTTAGGAAAGAAGACTAATGAATCTTTTGATGCATGTGTCTTTACAGAGGAAGAGGTTCTAAGTCAGCTGTCTAAAATCAATACAAATAAGTCACAGGGGCCTGATGGGATACACCCAAAGCTATTAAAAGAGCTCAGCGGTGAACTAGCAAAACCATTAACAGATTTATTTAACCAATCACTGGCAACAGGAGTCGTCCCAGAAGATTGGAAATTAGCAAATGTTGTGCCGATTCACAAGAAAGGTAGTAGGGAGGAATCGGGCAACTATAGGCCAGTAAGCCTGACATCAATAGTGGGGAAATTAATGGAAACCATACTTAAGGAGAGGATTGTGGAACATCTAAAATCCCATGGATTGAAAGATGAAAAACAGCATGGGTTTACTTCAGAGAGATCATGTCAAACTAATCTTATTGATTTTTTTGATTGGGTGACTAAAACAATAGATGGCGGAGGTGCAGTAGACATCACTTATCTAGACTTCAGTAAGGCTTTCGATACTGTCCCACACAGAAGGCTTATCAATAAATTGCAGTCTTTGGGCTTGGACTCCCATATTGTTGAATGGATTAGGCAGTGGCTGAGGGACAGGCAACAGAGAGTTGTAGTCAATGGAGTATATTCAGACCAAGGTCTTGTTACCAGTGGGGTACCTCAGGGATCTGTTCTGGGACCCATATTGTTTAATATCTTTATCAGCGAAATTGCAGAAGGCCTCGATGGTAAGGTGTGTCTTTTTGCTGATGACACAAAGATTTGTAACAGGGTTGATGTTCCTGGAGGGATACACCAAATGGAAAAGGATTTAGGAAAACTAGAGGAATGGTCAAAAATCTGGCAACTAAAATTTAATGTGGATAAGTGCAAAATAATGCACCTGGGGCGTAAAAACCCAAGAGCAGAATATAAAATCAGTGATACAGTCCTAACCTCAGTATCTGAGGAAAGGGATTTAGGGGTCATTATTTCAGAAGACTTAAAGGTAGGCAGACAATGTCATAGAGCAGTAGGAAATGCTAGCAGAATGCTTGGGTGTATAGGGAGAGGAATTACCAGTAGAAAGAGGGAGGTGCTCATGCCGCTCTACAGAGCACTAGTGAGACCTCATTTGGAGTATTGTGCTCAGTACTGGAGACCATATCTCCAGAAGGATATTGATACTTTGGAGAGAGTTCAGAGAAGAGCTACTAAACTGGTACATGGATTGCAGGATAAAACTTACCAGGAAAGATTAAAGGACCTTAACATGTATAGCTTGGAAGAAAGACGAGACAGAGGGGATATGATAGAAACTTTTAAATACATAAAGGGAATCAACAAGGTAAAAGAGGAGTGAATATTTAAAAGAAGAAAAACTGCTACAAGAGGACATAGTTTTAAATTAGAGGGGCAAGAGGGGGCGGAGCTAGCGTCTGAGCCGGATGGCTGTGTGAACTGCTGCTCTGCAGATAGCGATTCCCACAGAAGCTCTTATACCCAGCTAATTCAGCCCAAAATGGTCAAGATCGGGGGACCGAGACCCGCTGATGCCCCTGAACCATCTAAATCTAATCCACAGGCGGGCGGAATAGAGAAATTTATAAAGAAAGCGGCACAAACCTATGTAGCCAGAGATTCCAAAATGGCGCCGGAACCCCCGCGCACACCGAGGAGCAAGCTGCAAGCAGAGGACGCAGCTGAGAAGGTGAGAGATGAATCCCCTGAGGTGGACACATTAACGCTCTCCAGATCCTTCCTAAAGAAAGCTCTATCTGAAGCCCTAGAACCGCTCAAGTCTGATCTTAATTCCATTAAGGAAGACGTGAAGCACATAGGGAGAAGAGTAGAAGCGCTGGAAGAAGCAAACACTGCCCTTACCGCTCACCAGATCGCGATCTCAGATAATATGGCCACTCACCAAAAGCACTTAAATACCCTCTATATGCAGCTAGAGGACCAGGAAAACAGGGGCAGGAGGAACAACCTCCGATTTAGAGGAGTCCCAGAATCAGTAGGCCCAGATGACATCCCTGAAACAGTCATGCAGATTTGCTTGAAACTCCTGGGCCCTGACTCCACTCATGAAGTGTTCATAGAACGTGCTCACAGAGCATTGCGCCCCAAGCCGCAATCCACAGACCCTCCCAGGGACATAATCTGCAAATTTTTGCACTTTCCTGTTAAGGAAGCTATCCTGAAAGGCGCAAGAGATTTCCCCCAGCTATCATGGGATGACAACCCTATTTCCCTATATCAGGACTTAGCTCAATCTACGCTGAAAAAGCGCAAATCCTTAAAACCCCTCACCGACCTGCTGAGAAACAAAAAAGTCATGTATAGATGGCTATTCCCGTTCGGGCTGTCCTTCTTCCACAATGGACGCAGAATCTCTATTCAATCCTTCGCAGATATGGATAAAGCGTACGACATCCTGCAAATTTTGCCACTACCCATTGAAAACTGGGAGCTTGTCCGAGATGCCTCTGATATTCCCACTCTGAGTTCAGATGGTCCATGGGAGACCCCTCGTACTCAAAGACCTCATAAGATAAGAAGAAATCGTCAACCATCTTCTTCTAAACGACTGACACTCACAGATGATTGATAGTTTTATCTCACGATCACCTTCTTAATATTAGGCTGTGAGAAAAGTTGCCTTGTCTGATTTGTATGTTAGCAGTCATCTTACGATTGATTTTATATAAAAATCACTCAGACAGACCATTATAAGATGCTAATTTGTTATTCTATATCTCTAGCTGGAGTTAAATCCTAAGAAATTTTCTCCTTAAAGAGGAATCGTCATGTTTGCATTTTACTGAAAGTAATGCAATATCCCCCCTTGCCCTTAATGCTAGTCTGCTCTTATTTCTTAGCAGCATGCTGGCGCTATTTTTTGTTGTGTTTCTGTTTATTTTGTTATGTTGTTAACCTTTTTTTGTCCTTTGATAGGTCTCAAGAATTCTTTAAAATGTACTGTCCATATACTGATGTGCATCTCCTGTCTGGTGAATTCCCTTTCCTATGCTGGAGCCAACGCTTGCCTCGAGGTGGTACCCTCCCTTCATTCTGGTTGGTCGATCATACACACTTTGCACTCATACTTATAGCTGTACCCTCTACCTACATCTACCACAATTATGGCAGACTTAAGAGTGGCAACTTATAATGTTAAAGGGATGAGATCTCCATCAAAGAGATGCCAGATCTTCTCCCTTTTAAATAAGGAAAGATGTTCTTTAATTTTCCTCCAGGAAACACACTTTAAACATGGAAGTTATCCCAATCTTTCTTTTTCTAAATTTCCCACTTGGTATCACTGTGGTGCAGGGGGTGCCGCCTCGAGGGGAGTCAGTATTGGCTTCCATAGAAAGCTCCCTTTCCTTTATAATTCACATATACAAGACCCAGAAGGCAGATTTCTCATTCTCAAAGGTCTGATAGGAAGTTCTCTATATACCTTAGTAAATGTATATGCCCCAAATACGGAACAGATCACTTGGCTTTCCACGCTAATAGACCTAGTAGAAATCCACAAAGAAGGCACACTGATAATGGCTGGAGATTTTAACCTAGCTTTTAACCCGCTTCTAGACACCACCTCAAAAAAATCAACTACTTCCCAGAAAGCCCTTAATTTCCTCCAAACGAAACTTTCAAACCTTGGAGTTACTGACGTATGGCGCTGCCTTAACCCCCATGGTTTGGACTACTCTTTTTACTCTGCCTCTAATAAATCTTATAGCAGGATTGACTATATCCTCATCTCAAAAGAACACCTTCAGTTATGCTCACTTGCCAGGATAGGAGATATAACTCTATCTGATCATTCCCCTATATTCTGTGATATACACCCTCCCCATAGATCTAATAGAAAATCGAACTGGAGATTTAATGAATCCTTACTAGGAAATGCTAAATATACAACCCAAATTTCCTCCTTTCTAGAAGAATACTTCTCAATCAACAACACTAAAGATATATCACCTCAAATAATTTGGGATGCCCACAAGGCCTTTATTAGGGGCAGACTAATTAGCTTATGTTCCTATCTGAAAAAACAATCCGAGAAAAAGCTCTCCAACTTATTATCTAAAATCCATACTTTGGAAAAAGCACATAAACAATCTCTGTTAGCCCAACATCTCTCAGAACTCACCTCCCTCAGGACAGAACTGAAGAACTTTCTTAATGAGAAATCTGCTAAATATTACCTATCTGCACAACAGAAAGTCTTTGCACATGGAAATAAAGCAACTAAGTTTGCAATGCAGAGAATTAAACAGAGAAAAACCGCCCGCTATATACAAAGCATTAAATCGCCCCAAAACACTCTCCTGTATAAAGCAAAAGAAATTGCAGACCAATTTAAGAAGTTCTATGAGTCTCTGTACAATCTCCCCCCTACTATACTCCCAGACCCCTCGCTAGACAGAAACTCTAACATTAATATCTTTCTATCTTCCCTTAAACTGCCATCACTATCTATATCCCAAAAAGAATCCCTGTCCAAACCATTTACCATTCCAGAATTATTAGCTGCCATTAAATCGACCCCTAAAGGAAAATGCCCAGGCCCAGACGGATTTCCTATAACCTATTACTCAACTTTTAAAGAAATTCTCCTCCCCTTTTTGCTCCCAGTCTATAATCTGGCCTTAGACAAACATCCACTTACTGCAGATATGACAAAAGCCATTATTACAGTTATCCCTAAACAAGGCAAAGATCCCACCTTATGCTCAAATTTTCGTCCCATTTCCCTCTTAAATGTGGACCTTAAATTACTTTCAAAAATGTTAGCCAATAGATTGCAGTGCCTATTGCCTCAATTGATCCACTCAGATCAGGTGGGTTTTGTCAGAGGCAGAGAAGGCAAAGACAACACCACTAAAGTATTAAATGCCTTATATTACGCCTACCATAGATCCTCCCCCTTGGTTTTGCTTGGCACAGACGCCGAAAAAGCATTCGATAGGGTGGATTGGATTTACATCTCTCTAACCCTGTCGAAATTTCAAATACCAACACCATTTATTAATGCAATTTTCTCTATGCATACCCACTCTTCGGCGTCTGTGTCAGTCAATGACACATTATCTTCTAGCTTCCCCATTAGCAATGGAACAAGACAGGGATGCCCACTTTCCCCCCTTCTCTTTGTCCTGGTTATGGAAACCCTGCTACAATCCCTTAGACAAGACCCTGACATCAAAGGCCTACAGATTAGTGGATATGAATTTAAGCTTGCTGCATTTGCAGACGATCTCTTAATAATCACTACCAACCCACTTAAATCTATACCTATAATCTTATCTAACCTCAATTATTTTGGCTCGTTATCAAACTTCAAAATAAATGCAACTAAATCCCAGATAATTCACATGGGCCTTTCCCCACATAGCCTCACATCTCTCCAAAACAATTCCCCCTTTAATTGGCATACCCAACAGTTGACATATCTAGGAGTGAAATTATCCCCTTCTCTTGGAGACTTATTTAAACTTAACTATAAACCTCTTTTAGCTTCCATAACCACCCAATTAGACTCCCTTAATTTTCCTTATTTATCCTGGTTTGGTAGAAAAAACATCCTTATGTCCTTGGTAATACCTAGACTTACATACTTGATGCAGGTATTTCCTATTGAAATCCCCAAATCCTATTTCTCCTCCCTTAACAAGAGTATACGCAAATTTATATGGCAGGGGAAGAAGTCTCGTATTTCTTTTGAAACTTTAACAAAACCAAGATCCAGGGGAGGTATCGGACTCCCTGACCCAGAGACATATATGAAAGCCATTCAACTTGCAAGAATAGTGGATTGGATCAGAAATCCCCCCCATAAATCGTGGTTAGTGCTAGAGAACGCTTTTCTACCTTCCCCTATTAGGGCCCTCCTTTTGGCCAACAGGCCCCCCCCAGTCCTCAGCTCTATTCCGAACTCCTTGATCAGGAACACCTTTAAAGTCTGGGGGTGGTTCTTGGCCAACATGGGGGCTCTGACCCTTCCTTCTCCTTTCATTTCTATAAAAGACGTGATTACCCTAGCTCCCAAAGAATTGAGAGACAGTTGTCCCCCCGCTCTTGAAAAAATAGAGATGGAGGTTTCAAAACTGTTTAAGGAAGATGGAGGTATCCTTTCGGATCAAGATATTTGTGACCTTCTCAAGGTTACACTCAAAAACCCTTTCCTTTTAAACTTTATTAGAAAGGAATCGCTCCTTATTGCAAAAAAAACCTCTCCTGCTCAAGACCTTCTTTGGTTTGACAAGATGATTGGAACTTCTATATATCCCCCCAAAGCCATATCTAGTATCTATAAACAACTTAAATCTCCGCCCTCCGCTGTTAAGCCTGCTGCGATTGGACTCTGGGAAAAAGACTTACAACGTAATTTGTCTCCCCCTGAAATATCAAAGATCTTGATAACCCCACATAAGATATCTAGATGTATTCTGATTCAAGAAAACAGTTATAAAATACTGATGCGCTGGTACAAAACCCCAGATAAGACTTGTCTTTACAATCCACATTACACTGATACCTGTTGGAGGTGTTGTAAAGAGAGGGGTTCCTTTCTCCATATATGGTGGTTGTGTGATCTTATCCAGCCATGGTGGTCTGAGATTGTCAAACTCAGTAACAAAATTTGCCAGACCTCCTTCCCTTGCACCCCGGAGATTTTATTACTCAGTCTTGGTATTGGAATATCCAAATCCCGCAAAACAATACTTTTCTCTTTCATGATAGTAGCAGCCAGACTACTAATTCCTAAACTCTGGCTGTCAACTGATGTCCCTTGTCTAGAACATTGGATTAATAGACTAGATCAAATTTATCGTCTAGAAGAGATTTCTCATTGGGAACAGCGTACCAGGCATGTCTTTCTTCAAATTTGGGCCCCTTGGAGAGAATATAGAAAATTCACATAGATACTGCTACCTAATCCAAGCTATATAGACCTTATCTAAACTGCTACCTAATCCAAGCTATATAGACCTTATCTAAATATTATTCTAGTTCTACATTCTATATACAACTCCTGATTTATAATTGCTGCCACTTCAGTACCCTTTATCGCAGAGATATATCTAAAAAAACAGTTAAAATGCATTTATGTAAAATGTTTCTTCAATATTGCTTCACCTATCTTCTTGGACCTCATGGACCCTCTTGATGTTTATTTTAATTTCTTTTGTATGTTTAACTGTTCTATTTTATTTCAACAAAGATTGTAATGTAAAACTACTTGGTCTAACAAGATTGTACATCTGCGATCTCTCGTGCAATGTTTCTGACCATTGCCTTGTTTGTATGTTACAAATAAAACAATAAAAATTGTCAATATAAAAAAAAAAAAATTAGAGGGGCAAAGGTTTAAAATTAATATCAGGAAGTATTACTTTACTGAGAGAGTAGTGGATGCATGGAATAGCCTTCCTGCAGAAGTGGTAGCAGCAAATACAGTGAAGGAGTTTAAGCATGCATGGGATAGGCATAAGGCCATCCTTCATATAAGATAAAGCCAGGGGCTATTCATAGTATTCAGTATATTGGGCAGACTAGATGGGCCAAATGGTTCTTATCTGCCGACACATTCTATGTTTCTATTAAATAGGCTAAAATTATCCATGTGCAAATTTGAGCGGAATCTAACTATGCTATTCATTGTTTAATGTATGCCCCTGTTACTACCCAATGTTTACTTTTAGGGTATGCAAATTATCCTCCAGGAGCAGGGCAGCGTTGCTCCTGCTCCTAGAGACTCCGTTCTCCTACCTCATTCCACAGGTCAGTTTAATTTTATTGGGAAGGTCGTAAAAACAAAACCCATACAACTATATAAATGTGGTATCACTATAATTGTATTGAATCGGAGAATGAAGAGACTGAAGCCGCACTACTGCCTGCATGTCCATTTTCGGTTCTCCTCAATGTTTATATCCACCACAGCATGGGCATAGTCAAGTGCTCTGCTGCCAATGACATGCGATGACGTGCTGCTTGCGGCCATGTCACTGCTGAAGCCAGTCATTGGCTGCAGCAGAGCATATTACTATGGCCACGCTGTTGCAGATGTAAACACAGCGGAGAACAGACCATGGACATGCAGAAGGCAGTGTGGAGAACCAAAGTGGTGGGGAGCAGGTAAGCATGAATCGTCTGTTTAGAGAGGCAGGCTGCGGGCACTTGCTAAAAAAATCTTTTTTCCCAGAGAACCCATAGGCCACATCTTTAACAGTTATAAAATAAAGTAATGCAGAACAGTTTACTCTTTACAATGAATGAAATGATAGTATTGAGCATTTTTATATCTAGGACTAACGGGAATGCTGTGTAATGTGAACAGCAAAGTGACTTCACCAGAGCACGTGTTCTTCCTGCGCAGAACTGAGAATACTGCATAGACCGCCGGATCAGTAGATAGCTAGTTATACAGTGTTACAGGGTAGTTGTAATCTAGTATTGACAGCTAGCATTTGGTTTTACTGATAGAAACGTGACGCATAAATACAATGAATACAAAATGAAATTGGTGTATTCCAGTTTTTTTTTAAAGGGCACCTGTCACCAGTTTTATGGTGTCTAAGAGCAACATAAACTAGTGGCCGACCCCTTAGCAAAATGCTGGGTCACTTTTAGTGCTGAACGAACCAAAGTATCCGAAGTCGACTTCGATCTGAAATTCTGGAAAAATTTGATTTGCCGCAAAGCTAATTTGATTTTCCCTGAAATGGCGATAAAAAATAAAAATAACACACATTCGCCTCATCTATTTGCATGTGAAGAGCTCGCTGTGGCCATCTTGATTGAAGATACCGCATGATGTCTCGTACACAGTGACATATGAGGTTACCATGCCAGCCATGTGATCACATCATTACCTCACTTCAATCAAGATGGCCCATCAAATGGATAAGGTGAGTATTTTTTTTTAACTACCGTAGTTAACCACTGAAAGCCCTCACTATTATTCTCAGATGCCTCCAACAGCGATTAATGCAGCATCTGAAAGGTTCAACAACAGGGGCAGTGCAATCCTCATTGAGCTCCCTATATACAAAGTCATTTGTCACAAAGCGAATTTCTTTGTGAAATTCAGCAAAGCAGCCAAATCAAATTTTCCATAATTTTGCTCAGCAGTAATCACTTTGTTTAATTAAACAGCTGCAGTGCATCATGATGAGCCATGAACAGTGGCGTGCCTGGGTTGTTTGGCACCCGGGGCGGGTCCTTTCTCTGGCACCCCCCCCCCCCCCCAATACTTAAAAAAAAAATGTACCCCCTCACAGTAGTATTGCCCTTATTGTACAACCTTCACAGTAGTTTTGTAAAGATGTGTTACCCCTAAAAATAGTCATGCCCCCATTGTGCCCCTTCACAGTTGTAATGCCCAGGATAAAACTGGTGACAGATTCCCTTTAAAGAACATTCCAGACAATGTTGATAATAAAAACTAAGCATTAGGGCTCTTTCACACAAGTGTGTTCCTTTCAGGAATCATGCTCCATGTGAGAGAGGGATTGTGTGTTCTGGACTTATGCCTCATTCACACAGTCAGTGTTTGATCAGTGATTTCCATCAGTGATTGTGAGACAAAAAGAGGATTGGAGCCGCCACAGACATAAAGTATAAGGGAAAGATCTGCTCCTGTTCTGTGTTTAGAGCCGCCCCTGGTTTTGGCTCAAAATCACTGATGGAAATCACTGAACAAACACCAACGTGTGAATGAGGCATTTGGAAGCGCCAAGCATTATCATGACTGATAATTAGGGTTGAGTGAACCCGAACTGTAAAGTTCGGGTCCGTACCGAACTTTAGGATTTTTGGACCCCAGGCCCAAACCTGAACAAAGTTTGGGTTCGGGGTCTGTGTTCGGCGATTTCTTGGCGCTTTTTGAAAGGCTGCAGAGCAGCCAATCAACAAGCGTTTAACTCTGTGCCCTTAGAAGCCATCACAGCTATGCCTACTAATGGCATGGCTGTGATCGGCCAGTGCAGCTTGTGACCCAGCCTCTATATAAGCTGGAGTCACGTAGTGCTGCACTTCACTCTGCTGTTACTAGTGTAGGGAGAGGATGCTGCTGCTGTGAGGGAGAGAATAGGAAATAAACTTTAATCAGAACTGCAATTGAACTGCAATCTACATAGATTTAGTTCTCTGGGTGCAGTGCACAATCTTTTTACCCCACCCTGTGCCCAGTGACAGAGAAAATAACTTTTATCCATCTGTTAGTTAGGCCTCATGCACACGACCGTTGTGTGCATCTGTGGCCGTTGTGCCGTTTTCCGTTTTTTTTCGCGGACCCATTGACTTTCAATGGGTCCGTGGAAAAATCGGAAAATGCAGCGTTTTGCAGCCGAGACCGTGATCCGTGTATCCTGTCCGTCCAAAAAATATGACCTGTCCTATTTTTTTGATGGAGAACGGTTCACGGACCCATTCAAGTCAATGGGTCCATGAAAGAACACGGATGCACACAAGATTGGCATCCGTGTCCGTGATCCGTGGCCGTAGGTTACTTTAATACAGACGGATCCGAAGATCCGTCTGCATAAAAGCTTTTTCAGAGCTTCGTGAAAACTCAGATCCGACAGTATATTCTAACACAGAGGCGTTCCCATGGTGATGGGGACGCTTCAGGTTAGAATATACTAAAAGAACTGTGTACATGACTGCCCCCTGCTGCCTGGCAGGTGCTGCCAGGCAGCAGGGGGCAGCCCCCCCCTGTAGTTAACACATTGGTGGCCAGTGCGGCCGGCCCCCCTCCCTCCCCTGTAGTTAACTCGTTGGTGGCCAGTGGGCCCTCTCCCCTCCCTCCCCCTCCTAATTAAAATCTCCCCCCCTATCATTGGTGGCAGCGGAGAGTACCGATCGGAGTCCCAGTTTAATCGCTGGGGCTCCGATCGGTAACCATGGCAACCAGGACGCTACTGCTGTCCCGGTTGCCATGGTTACTTAGCAATTTGTAGCAGCATTATACTTACCTGCGAGCTGCGATGTCTGCGTCCGGCTGGGAGCTCCTCCTACTGGTAAGTGACAGGTCATTAAGCAATGCCCGCACAGACCTGTCACTTACCAGTAGGAGGAGCTCCCGGCCGGACACAGAGATCGCAGCTCGCAGGTAAGTATAATGCTGCTACAAATTGCTAAGTAATATTGCAAAATTGCACCATATTGTGTCAACGTCAAACGGATCCGTCCCCATCGACTTGCATTGTAAGTCAGGACGGATCCATTTGGCTCCGCACGGCCAGGCGGACACCAAAACGACTTTTTTTCATGTCCATGGATCCTCCAAAAATCAAGGAAGACCCACGGACGAAAAAAGGGTCACGGATCACGGAAAAACGGAACCCGTTTTTGCGGACCGCAAAAAAATACGGTCGTGTGCATGAGGCCTTAGGTGGGTGGCAGCCATTTTATGCAAGCTCAGTGCACCAGCACTGCATATGTGCTTTTGTGACATTGAATTCCAAGCTTGAAATACTGCAATAATAATCTAGATTTAAAAAAACACCCATTTTTGGCAATATCCTACATCTCATGCCTTTGCAGCATTAGTCAATTTAAGCTAGAAATACAGCTATAATTTTCTGGATTTTATAAAACACACTTTTTGGGCAAAATACTCAATTTTACAGCCCTTGTTGCATCTGTCAGTGTGAAATTCAAGCGTTATATACTGCTGTCATATTCTGTTATTTAAAAAAACACCCATTTTGGTCAAAGTACTTAATATTGCAGCCTTTGCTGCATCAATTATTGTTAAAAGAATCTTTAAATACTTCAATAATTTTCTGGCTTTGAAAAAAACACAAATTTTTGGCAATACCCTCCATCTTGGGCCTCTGCCGCATTAGTCAGTGCGCAATTTAAGCTAGACATAGTTTTATTTTTCTGGGTTTTAAAAAACACCCTATTTGGGCAAAATACTCAATTTTACAGCACTTGCTGCATCTGTCAGTGTGAAATTCAAGCGTTATATACTGCTGACATATTATGTTATTTAAAAAACACCCTTTTTGTGCAAAGTACTTAATATTGCAGGCTTTGCTGCATCTGTTATTGTTAAAACAAACGGAAAATGCAAATGTGATCGCACACTACATCCAGCAATCTGCCCTCCATGTTGGATGAGACATTGGTTTATATTTTGGCCAAAGCATAGTAAGCCACTCACCGCGTCAAGGTTGTCTCATGAGTGGTCCCTAACTCTTGTTCCTACCTGTTCATGGGCCATGACAGCCACATAAAATCCAGGGAATGCAGGTCAGCATGCAAGCCAAGTACACTTTGCTTGTAACCCCGTCCGGTGCCATTACAGCTTTCATCGGATCCAGGGATGCAAGTACCAACATGCATGCTGAACCCACCATATAATTCTCCTGGAGCCAGATGGCTAATGGTAGGTTCTATACAAGCAGACTCAGTTTTATACTGACTTTAAAACCAGCCTCAAGGACAGATTAACTGGTCAGGTGTGCAATGACTCCAAGGAGATCGCCACGCCTCCAATATATACTACAAAGGAAAATATATTTTTTTCTTTGTAGTATATATTGGAGGCGTGGCGATCTCCTTGGAGTCATTGCACACCTGACCAGTTAATCTGTCCTTGAGGCTGGTTTTAAAGTCAGTATAAAACTGAGTCTGCTTGTATAGAACCTACCATTAGCCATCTGGCTCCAGGAGAATTATATGGTGGGTTCAGCATGCATGTTGGTACTTGCATCCCTGGATCCGATGAAAGCTGTAATGGCACCGGACGGGGTTACAAGCAAAGCGTACTTGGCTTGCATGCTGACCTGCATTCCCTGGATTTTATGTGGCTGTCATGGCCCATGAACAGGTAGGAACAAGAGTTAGGGACCACTCATGAGACAACCTTGACGCGGTGAGTGGCTTACTATGCTTTGGCCAAAATATAAACCAATGTCTCATCCAGCATGGAGGGCAGAGTGCTGGATGTAGTGTGCGATCACATTTGCATTTTCCGTTTGTATATGTATTTCGCCATAGTGATGTGCACCTGCAGGCAGGTTGTGCTGACCCAACCCCTTATTTTTTTCTTTGTAGTATATATTGGAGGCGTGGCGATCTCCTTGGAGTCATTGCACACCTGACCAGTTAATCTCTCCTTGAGGCTGGTTTTAAAGTCAGTATAAAACTGAGTCTGCTTGTATAGAACCTACCATTAGCCATCTGGCTCCAGGAGAATTATATGGTGGGTTCAGCATGCATGTTGGTACTTGCATCCCTGGATCCGATGAAAGCTGTAATGGCACCGGACGGGGTTACAAGCAAAGTGTACTTGGCTTGCATGCTGACCTGCATTCCCTGGATTTTATGTGGCTGTCATGGCCCATGAACAGGTAGGAACAAGAGTTAGGGACCACTCATGAGACAACCTTGACGCGGTGAGTGGCTTACTATGCTTTGGCCAAAATATAAACCAATGTCTCATCCAGCATGGAGGGCAGAGTGCTGGATGTAGTGTGCGATCACATTTGCATTTTCCGTTTGTATATGTATTTCGCCATAGTGATGTGCACCTGCAGGCAGGTTGTGCTGACCCAACCCCTTATTTTTTTCTTTGTAGTATATATTGGAGGCGTGGCGATCTCCTTGGAGTCATTGCACACCTGACCAGTTAATCTGTCCTTGAGGCTGGTTTTAAAGTCAGTATAAAACTGAGTCTGCTTGTATAGAACCTACCATTAGCCATCTGGCTCCAGGAGAATTATATGGTGGGTTCAGCATGCATGTTGGTACTTGCATCCCTGGATCCGATGAAAGCTGTAATGGCACCGGACGGGGTTACAAGCAAAGTGTACTTGGCTTGCATGCTGACCTGCATTCCCTGGATTTTATGTGGCTGTCATGGCCCATGAACAGGTAGGAACAAGAGTTAGGGATCACTCATGAGACAACCTTGACGCGGTGAGTGGCTTACTATGCTTTGGCCAAAATATAAACCAATGTCTCATCCAGCATGGAGGGCAGAGTGCTGGATGTAGTGTGCGATCACATTTGCATTTTCCGTTTGTATATGTATTTCGCCATAGTGATGTGCACCTGCAGGCAGGTTGTGCTGACCCAACCCCTTATTTTTTTCTTTGTAGTATATATTGGAGGCGTGGCGATCTCCTTGGAGTCATTGCACACCTGACCAGTTAATCTGTCCTTGAGGCTGGTTTTAAAGTCAGTATAAAACTGAGTCTGCTTGTATAGAACCTACCATTAGCCATCTGGCTCCAGGAGAATTATATGGTGGGTTCAGCATGCATGTTGGTACTTGCATCCCTGGATCCGATGAAAGCTGTAATGGCACCGGACGGGGTTACAAGCAAAGTGTACTTGGCGTGCATGCTGACCTGCATTCCCTGGATTTTATGTGGCTGTCATGGCCCATGAACAGGTAGGAACAAGAGTTAGGGACCACTCATGAGACAACCTTGACGCGGTGAGTGGCTTACTATGCTTTGGCCAAAATATAAACCAATGTCTCATCCAGCATGGAGGGCAGAGTGCTGGATGTAGTGTGCGATCACATTTGCATTTTCCGTTTGTATATGTATTTCGCCATAGTGATGTGCACCTGCAGGCAGGTTGTGCTGACCCAACCCCTTATTTTTTTCATTGTTAAAACAAGCTTTAAATACTTCAATAATTTTCTGGCTTTGAAAAAACACCCATTTTTGGCAAAAACCTCCATCTTGGGCCTCTGCCACATTAGTCAGTGTGCAATTTAAGCTAGAAATACAGCTATAATTTTCTGGGTTTTAAAAAACACCCTTTTTGGGCAAAATACTTAATTTGCGGCCTTGTCTGCATCTGTACATGTGAAATTCAAACTTTATATACTGCTGTCATATTCTGGAATAAAAAAAAACACATTTAGGGCAAAAATCTTAATTTTGCAGCCTTGTCTGCATCTGAATGCTTGAGAAACACCCTTTAGATACTGTTGATCTATTCTGCTAAAAAATAGACACTCATTCAGGGCAAAAATCTTCATTTTGCAACCTTTTACTGCATCTGTCATTGTGAGATACACCCATTTGGGCAAAAATCGTAATTTGCGGCCTTGTCTGCATCTGTACGTGTGAGATACACGCTTTTGATACTGCTGTGCTATTCTGGTATTAAAAAAACAACCATTTAGGGCAAAAATCTTAATTTTGCAGCTTTTGCTGCATATGTCATTGTGAGATACAGGCGTTAGATACTGTTGTTCTATTCTGTTATTAAAAAAACACCCATTTTGGGCAAGATCCTAAATTTGAGAAATATGAGGAGAGCGTCAAATAAGGGACGTGGCCCCGGTCGTGGTGCTGCTGATGGAGCTCCTGTTGCAGGGAGAGGACGTGGTCTATCTGTGCCAGCTACACGCACAAGTGAAACACCTTCCTCAGGTGCGAGTAGGCGACAGAACCTGCAGCGGCATTTGGTCGGGCCTAATGCGGCTCTACGAATGGTGAGGCCAGAACAAGTACAGGTGATAGTAGATTGGGTTGCTTACAGTGCCTCCAGTTCCTTCACATTGTCTCCCACCCAGTCTCCTGCTGAAAGATCAGAGTTGGCACCTGCAGCCCATGTCAATCAGTCTTTCACCTCACCCCCTTGCAAATCAGCCAAGCAGTCTGAGCCCCAAGTCAAGCAGCAGTCTCTTCTGCTTTTTGATGACTCTGTTAGCAGGGTTTCCTAGGGCCATCCACCTATCGCTGCCCCATAAGTGGAAGAGATTGAGTGCACCGATTGCCAACCACTTATGTTTCAAGATGAGTACATGGGTGGACCATCACAGCACGTCTCGGATGATGATGAAACACAGGTGCCAACTGCTGGGGCTTTCGAAAGTGTGCATACCGACAAGGAGGGCAGGGGTGAAGACTGGGTGGATAATGATGTGGAGGACGATGAGGTTCTCGACCCCACATGGAATCAAGGTCATGCGAGAGACCTGTGTAGTTCGGAGGAAGAGGTGGTGGTGGCACAGTGCCACCAGCACAGCAGAAGAGGGAGCAGGGTGCAAAAGCGGAGCTGCCATCCCCTAGACAGTACGCATGCTACTGCTCACCGCAGCAAGGGACTGAGCACACCAAAGCCAGCCAATGTCTCTGGCTCCTCCTGCTTCCTCTTCTGCTGCAGTCTCGGCCTATTCATACACCTCTGGAATGACAGTGCCATGTGCACCCACAGAGGATCTGCCAGCAACACCACCACCTGGGTAATCAAGCATCTCCACAATGTCCCACGGAAGCGTTCAGGTCTCCATCTCCCAAACACTGGAGCGGAAGAGGAAGTACCCCCCTACCCACCCGCTATTTCAAAATTACTGTCCTTTGAAATGCTGTCATTCCGTCTGGTAGAGACAGAGAGTTTTAAAAGCCTTATGGTGGTGGCTGTCCCACAGTACGCCATGCCCAACCGCCACTTCTTTTCCAGGCATGCCATCCATTCCCTGCACAACCAAGTGGGGGACAAAATCAGTTGTGCTCTGCGCAATGCCATCTGTGGCAAGGTCCACTTAACTACGTATACGTGGACCAGTAAGCACGGTCAGGGACGTTATATCTCCATAACAGCACACTGGGTAAATGCAGTGGCGGCTGGGCCTCAGGCGGATAGCAGTTTTCCGCATGTCCTTCCACCACCAAGGATTGCAGGGCGCTTCAGTTTGCCTCCTGTTGCTTCCTCCTCCTACTCCGCTTCCTCATCCTCTACCAGCTCCTCATCCTGTCAGCATAACACCTTCACCACCAACTTCAGCACAGCTAGGGGTAAACGACAGCAGGCAGTTTTAAAACTTATCTGTTTTTGGGACAAACCCCACACCATGCAGGAGCTGTGGATGGGCCTTGAACAACAGACCGATGAGTGGTTGGTGCCAGTGAGCCTCAAGCCCGGCCTGGTGGTGTGCCATAATGGGTGAAATCTCGTAGCAGCTCTGGGACTAGCCGGTTTGACGCACATCCCTTGCCTGGTGCATGTGCTGAATTTGGTGGTGCAGAGATCCTTAAAAATTACCCCAATATGTCAGAGCTACTGCAAAAAAGTGTGGGCCGTCTGTGCGTGCTTTCGGCGTTCTCACCCTGCTGCTGCTCGCCTGTCAGCGCTGCAGCGTAAATTCGGCCTTCCTGCTCACCGCCTCATATGCAACATGCCCACAAGGTGGAACTCCACCTTGCACATGCTGGCCAGACAGTGCGAGCAGCAGCAGGCGATAGTGGAGTTTCAGCTGCAGCATGCACGGGTGAGTCGCTCGGCGGAACAGAACCACTTCACCACCAATGACTGGGCCTCCATGCGAGACTTGTGTTCCTTGTTGTGCTGTTTCGAGTACTCCACCAACATGGCCAGTGCCGATAACGCAGTTCTCAAATTTACTATCCCACTTCTATGCCTCCTTGAAAAAACGCTGCTGGCGATGATGGAAGAGGATGTGGCACAGGAGGAGGAGAAGGAGGAATTATTTCATAGGGTTTCCGGCCAGTCATTCACAAGTGGCACCGAAGGTGGGTTCCTGCACCCACAAACGCCAGGTACACAATTATCCTGCCAGGGCACAGTTCTGGAGGATGACAAAGTGGAGGATGAGGAGGAGGGGATGGAGGAGGAGGAGCAGCAGGGTGTCACCCAGACCAGCTCATGGCCATTACTGGTGCATGGCTGGGGGGATACAGAGGACACAGATGATACACCTCCCACAGAGGACAGCTTTTCGTTGCCTCTGGGCAGCCTGGCACACATGAGCGATTACATGCTGCAGTGTCTCCGCAAAGACCGCCGAGTTGCTCACATTCTAACTTGTGCTGATTACTGGGTGGCCACGCTGCTGGATCCCCGTTACAAGGACAACGTACCATCCTAATTCCCTCACTGGAGTGTGATCGTAAGATGCGCGAGTACAAGCGCACACTGGTAGACGCGCTGCTGGTGGCATTCCCACCTAACAGCGGGGGCACATGGGAAGCACAAGGCGAAGGCAGAGGAAGAGGTCGCCAACGCAGCTGGGACACCGCCAGCACCTCAGAAGGCAGGGTTAGTATGGCCGAAATGTGGAAAAGCTTTGTCAGCACGCCACAACAACCAGCACCACCAGCCAATATGGAACGTCTTAGTAGGAGGCAGCATTTCACCAACATGGTGGAGCAGTATGTGTGCGCACGCCTACACGTACTGAATGATGGGTCTCCCCCCTTCAACTTCTGGGTCTCCAAATTGGGCACCTGGCCTCAGCTTGACCTTTACGCCTTGGAGGTGCTGGCCTGCCTTGCAGCCAGTGTTTTATCTGAACGTGTGTTTAGCACGGCACGAGGCGTTATCACAGACATGCGCAGCCGCCTGTCCACAGCCAATGTGGACAAGCCCACGTTCATTAAAATTAACCAGGCATGGATCCCACAGGACTTGTCCATACCTTGTGCAGAATAGACATGTATACCGGCCTTAACCAGCCATTGTTATACTACAGCACAATTGCTCATTCTTGTATTTTGTATATTTTACACTCTTTTGGAGTGTACCCTAATTAAAAATTTAAAAATAAAAAAGAATTAAAACCAAAAACCAGTGTTGGCTACCTCGTCCTCCTCCACCGCTGCTTCCACCTACACCGCTACGTCCACCGCCTCCTCAAACTCCTACTCCATATGGACCTCCACCTCATGAATCAAGTTTTTTTTGGTACGTATTTTTTTTTATTTTATGTCATTTCACTAATTTGTCTGTTTTTTCTGGTGAAATTCACCAATTGTTGGGTGTGATATACCCATGCTCTACCTAGCAGACAGGTAAAAAAAATCACTAATTTGTCTGTTACATTTTCGGGTGCAATTCACAAATTTTTGGGTGTGATGTACCACTGCTATACCTAGTAGACAGGTAAACAAAATTCACTAATTTGTCTGTTACATTTTTTGGTGAAATTCACCAGTTTTTGGGTGTGATATACCACTGCTCTACCTAGTAGACAGGTAAAAAAAAAAAATCACTAATTTGAATGTTACATTTTCGGGTAAAATTCACCAATTTTTGGGTGTAATATACCACTGCTCTAAACAGTAGACAGGTTAAAAAAAAAATACTAATTTGTCTGTTACATTTTCGGGTGAAATTCACCAATTTTTGGGTGTGATAAACCACTGCTCTACCTAGTAGACAGGTAAAAAATAAAAATCACTAATTTGAATGTTACATTTTCGGGTTAAATTCACCAATTTTTGGGTGTGATATACCACTGCTCTACCTAGTAGACAGGTAAAAAAAATCACTAATTTGTCTGTTACATTTTCGGGAGAAATTCACCAATTTTTGAGTGTGATATACCACCGCTCTATCTAGTAGACCGGGAAAAAAAATTCACTAATTTGTTACATTTTCAGGTGAAATTCACAAATTTTTGGGTATGATATACCACTGCTCTACCTAGTAGACAGGTAAAAAAAATTCACTAATTTGTTACATTTTCGGGTGAAATTCACCAAATTTTTGGGTGTGATATACCACTGCTCTACCTAGTAGACAGGTAAAAAAAAAAATCACAAATTTGTCTGTTTTCATTTTTGGGTGAAATTCACCAAATTTTGAGTGTGATATTCCCTTGCTCTAACTAGTTGACAACTTAATAAATTTCACAAATTTTTCTTTTACATTTTCAGGTGACATTCAACAATTTTTGGCTGTGATAGACCCCTGCTCTACCTAGTAGACAGGTTAAAAAATTTCACAAATTTTTCAGTTACATTCTTGGGCTGACATTTTACAATTTTTGCCGTAAATAAACCCCTGCTCTGCATAGGTGACAGGAACCAATTTTTTTAAAAAATAATCTGTTCCATGCGTCGGTGACATTAACCCATTTCTGGCAATGAAAAAACCCTGCTCTGTATAGGTGACAGGGACTTAAATTTCTAAAATTCGTCTTTAATTGGCCCTTTCATTTGATCCTTCTGCTTTAATAACTTGTCCCATATTTCCGCTTCATCCCATTGCAGCCATTGACCTCCCTTGGATGAGGTCTCTTTTTCTCACGCTCCCTCTCCGGCGTGGAACCCTGATTCGCCGATAACCATGATCAACATGGTATGTTCAGAAAAGAACATCGAAAGTTGATAGAGAAGATATCCAAATGGATCATGGACGTCACATGGACATGCGATCAGGCAGAAGTTATCTAGAGTCAACAAAGCGGCAGCAGGGCCTCTCCTGGCTAACGTTTCCAAATCCAAAATTCCCCAGTAACATTCCCTATATTTTTATTAATCATTCCAATAACAGGGCATCCTAAGAGTCCTGTAATGTTATTTATCGTCACTACTTCCCCGAGTCAGGAGTGGGTAATTGCCGTGCGCCCCCTCCTTTACTTGGAAGCTTATGCTTCAATACTTTGTCCCACATTTCCGCTCGATTACATTTAATTTCATCTATTGACCTTCCTTGGATGTGGTATCACTTTCTCAGGCTCCCTCTCCGGACTGGAACCCTGATTCCCCGCCACCCGTGATCACCATGGTAGGCGCATAAAAGAACATTGAAAGTTGATAGAGAAGATATCCAATTGGATCTTTGACATCACGGGGATGTGCGACATGGTGGGACAATATGTTTGCACACGCCTACACGAACTGACTGATGGTTCTGCCCCTGCAACTTCTGGGTCTCCAAATTTGGCACATAGCCTGAGCTTTCCCTTTATGCCTTGGAGGTGCTGGCCTGTCCTGCAGCCAGTGTATTGTCTGAACGTGTGTTTAGCACGACTGGAGGGGGTTATCACAGGTTATATTTCCCAATGTTTTGAGGTGTACCCTAATTTAAAAAAAAATTAAAATAAATTTAAAACCAAAAAGCAGTTTAGGCTACTTCCTCCTCCTCCACCGCCGCTTCCACCTACACCGCCACATCCACCGCCTCCTCAACCTCCTGCTCCATATGGACCTCGTCCTCCTAGATCAAGATTATTATTATTTTTTTTTACGTATTTTATGTTCTTTAAAGTCATTTCCCTATCCTTTGTTTGCAGAGCACTTGCCATGCCCTTAACCACATATTGATACCATTTGCAGCCCTTTAGCCCTTTCCATGACATTTTTACAGCCATTTTAGTGCTCAAAAGTTCGGGTCCCCATTGACTTCAATGGGGTTCGGGGTCAAGTTCGGGTCCCGAACTCTAAATTTTTTGTGAAGTTCGGCCGAACCCGTCGAACCCGAACATCCAGGTGTCCATTCAACTCTACTGATAATGCTATGTGCCTCTGTATGAACTTATTGCTACAGAATCACAGTGACAGCTCGATGTCAGTAAGATTCTGTAAAAGATAGATAATGCAGTGTTATAGTACTGTATAACTCTGTAAATAGGACATACTGTAAATAGGAAAGAGTAAATAACCTCGCAGTTCGAATTTTTATAATATTTCATAGGGCAATGTCTTCTAAACGACCCTGTGCTTCTGAAGAAAAATCTGAAGAAGCAGCACCCAAAAAAATAATATATACATAAAACGGGTGCACAAAAGAGACTAACTGCTACCCGAAAAGATCTTGCAAAAGCTGGATCAGCTCCAGGGCAGCAGAAATGATGGCACTCAATAGGTGCTACCAGCCAAAACTCGGTGGAACCAACGGCATCTTGCTCTACAGCTTCTGCACAGTCTGAGACAGTGGCAGATGTAGAAGTAACTATACTTGATGAAGATGAAGCTGGTGAATCATTTTTATCTAAAGCAATAAAAGACATATACACTGAAGACTTGACTGGTAATTTAGGTGAACTTGAGAAAGAGGGAGAACCAGAAAGTTCAGACTGTGACATTATGTTGTCAGAAATACCATCCACATCTGCAGTAAGCAATGCTTTTGAGGCACCAGACCCCATGTGTAATTTGGCTACTAAACTAAATTTTATGACACTCCACCCAATCCAGCCATTGTCAGATGCTACCTATACACTGCCTTTTAAAGCACACAAGGTTTATCCAAGGTCTGTGCCTAGGGGCAGTGCAATTCATAGGAAATGGTTGTCCTATCGTATAGAAACACAGGAACTTTTTTGTTCAACATGTATGGCTTTTTGCCCTAACAGGCAAAGTTTTTTCATTGCTGGGTGGAGGGCTATCAAGGCACATGTTTATACATGCATTAAAGAACACGAGGAGTCAAACTTGCACCAAGCCTCTGTATCTGCTTATTTATCTGCTGGAAAGAAAGGAGATATTAATACATTGATCAATGTCAACTTAGTTAATATAAAAGAAAAGGTTCAGCAAAATCACGCTGTTGTTAAAAGAATAATTGATATTATTCTTTGTATTTCAAAATTGACTCTTGCCTACAGAGGGAAGGATGAGGCAGCTCATGCTTCACTGAATGCTGAAATTAATCATGGCAATTTTCTGGAGTTGGCAATACTTTGCAGCAAATGTGATCCCACTTAAAAAAAACCATGTAGACAAAATAATAGCCATAATTAAAAAACGAAAAAGATAAAATCCAGAAAGTAAAGGGAGAGGTAGTCTTGTTACTTTAAGCAAAACATCTATAAACAGACTAATTCTACTAACGGGTAGTATGGTGAAACACAAAATAACCAAAGACGTGAAAAAAGCTGTACAATTTAGTGTAGAAATGGATAGTACCCAAGATGTTTCAGTTAAAGAGTAATGTAGCATAATTGTGCGCTATGTCATAGATAGAAATGTGTTTGAGCGGTTATTTTCTTTAATTAATGTCAGCAGCACAACAGGAGAAGAGCTTTTTACAAAGCTGAAAGTGGAATTAGAAAAGTTCTCCCTAAGTGTCAATAACATCATTGGCTGTTCATTTGATGGTGCTGCAAATATGAGTGGATGCTACAATGGAGTTCAGGCCCACACAAAAGCCATGGCGTTCAATTCCATATACATTTGGTGTTACGCACATATTCTCAATTTAGTGATTATTGATGTGACTCAAGGTGCCACCTCAGTCAAATCATTTTTTGGCCTGTTAGAAAAAAACATCATTTTTTTTTCTCTGAATCCTATTAAGCGATCATCTTTTTGGACAGAACAGGTATCGTCTCTTGCTGAGGTCCCAGCAAAACCAACTAGGCTAGTTAGGAGACACTCGGTGGTGGAGTAAGCCAAGGGCACTGAGCACAATTTTTGGCTCATCTCATGATTATTCTAAACAACTCTATAGTACTCTGTTGTACTGCTTGGAACACATTGCAGATTCTCCTAGATTCGACAGTAAGGCTGTAAATGAGGCAAACATTACTTCATGGATGGACAAGGTATGAAACCTTGCTGATATCATTTCTATTCATGCAGATTTTTGAAATTGCAAGTCCAGTTTCTGACTACAAACCTGTGGCCTGGACATTCTACAGGCATGGCAAATGATCGAGAATGCCAAACGACAGATTGTTTCCCTTAGGGATTCATTTTCAGATCTAACCATGTTGGTAAATCAATTCATTGAACAGATTGAAACAGTTCTTGATGAGCAATCTGTAAAGGCTGTGATTGAACACAATTTACCACAAAAGAGACCACGAAAGAAAAAAACTATGTCTGGTGAATCAACCAAACATGAGCCTCCTCCTGACCCCATTAAAGGTTTCCAGTATCAAGTGTTACTATACATAGACCAGGCATAAACCATCATTTATGCAAAATTTCCAAAAATGAAACCCTTATCCATGATATATCACAATTTGACCCAAGAAGAATTGGCAGGTTAACACAAAAAGACATTCCATCCGAGTCTTTAAAAACAGTAGCTCAGGGGCGGAGCTAGCGCCTTAACTGACTGGTCGCATGCAGCAGTAGCTCCGTCGGTCACATCGCCCATACAGCTTGGTTTTTTAGCTTGTTGGATCCAGGATGGTGAAGATAGGAGGCTCAAAAGCTGGCGATTCCTCCAGCCATCACAGACACTCGACCAACGAAGGAGAGGTGGATAAATTCATAAAAAAGCAGCCTCTGCCTACGCCGCGAGGGAACCCAAGATGGCGCCGACCTCGCCGCGCACCACAGGACACAAACAGATAGAGGCCTCAGACACTGCTCACGGAGCTGAGGACGATGTAGACACCCTGCCCATCTCCCGTACGTACCTCAGAGAAGCCCTCACTTCTTCTTTGGCAGCGGCTTTGGAGCCCCTGAACTCCGACCTCATGGCAATAAAGCATGACGTTCGACATATAGGACGCAGAGTAGAATCGCTGGAGGAATCACAATCTGCTATGATTCAGCACCAAACTGCTGTAAAGCATAACCTCCACACGGTTCAAGCCAACATTAACTCTCTATACAATGCCATAGAGGACCAGGAAAACAGAGGGAGGCGCAATAACCTGCGTTTCAGGAGTATTCCAGAATCTGTTGCCCCAGGGGATATACCCAATACCATCGTCCAGATATGCCTCTCCCTCCTGGGCCCAGACTCAGCGCATGAAGTGCTCTTGGAAAAGCCCATAGGGCCCTGAAGCCTAAACCAGCATCCACAGCCCCTCCCAGGGACATAATTTGCAAACTCCTTCACTTTCCAGTAAAAGAGGCTGTTATCACTAAGGCTAGGGAAACAAAATCGGTCAAATAGGATGGCCAGGACATTCTTATATTCCAAGACCTTGCCTAATCAACCCTGAAGAAGAGACGGGCCTTAAAGCCTTTAACAGAATGGCTCAGATCAAAGAATATCTCATACAGATGGTCCTTCCCCTTTGGACTCTCTTTTATGCATGAGGGAAATATAATGAACATCTCCTCGTTCCAGGATCTGGACCAAGCATTCGAGCATCTGGGGATTGGACCTATGGATATACAGAATTGGGACCCAGTCCAAAACTTAGCTGACTTACCGAACTTCCCACCCCTCAAGCTCTGGGAAAAGCAGCAAACCCCTAAACCGCAAAGGGGCAGAAGAGGAAACTCCAAATCAACACCCAGAAGACTCACAATGGGAGAATGAGATGAACTTATCCAGCTAGCTGAATAAGAATCCTCCTCTTTGGGTCTCACCACCCCTAATTTAATTGCTGCCTTCATGCACCCTCTCTCCTGTCAATCTTCCTCTCTTCAGGTTTCTCTGATACTCCTTTTCTGATACTTCTCTGGATCCTAACCTCTACTAAGGGTGATACAACATGTTACTAAGTAACCCCCCTTCTCTTTCTCCCCTCTTCTTACTTCCAGCTCTCTCCCTTCAACTTCCTTACTTCAAAAGTACATCACAGTAATGTCTTGTATAAAGCCTACCCTCTCAAACAAACTCCCCTGGGAGTCATGCTACCTACTACTTAATAACCCACATAAGTTCTTGCTTATATTGTTATGTTTTACTGTTCCTTTTAAGTTTGTTTTGGTTCTTAGACATGGGCGGTCTGGCAACAGTCAACTATACCACTCACCTGAAAAGGCGGCACTCTCCCTCTCGAGGCGGCACTCTCCCTCTCCTCGCACCAGCTGATTATACCTATGAGGTCAGAATATTTTTCACTCCCCCCATCCTCACCTTCACACTCCAACATGAATGACCTTAGAATAGTATCTTACAATGTTAAAGGAATGAGGTCTCCTTCAAAGAGATGCCAAATTTGTTCTCATTTGAATAGGGAGAGATGTTCTATAGTTTTCCTTCAGGAGACTCATTTCAAGCATGGCAACTATCCGAACCTCTCCTTCTCCAAATGTCCTTGCTGGTATCATTGTGGGGCCGGGGGTGCTGCCTCGAGAGGAGTTAGCATTGGTTTCCATAAAGATCTAGCTTTCCAGTACAAGTCCCATACCCAACACCCCGAAGGTAGATATCTCATCCTAAACGGCCTGGTGGGACAGACCCTATTCACATTTGTGAACGTATACGCCCCAAACACGAATCAAGTTTCCTGGCTTTCCTCCCTTCTTTTGCTAGTTGAAACTCACAGAGAAGGGATCCAAATTTTAGCTGGTGACTTTAACTTGGCCCTTAACCCTCTCATAGATACCTCCTCTAAAAGATCTGCTATTCCCTCAAAAGCTCTCAAATTACTGCAGACTAAACTTTTCAATTTGGGGGTATTAGACACTTGGCGCTGCCTTAATCCTAGCTCATGTAAATACTCTTTTTATTCCCCAGCGAACAACTCATATAGTAGAATAGACTACATCTTTATCTCGAGAGAACATCTACAGCTCTGCTCCATAGCCAAGATTGGTGATATGACACTCTCCGATCACTTCCCAATATTTTGTGATGTCCATCCTACCACCAGGTCGGGTAAGAATATTAATTGGAGGTTCAATGAGTCCTTGCTGGGTAACCCTAACTACAGATCTCAGATTACCTCCTACCTGGAAGATTATTTTTCCATTAACAATACCCCGGACATATCCCCCCAGGTTCTGTGAGATGCCCATAAGGCATATATCAGAGGCAGATTGATTGGGCTTTGCACCTTCCTAAAACAGGAATCAGAAAAAAAATACACGTCCCTGTTATCAAGGATACAGATACTTGAAAAAGCTCATAAACAATCCTTATTCGCTCAGCAACTGGCGGAACTCTCTTCTCTCAGAACTGAACTAAAGAATCTTCTGAATGAGCGTTCAGCCAAGTATTTCTTGTCTGCTCAACAGAAATTCTTCGCACATGGTAACAAGGCATCAAAATTTATGATGCGGAGAATTAAGCAAAGAAGAAACTCCCGCCACGTTCAGAGCATTAATTCCCAGAGGGGAGACCTACTATTTAAAGCAGAAAAGATTGCTGAGCAGTTTAAGCTTTTTTATGAATCATTGTACAATCTACCTGCTTCTAAGCTCCCAGACCCCTCCCAGGGGAGAGAGGCCATCATCAACTCATTCCTGGATTCTCTCCAACTCCCGACTCTGACCACAACCCAACGTAACTCCTTAATAAAACCATTCACCATATCTGAGTTGACGCTGGCCGTTAACTCCACCCCTAAGGGTAAATGCCCAGGTCCTGATGGCCTTCCTATATCTTACTACTCAACCTTCCGGGACTCCCTCCTTCCCTTCCTACTTCCCATATGCAACTTCGCAATGCTCAACCATTCTATCTCAGCTGATATGACCAGAGCCACTATTACTATCATCCCCAAGGAGGGTAAAGACCCTTCATCATGCTCCAGCTACCGCCCGATCTTATTACTCAATGTAGACCTCAAATTAATAGCCAAGATGCTGGCCACTAGATTACAGAGCCTTTTACCTAGTGTAATCCACCCTGATCAGGTGGGATTTGTCAAGGGACGTGAAGGAAAGGACAACACTACAAAGGTCTTGAATGCCCTATACTATGCTTCCCATAAATCCATCCTCTTAGTCCTGATTGGCACGGATGCCGAAAAAGCATTTGACAGGGTTGACTGGACTTATATCAAGTTTACTAGGTTTGGGATCCCTGAACCCTACATTAACGCAGTGTTTTCTATGTACTCCTGCTCTTCGGCACCCGTGTCGGTCAATTGAATCTTATCTTCCCCTTTTCCAATCAGGAACGGAACGAGGCAGGGTTGCCCCCTTTCCCCCCTCCTCTTTGTCCTGGTCATGGAAACTTTATTGCAACTTTATTGCAAATTCTCAGACGGGAGAATGGAATCAGAGGCATTTCTGTGGAGGGTTCTGAATTCAAGCTTGCTGCCTTTGCAGATGATTTACTGATCCTCACAACTAACCCCTGTAAATCTATGAGTATCATCCTCTCGATACTTAGCCACTTTGGCTCCCTATCCAATTTTAAAGTTAACCCTTCCAAATCCCCGGTGCTTCATATTGGCCTTTCACCCCCAATCCTCTCCTCCCTTCAGAGAGAATTCCCATTTAACTGGCACACCCAACAACTGACATACCTTGGGGTAAAACTTACCCCATACCTGTCAGATTTATTTAAGCTAAACTACAAACCCCTGTTGCTCTCAAAGCCACCCAGCTGGACTCATTGGACTTTCCATACCTATCCTGGTTTGGGAGAAAGAACATCCTTATGTCTCTGGTAATCCCAAGATTAACTTACCTGATGCAAGAACTCCCTATTGAGATCCCCAAAACTTATTTTGTCTCCCTAAATAAGCTGATTTGCAGATACATATGGCAGGGGAAAAGTCCATGTATTTCTTTTGATACGCTTACTAAATCTAGAACCCAGGGAGGTATTGGTCTGCCTGACCCTGAAATTTACATGAAAGCTATCCAACTTTCAAGGGCAGTGGATTGGTTTAGGAGCCCCACCCATAAAGCATGGCTTACCTTGGAGAATACTTTCTTACCAACCCCAGCCCGAGCCCTTCTGTTGGCCGACAGATCACCTCCGATACCCAGCTCTATTCCCAACTCCATGATTCGCAACACAATAAAGGTTTGGAGGTGGTTCTTGGCCAGTGGTGGGGTTTTGACGCTACCATCCCCCCTATTACTTTTAAAAGATGTTTTAGCCCTAGCCCCTAAAGAACTAAGAGAAAGCTGCCCTATATCTCTAAGGTCTTCCAGGCTTCCCATCTCTGATCTTTTAGATCAGGACGGATGTATACTCCCCGACTCTGAACTTCGCAGGAAGTTGGGTCTACCCACTCGAAACTACATGCTCATGCATTTTATTAAGTCGGAAACACTCCTCCTCATAAAAAATACCCCTCCTCCGAGAGAAAATAACTGGTTTGGGAGGCTGATAGGCAATTTGCTTCCCCCTCCCAAATTAATATCTACAATATATAGGTCTCTCAAGACATCTCCCACTAGCGCTAAACCTGCTGTAATAGGTCTTTGGGAGAGGGACTTGAAAAGGCCCCTGTCGACCTCTGAAACCGCAAAGATTTTGATTACCTCACATAAGATTTCCAGATGTATTCGCATTCAAGAAAACAGTTATAAAATATTACTACGCTGGTACAGGACCCCAGACAAGACTTGTCTTTATAAGCCTGGATCCCCAGATGTCTGTTGGAGATGCCATAAAGAAAAAGGTACTTTCCTCCACATCTGGTGGTCTTGCGACCCAATCAAAGCCTGGTGGTCGGAAATAATTAAAATCAGCAACCAGATATGCAAGACTTCTTTCCCTTGCACCCCGGAACTAGCTTTGCTTACTCTAAGGGTAGGAGGAATAAACACACATAAAGCTTTCCTTTTTTCCCTACTATTAGCAGCGGCTAGACTTCTCTTGCCTTCCCATTGGCTCTCTTCTGAAATCCCAAAAGTAGAACACTGGGTTAACAAGGTTGACCAAATCTATAGATTCTAGGAAATTTCCCACTGGGAGCTAAGATCTAGACCTACTTTCCTTCAGATATGGTCACCTTGGAGAAGTTATAGAGATTTCTCATGATCCCCTTCTCTAAATCATTCCGCCTCGTCTGTGCCACAAGATTCAGGATATAACGTTTGTCCTACTCTAAATGTAAAGATTACCACTACTTTCCCATGTCTAACTGTTGTTATGGTTATATTATTGACTGTACAGGATATAATAGCTATTTACTCCGGTCTCTACTGGTCAAGATATATGTCTACCACTTTCACTTGTATCTATGATTTTTATGGTCTTAATTGAAAGTACATTTTATATGGATACCTGTAACTACCTGATAAAAAAGCTATAAAAATTGTTAATAAAAAAAAAAAAAAAACAGTAGCTCAGTTGGCCAATGTAGATATTGTACAACTTAAATTTGAGCTACTAAGTTTTCAAGAGAACTATGCCTCTTTGAAAAAAAATGTTCCCTGCTACCAGGGAGGTATTTGATGTGGATGATGATAATGATGGTGAGGAAGACATAAGTGAGGGAACACATGCAGCTTGTGAAAATTGCCTGACTTGCTGTTATAGACTTTTATACGATCATAACTTACATTCAGCTGCATATACGAATCTTTTTGCCGTTTATAAAGCACTCCTTACTAGGGATGAGCGAACCCGAACTGTATAGTTCGGGTTCGTACCGAATTTTGGGGTGTCCGTGACACGGACCCGAATATTTTCGTAAAAGTCCGGGTTCGGGTTCGGTGTTCGGCGCTTTCTTGGCGCTTTTTGAAAGGCTGCAAAGCAGCCAATCAACAAACGTCATACTACTTGCCCCAAGAGGCCATCACAGCCATGCCTACTATTGTCATGGCTGTGATTGGCCAGTGCAGCATGTGACCCATCCTCTATTTAAGCTGGAGTCACGTAGCGACGCACGTCACTCTGCTCTGATCAGTGTAGGGAGAGGATGCAGCTGCTGCTGTTAGGGCGAGATTAGGCAGGGATTTATTTACTGAAGTGATCAATATACAGCTGTGTATCATACAACCTCTGCTATTCAATTGCTCACTGTTTTAAGGCTGCCCAGAGCGTTTTTCAGTCACTTTTTTCTAGGGGGATCGGCGGCCATTTTGTGTCTTGGGGTGCGCCAGCACAAGCTGCCACCAAGTCCATTTTTAACCATCAATAGTGTGTTGTATTTTTTTGCTATATCCTACATCAGGGGCTTGGCTGTGCTTGCTATTTTATTGAGGGGTAAAATACAATTGCCAAAATAGCAGTACCCTAAATCTGGTGTTTCAGCTGTGACTAGCCAATTGTAATACTGTCTGCTGTCTGCCGAAGCACAGTTTTTGTTCTTGGTTGAATACAATTCCCAACTTAGCAATTCCCTAAATTAGTGGTTTCTGCTCAGGCCAAGGTTAAATCTATCCATAAAAGGGTATATTAGATTGAAGGTGCAAATAGGGTCATCCTCAATAACTTCACACGCTACCGTGCATTTCCAAGTCTAATTCTGTCCGTAAAAGGGATACCTGTCATCCAGCGCCTAAATACTAGGCATACAATTTATATTCAGCTAAATCTGTTGTTACTGCTGTGGCTGGTCAATCTATTTAGTGTCTGCCAAAGCACAGTTTTTGTTCTGGGTTGAAATACAATTCCCAACTTAGCAATTCCCTAAATTTGTGGTTTCTGCTCTATCAGGCCAAGGTTAAATCTATCCATAAAAGGGTATATTAGATTAAATCTGTCGTTACTGCTGTGCCTGTATTAGTGTAATACGGTACCTAAATAGATAGCCAGATAGTGTTAGGTGCCTGTAAAAAAAGGCCTGAATTTGAATTCAATACATTGGGCCAAATAATTTTTTTCTTTTTGTGGTGAACGGTAACAATGAGGAAAACATCTAGTAAGGGACGCGGACGCGGACATGGTCGTAGTGGTGTTAGTGGACCCTCTGGTGCTGAGAGAGGACGTAGCCGTTCTGCCACAGCCACACGTCCTAGTGAACCAACTACCTCAGGTCCCAGTAGCCACCAGAATTTACAGCGATATTTAGTGGGGCCCAATGCCGTTCTAAGGATGGTAAGGCCTGAGCAGGTACAGGCATTAGTCAATTGGGTGGCCGACAGTGGATCCAGCACGTTCACATTATCTCCCACCCAGTCTTCTGCAGTAAGCGCACAGATGGCGCATGAAAACCAAGCCCATCAGTCTGTCACATCACCCCCATGTAATATCAGGGCAACTGTCTGAGCCTCAAGTTATGCAGCAGTCTCTTATGCTGTTTGAAGACTCTGCTGGCAGGATTTCCCAAGGGCATCCACCTAGCCCTTCCCCAGGGGTTTAAGAGATAGAATGCACTAACGCACAACCACTTATGTTTCCTGATGAGGACATGGGAATACCACCTCAGCACGTCTCTGATGATGACGAAACACAGGTGCCAACTGCTGCGTCTTTCTGCAGTGTGCAGACTGAACAGGAGGTCAGGGAGGAAGACTGGGTGGAAGAAGATGCAGGGTACGATGAGGTCCTAGACCCCACATGGAATGAAGGTCGTGCCACTGACTTTCAGAATTCGGAGAAAGAGGCAGTGGTGAGACCGAGCCAACAGCGTAGCAAAAGAGGGAGCAGTGGGCAAAAGCAGAGCACCCGCCGCCAAGAGAGTCCGTCTGCTACTGGCCACCGCCATCTGGGACCGAGCACCCCAAAGGCAGCTTCAAGGAGTTCCCTGGCATGGCAGTTCTTCAAACAATGTGCTGACGACAAGACCCGAGTGGTTTGCACGCTGTGCCATCAGAGCCTGAAGCGAGGCATTAACGTTCTGAACCTTAGCACAACCTGCATGACCAGGCACCTGCATGCAAAGCATGAACTGCAGTGGAGTAAACACCTTAAAAACAAGGAACTCACTCAGGCTCCCCCTGCTACCTCTTCTGCTGCTGCCGACACCTCGGCCTCTTCCTCCGCCGTTGGAGGAATGTTGGCACCTGCCGCCCAGCAAACAGAGGATGTACCACCAACACCACCACCTCCGTCACCAAGCATCTCAACCATGTCACACGGCAGCGTTCAGCTCTCCATCTCACAAACATTTGAGAGAAAGCGTAAATTCCCACCTAGCCACCCTCGATCCCTGGCCCTGAATGCCAGCATTTCTAAACTACTGGCCTATTAAATGCTGTCATTCAGGCTGGTGGACACAGACAGCTTCAAACAGCTCATGTCGCTTGCTGTCCCACAGTATGTTGTTCCCAGCCGCCACTACTTCTCCAAGAGAGCCGTGCCTTCCCTGAACAACCAAATATCCGATAAAATCAAGTGTGCACTGCGCAACGCCATCTGTGGAAAGGTCCACCTAACCACAGATACGTGGACCAGTAAGCACGGCCAGGGACGCTATATCTCCCTAACTGCACACTGGGTAAATGTAGTGGCGGCTGGGCCCCAGGCGAAGAGCTGTTTGGCGCACGTCCTTCCGCCGCCAAGGATTGCAGGACAACATTCTTTGCCTCCTGTTGCCTCCTCCTCCTACTCGGCTTCCTCCTCCTCTTCTTCCACCTGCTCATCCAGTCAGCCACACACCTTCACCACCAACTTCAGCACAGCCCGGGGTAAACGTCAGCAGGCCATTCTGAAACTCATATGTTTGGGGGACAGGCCCCACACCGCACAGGAGTTGTGGCGGGTTATAAAACAACAGACCGACGAGTGGTTGCTGCCGGTGAGCCTCAAGCCCGGCCTGGTGGTGTACGATAATGGGCGAAATCTCATTGCAGCTCTGGGACTAGCCGGTTTGACGCACATCCCTTGCCTGGCGCATGTGTTGAATTTGGTGGTGCAGAAGTTCATTCACAACTACCCCGACATGTCAGAGCTGCTGGATAAAGTGCGGTCCGTCTGTGCGCGCTTCTGGCGTTCACATCCTGACGCTGCTCGCCTGTCTGCGCTACAGCGTAACTTCGGCCTTCCCGCTCACCGCCTCATATACGACGTGTCCACCAGGTGGAACTCCACCTTGCACATGCTGGACAGACTGTGCGAGCAGCAGCAGGCCATAGTGGAGTTTCAGCTGCAGCACGCACGGGTCAGTCGCACTGCGGAACAGCACCACTTCACCACCAATGACTGGGCCTCCATGCGAGACCTGTGTGCCCTGCTGCGCTGTTTCGAGTACTCCACCAACATGGCCAGTGGCGATGACGCCGTTATCAGCGTTACAATACCACTTTTATGTCTCCTTGAGAAAACACTTAGGGCGATGATGGAAGAGGAGGTGGCCCAGGAGGAGGAGGAGGAGGAAGAGGGGTCATTTAAGCACTTTCAGGCCAGTCTCTTAGAAGTGACTCAGAGGGAGGTTTTTTGCAACAGCAGAGGCCAGGTACAAATGTGGCCAGACAGGGCCCACTACTGGAGGACGAGGATGAGGATGAAGCATGTTCACAGCGGGGTGGCACCCAACACAGCTCGGGCCCATCACTGGTGCGTGGCTGCGGGGAAACACAGGAGGATGACGATACGCCTCCCACAGAGGACAGCTTGTCCTTACCTCTGGGCAGCCTGGCACACATGAGCGACTACATGCTGCAGTGCCTGCGCAACGACAGCAGAGATGCCCACATTTTAACGTGTGCGTACTACTGGGTTGCCACCCTGATGGATCCCCGGTACAAAGACAATGTGCCCACCTTACTTCCTGCACTGGAGCGTGATAGGAAGATGCGCGAGTACAAGTGCACGTTGGTAGACGCGCTACTGAGAGCATTCCCAAATGTCACAGGGGAACAAGTGGAATCCTAATGCGAAGGCAGAGGAGGAGCAAGAGGTCGCCAACGCAGCTGTGTCACTGCCAGATCCTCTGAGGGCAGGGTTAGCATGGCAGAGATGTGGAAAAGTTTTGTCACCACGCCACAGCTAACTGCACCACCACCTGATACGGAACGTGTTAGCAGGAGGCAACATTTCACTAACATGGTGGAACAGTACGTGTGCACACCCCTCCACGTACTGACTAATGGTTCGGCCCCATTCAACTTCTGGGTCTCCAAATTGTCCACGTGGCCAGAGCTAGCCTTTTATGCCTTGGAGGTGCTGGCCTGCCCGGCGGCCAGCGTTTTGTCTGAACGTGAATTCAGCACGGCAGGGGGCGTCATTACAGACAAACGCAGCCGCCTGTCTACAGCCAATGTGGACAAGCTGACGTTCATAAAAATGAACCAAGCATGGATCCCACAGGACCTGCCCATCCCTTGTGCAGATTAGACATTTATAACTACCTCCCCTTAACCATATATTATTGTACCCCAGGGTACTTCCTCATTCAATCCTTTTTTTATTTTAATTTTACCATTATATTGCGGGGCAACCCAAAGTTTAATGAACCTCTCCTTTGTCTTGGAAGAAACTTGGAAGAAAGAAGCTTGGAAGAAAGAAGAAACAGAGGGGATATGATAGAAACTTTTAAATACATAAAGGGAATCAACTCGGTAAAGGAAGAGAGCATATTTAAAAGAAGAAAAACTACCACAAGAGGACACAGTTTTAAATTAGAGGGGAAAAGGTTTAAAAGTAATATAAGGAAGTATTACTTTACTGAGAGGGTAGTGGATGCATGGAATAGCCTTCCTGCAGAAGTGGTAGCTGCAAATACAGTGAAGGGGTTTAAGCATGCATGGGATAGGCATAAGGCCATCCTTCATATAAGATAGGGCCGGGGGCTATCCATAGTATTCAGTATATTGGGCAGACTAGATGGGCCAAATGGTTCTTATCTGCCGACACATTCTATGTTTCTATGTTTCTATATCTGACAGTGGCCTGTTCCAGTGTTGGGTGACATAAAGCCTGATTCTCTGCTATGACATGAAGCCTGAATCTCTGCTATGGGACCTCTCTCATCTGTCTGGGTGCCGGGGCCTAAATATCTGACAATGGCCTGTTCCAGTGGTGGGTGACATGAAGCCTGATTCTCTGCTATGACATGAAGCCTAATTCTCTGCTATGACTTGAAGCCTGATTCTCTGCTATGACATGAAGCCTGATTCTCTGCTATGGGACCTCTCTCCTCTGTCTGGGTGCTGGGGCCTCAAAATATCTGACAATGGCCTGTTCCAGTGGTGGGTGACATGAAGCCTGATTCTCTGCTATGACATGAAGCCTGATTCTCTGCTATGACTTGAAGCCTGATTCTCTGCTATGACATGAAGCCTGATTCTCTGCTATGGGACCTCTCTCCTCTGTCTGGGTGCTGGGGCCTAAAAATATCTGACAATGGCCTGTTCCAGTGGTGGGTGACATGAAGCCTGATTCTCTGCTATGGGACCTCTCTCCTCTGTCTGGGTGCCGGGGCCTAAAAATATTTGACAATGGCCTGTTCCAGTGGTGGGTGACGTGAAGCCTGATTCTCTGCTATGACATGAAGCCTGATTCTCTGCTATGACTTGAAGCCTGATTCTCTGCTATGACATGAAGCCTGATTCTCTGCTATGGGACCTCTCTCCTCTGTCTGGGTGCCGGGGCCTAAAAATATCTGACAGTGGCCTGTTCCAGTGGTGGGTGACGTGAAGCCTGATTCTCTGCTATGACATGAAGCCTGATTCTCTGCTATGACTTGAAGCCTGATTCTCTGCTATGACATGAAGCCTGATTCTCTGCTATGGGACCTCTCTCCTCTGTCTGGGTGCCGGGGCCTAAATATCTGACAATGGCCTGTTCCAGTGGTGTGTGACGTGAAGCCTGATTCTCTGCTATGCCATGAAGCCTGATTCTCTGCTATGGGACCTCTCTCCTCTGTCTGGGTGCCGGGGCCTAAATATCTGACAATGGCCTGTTCCAGTGGTGTGTGACGTGAAGCCTGATTCTCTGCTATGACATGAAGCCTGATTCTCTGCCATGAAACCTCTCTCCAATTGATATTGGTTAATTTTAATTTATTTTATTTTTATTTTTATTCATTTCCCTATCCACATTTGTTTGCAGGGGATTCACCTACATTTTGCTGCCTTTTGCAGCCCTCTAGCCCTTTCCTGGGCTATTTTACAGCCTTTTTAGTGCCGAAAAGTTCGGGTCCCCATTGACTTCAATGGGGTTCGGGGCGAAGTTCGGGTCAAGTTCGGATCCCGAACCCGAACATTTCCGGGAAGTTCGGCCGAACTTCTTGAACCCGAACATCCAGGTGTTCGCTCAACTCTACTCCTTACATTTGCATGCACTCAGGTTTTTTGTGAGCGAGTGTTTTCAAAACGAAAAATTGTTAAGAATCGACTGAGATCATTGATTGGACAGGTACTGTTGGAATCCCTCATTATAATGAACATCGAGAGGGATATTTCCATTACTTTAAATTATGATGATATTGTTGACAGGTTTGCAAACTCGTCTTCTGTTCTCCAAAAAATGGTGCTCAAAACTGGGTGTGTAATATGGCATTCTTTAACTGTTTCTAAGTTAGTGCATTAATACCATATTATTTAATGTTACAGTATTTGTATGGCACTGTGCAATTACTATGTGCAGTAACTGCTTTGAGCAGTTTAATATAATAAAATTTTATTTAATATTTGAGTTTAATATTTAATGTTATTTATTCAGTGGATTTGTTTGTGTAATAAAATAATTTCTCACATTTGCAATATTTGTAGAATATCATATGGTTTGTGTGCGGATGTTCATGCACATGGATCTTGGATCTGTATCATACATGGATACCACTAGGGATGAGCGAATTTTATAATTTTTAATTCGTTTGCGGAGTCCTCTCCTGCATAACGGAAATGGGACGGATCCGTTATGCAGGCCATAGACTTTTAGAGGGTCAGATATCTTTTATGCAGGCCATAGACTTCTATTATGACGGAATGAATAACAAAATGCCTCTAAAGGCCTTCTGTTATGCATTACGTCGTGAAATTGTGTTTTGGTCCGTGGTAACGGAATCCATAACGCAATTCAGTAAATACCAAAAAACAAACCGCAAACAAATTTCAAAATATGAAATTCGCTCATCCCTTGATACCACTATGATAGCAAAGACAGAAAAAAATTACTGCCAGCCTAAAGTAAAGCAAATGAAAAAGTTTACTCGAGTGAATATGCCGTTCGCCAAAACACTCAATAGGGATGGTTACATGGTGGCCTATTCACTCCAGTACACTTTTCCATTTGAAGATGCTGGCCAACATTTGCTTTAGGATGGCTGAGGGAAAGGGTGGTTCAAGGATAAGGAATTTCCATGTGTGAATGCTATCCAAACTACTACTGACTGTAAATAACAGATAAATTAACTTTAATGAGTTGCTTAATGATAAACACTTTGATATAGTGCAGTGCACAATGCCATTCTGTTTTGCACACTGTATTGTGTAATAAACTGCAAAGATTCATGTTTGTAAGGCCAAAAAATGAACAAGTAATAGCTCTGTTTATGGCCACTAGAATGATTTCCACTGGTGGGCCCTAGGCACCTCAGTCCGACACTGCATGGTGTTATTCGGCCGAATACAGCATGTTCTCGAGCGCAATGCTCGAGTCTACTCCCCGCACTCTTGTTGGCTGCTACGCAGCCAATAAACGTGCAGGTAAGTACTGCCCTTCACTGTAATGCCGTAGCACCTGATGACAGATGTTTGGCTCGGTGTTAGTCAGGGAGAGCTGTGCTGAAGAAGGGAAAGATAGTGTAGGGAGTGACATATTTTTTTTTGTAAGTTTAAAAACTTGTCAGAGACCCAAAAGTCATTTTAAGGACTATTGTGTGTGGCAGCAGAAATATGTATTTTAGAGCAAACTAGGCTAAATTGCTAAAACTTTACAGACCCAAAAGTCCTTTTAAAAACTGTTGTGTGTGGCAGCAATATCTATTTTTAGTGCACACTGCACTAAATAGCGTGCAATAGTGCAATTATCTGTGCTGCATCTCCAAGTCAGACAAGTGTGGCCAGGTGGTCGGTTGGATTGCAGCTGATAATGCTTCCAGTCGGTTAAGCACAACCCTGTCTTCCACCAAGTCCAGTCTCAGTAGCCAAGAGTCTGGTCAACACAATCCTCACCCTGATCCTCCTTCCTCCCACCATGGAGAGTCTTGTCAAACAAGTGATCCCACACTCGGATATTCCGAGGAGCTCTTTTCATCGCCATTCCTTCATTTGGGCCTCTAGATAATCCCTCTTGAAGAGGAACATAAAATCATGTGCCCTGATTAGCAAACTCTTGAGCATCCACAGTCACAAGAAGATGACGGTGGGGAATGGCAATTAGTGTTTCACGAGGTGGATGCTGATGATGAGACATAGTTGACAATTAGTCAACGGCAATTGCTGTCTCAATAGATTGATGAAGAGGATGAGACACAG
The DNA here is from genome assembly GCF_905171765.1 of Bufo bufo. Taxonomy (NCBI): domain Eukaryota; kingdom Metazoa; phylum Chordata; class Amphibia; order Anura; family Bufonidae; genus Bufo; species Bufo bufo. The sequence goes on along the minus strand of NC_053396.1, from coordinate 146,497,106 downwards.
TTGTCAATCACTGAGATTGTGGTTAGGTCAACAAGTCATGAGGATGAGAAAGGGATGAGAAAGTGGAAAAGGAGGTGGTGGACGATGAAGTCACTGACCCAACCTGGGAAGGTGGAAAGCCGAGCGAGGACAGCAGTACAGAGGGGGAGCGATCTGCTGCACCGCAACAGGCTGAAAGAAGCAGTGGGGTGGCAAAAGGGAGAAGGCGGGCCACACCAAACAGGCCTGCAGCTGTTCTACGGAGGACCCCCTTGCGGCAATCTCCCTTGCCAAGGGGTAGGTGTTCCGCAGTATGGCGCTTTCTTGAGGAAAGTGCGGACGACAAAAGAATAGTAGTTTGCAACCTGTGCTGTACCATAATAAGTGGAACTAACGCCTGGGTCCACAATCTGTGTCTGCGGGTCACACCACTGCCTCTTCTTCCCCTGTGTTACGTACTGCCCAATCCCCTGTCGAAGGCGCAGGCCGGATGCCTCCTGCCCTGCACCTGGACCTTTGCAAGCACCATCAGCGACCACATCCACTTCCGTGTCCCAGCGCAGCGTAAAATCTCCTTACCCCAGGCATTTGAATGCAAGCTCAAATACCCAGCCACCCACCCACAAGCCACAACACTAAATGCGCGACTTTGCAAATTACTGGCCCTGAAAATGTTGCCATTTAGGCTTGTGGACACTGAGGCCTTCTGCAGCCTGATGTCGGCAGCCGTCCCGCGTTACGCAGTCCCCAACCGCCACTATTTTTCAAGGTGTGCCGTGCCCGCCTTACACCAACATATGTCCCGTAACATCACACTTGCCCTGACCAACCCAATTACTGGGAAGGTCCACTTAACCACGGACACATGGACAAGTGCATTCGGCCAGGGTCGCTACATTTCACTGACGGCACGTTGGGTGTACGTTGTTGAGTCCGGCAGCGAGTCTTTCCCTGGGATGGCACAGGTGCTACTGATGCCAAGGATTGCAGGCCCTAATTCCATCATGGTTACCACCACCACCTACATTAGTGGCTCCAACCCCCACTTCTCCTCCGTCTCCTTCTACACTTCAACCTCAGAATTATCCTCTTGCAGCACCAGTCAGCCATCAGTTGGTAGCTGGAAGCAGTGTAGCACTGCAGTGGGGAAGCAACAACAGGACGCGCTTAAGCTGTTCTGTTTAGGTGACAAACAGCACACCGCTGCAGAGCTAAGGCAGGGGATAGGAAACCAGACTGAGCAGTGGCTCTCATAACTCAACCTAGAACCAGGCATGGTTGTGTCTGATAATGGCAGTAACTTGGGGCAGCTTTGGAGCTCGGCAAGCCTACACACATCCCATGCCTAGCCCACATCTTCAACTTAGTGGTTCAGCGGTTTCTCAAAACCTAGCCGAATTTGCCTGAGCTACTGGTGAAGG